>NC_072466.1:3797430-4136452 GCF_027596085.1 Anoplopoma fimbria
CAAGTAATTTGAGGACTGAACATATCATTTGAGAGTTTTTTCTCTCTGCCTGTTCAGTGTGTTGTGGTGAAGTACGGTGTGTGCACACGAGTGAGAGGAATCGAGGATGTGGCATGGTGTTGTCCTACCACAAAACAAGTGCTCACAAACCAAATACTGCACACGAGTGAGAGGACACCAATTCTCATACTACTTGTAATATCGCCAGTTCTGCTGCAGTACAGCTCAACCAGTAGTAATACAGACATCTGCCTGGCTTATAAATGCAAAAGTGTTAAGAGAAAAAAGTATTATTTCAATGTTTAGAGAGCCTTCATTACCCCTAAAAAAGGCTTTGGGTATGGTAATAACTCTAATAAACGTGAAAAATGTTCCCATTGAGAACAAAGGCATCGAGTCCAGACAGGAACGACTCTCTCTGAAACCCTCCAAACTGTCAAAGACCACTAGAATAATTAATATAGAATAGCCAGACCCTAACCCACATAATCTATCTCATTAAAATATATATATATATATATATATATAATATATATATATATATATATATATATAAATATATATATATATCATGTCAGAATAATATGCAAAGAGCGAGCAAAGAATGGGCAGTGGCTCGGCCTTTCAACGTGAATTCCTCTGCCGGTATAAACGCTACTTCTAGACTGCCTGACGTCAGTGCACGCTCCTGATCCTGATCCCAGTATACTCCTGATACTTCTAAGAGATAAATTACCTAGTTCAATATTATTTCAACAATGTACAAGTATCCCAATACCCTCCAAATACACATTACTACTACTACTACTACTACTACTACTACTACTACTACTACTACTACCACTAGTACTCTGAGCCCCATACCACACATAAATTAGCTGCACATTTCCTCCACACTGAAGAAGAGATCCATACTGACTATTCATTGAGGCTGCTTTCACAGATTAAATGCCATTGATTCACACCATTGTGGCTGATTGAACTGAATTTCAACTCCCCTTTTTTTGTTACATCCACTATATCGTTCAAAATCGATATGAGGCTCCCTGGGCAGCCTGGACTGTCCGTGCTTTTATTGGGAGGAGGCATTAAAGGATATTACCCCAGCAGCATTCTCCAAACACTAAACTATTCTCTCCGCCTGCAGCTACTGCCCCTGCTCTACCTGCTCCTGTGTGCAGCCGCCGCACGTCCTGTCAGTCCATGTTCAGCTGGTATGAGTCACTGAGCAGAAAACTCCTCAGCAGTCCTTGGCTGCTAATACGTGTGCATACATGAACAAGACTTGATGTAAAATCCTTTTTTAAGTGAAATGAAAGTGAAATAAGTGAATATTCCAACTTTTATTTCTTATGCAATTCTTTTTCTATTGTCTCATTTTTATTTTGGGGTGCTTGTCTGTATGTCTGCAGGTGTTCAACACCAATATGTGTATTTACATGGCTAGAGGAGAGCTTTAGTGGTCCAGGGATATAATATATGATGGGTTCATCTGTGCAAGCAATACATTTATATTCACTAAATTTGAATTGTGTCCCTCCTGTTGTCTTTCTTTTTCTTCGTCATATTTGGGTTTGGTATCTTAAAAGGTTTAGCAGTACAGCGACTGTACTCAGCATCTGGTATATTTGTTTGCTGTAAGCCGAACACACCAAAAACAGAACTAATTAAAAAAGTGTGTCAAAAACAGGTAGGAAAACACAGAAAGACAGGAAGTTACACCAGACATGACATAAAATGTATTTTTTATTTTTCAAGTAATTTGAGGACTGAACATATCATTTGAGAGTTTTTTCTCTCTGCCTGTTCAGTGTGTTGTGGTGAAGTACGGTGTGTGCACACGAGTGAGAGGAATCGAGGATGTGGCATGGTGTTGTCCTACCACAAAACAAGTGCTCACAAACCAAATACTGCACACGAGTGAGAGGACACCAATTCTCATACTACTTGTAATATCGCCAGTTCTGCTGCAGTACAGCTCAACCAGTAGTAATACAGACTGATGACTTAAAACACCAAATTCAATCAACACTTACAAATCCGAAAAAGTCAACACAATGAATCACTGTAAGTTTAACTTTAAAGAACTTGAACAGTTACGTTCAAAATCTAAAACTTGTCAGAGCTCTTTGAGTTAAAGAGAAGAACTAATTTGTCATCACTAAACAGGGCTGTGGTGTTTTACAGTGCACAAGGTCTGAGCTGCAGCCTTGGATGTCCTCAGGTTGTAGAATTGCCTCTAGGCTAGACAACTCAGCTAGAACCTGGCAACCCTGCAGCAAAGTCACATTTTCTCAACAGAGACAGAAACCTTCACTAATTACACTGGAGATCTAAAAGAAACATTTTGCTGGTGGCTTGCCTAAAGCATCGTCCATTAACGAGCAGTTGATCCGGGCAGAGGATCATGAATTTGTTCCAACACGGTGAAAAGGAAGAAAGTGAGTTCAAGGAGACCACAAACTGTTTCACCACTGATCAACTGCTCTAGTTTAAAGGTCATTTTGTGCTGGCGTGCAGTACCAACCTTACATATAGTATATTGTTATTTTGGGACATAACAGTATCAAAATTTCAGTGGTGTCTCTCTCTCCTGCCACAGAAGTGATCACACCGGGCTGTACTCCAGTAAAGGTCAGCCCACCGAGCTACTCTGCCAGCCCAGCAGACGATGTGTGCATGCTGCTGAACAGGATGAAGCGGTAACCCTCAGGGCATGTGTGAGGGTTAGGACTGTGGTAACCCTCAGGGCATGTGTGAGGGTTAGGACTGTGTGTGTGTGTGTGTGTGTGTGTGTGTGTGTGTGTGTGGGTTTCTGTATATATTTGTCTGCTGTTCGGGAAATGAAACCACAGCAGTCTCTAAAATGTCAACTTTTAATACACACTTTTAAAACAGTTTTAAGAGTAAATATTGAACCTTTAAGAAATGTGTAAGTTAAGATCACAGCATATAGCCTTCATGTCAAGTATTCAGATATTTTACTGCGGTAAAAGTAATAATACTCCACTACAAGTATAAGTCCTATATTCAAACCTTACTTAAAATGAATAAAACAAGTTTTTAAACTAGTTATGAAACAGGAAAAAAAAAATTGCTAGGTCAGATTCTGGCAAGATTAGGCCAAATCATGCAGGTTTGCCTTCCTTGTAGTTACTTTAAGGGAAAGTATGTCAGTATTACCAGTACAATGTAGTTTAAGTACTTGAATAAAAGTATTAATTGTGAAGTAAAATGTTCCCTGTCAGTGTTTTACTATTATACATGAAATTTCTGCATTAATATTTCTGCTGTGTGTGTGTTGCATTTTACCGCTGTGGATATTTAAGATTGTGCTTAATTTGCAGTCATCAGTGGATTAATGTCATCTACGTTTAACTTTTAGGAAAGTGTTTACCAATACATCCTTATTTGAAGAAATGTCTAAATCTCAAATGTAAATGAATATCAGATTTGTTTAAAATACTTAAATTCTTTATTATTTTGATTTCCCTCTTCAATTATCCATCTGTGTTATTATTGTGGAAGCAGTTGACATTTAGTTCTCATTAACCTTCTTTTCGGTCTTACTAAAGTGCTACAACAGCTTAATGATGGGAATTGACCATTACGTTTGTTTTATAGTCTGAAGGGGACGTCGTCTTGACAGTGCTGACCTTTGAGGGAAAGGCAACCTGAGACGAATGGTTCCATTGAGAACCATGTGTGTTAAAAGATCCGGCCCTTTACGGAAGTAAATAAAATCATTGGAATATTAAAAGGTTCTCTGTAGAATCCCCAAGGTGGGTTCTTGTTAGCACCATGAGAAGGTGGAAAGGATCTGAAAAGAACTCCCAGAGAGGGTTCTGGTGGAACCAATAAATCATAGAAGGGTTCTCTGTAAAATCACTCAAATGGGTTCTGGGTGTAGATATAACTTGTAAACTTATATAAGTATATATATGTTGGGTTCTAGGGACATCCCTCTGGAAGTGGTTTTAGCCTTCATAAAAGGTTCGACCTAGAACCAAGAGTTCTCATAGGACAAGCTTAAGAACCCAATGTCGTTGTAGTTCCCTAATTTCTAAGACTTTATGCTTAATATATCAAGAGGACAGGTACAGTGTTGAGTTTGCATTAAAAGTGAATAAATAGGAGGTGAAAAAAAGGGAAGCTTCATATTAAATATCATAAAACATTCTCAGCATAAAAGCCTGTCAAATAAAAACCCATTTCAGATAAAGGCCTGGTTCTCTCTGCAGCGGAGGTAAATAAGGATTGAACCTCTGTTTGAGAACGTATGGTAATGAAAACACGTTGAAGGGCTCTTTCTCAAAAACACCTGCAAACAGGGAATTTTTAATATATGAATTCAAAACTCAGAGGTACAGTTAATCCAAACATTAAAATATGTCAATATTTGCAACGCTGTTTCCTGCTGCTGTGTGTGATGAGTGACTTCTGTAGTGTCACATTGATGCATTATTCAGATTTAATTTCTCCCAAGAAATTCACATGTTGACGTTGTTCCTTTTCGATCGGATGTTTTTTAAAATGAGAACAGACACACTACACACTCATCTCTTTTCAGCTTGGTTCTGAAAATAGTTTTAAATTCAGTGCGGTGTGTCTGTGAGAGGCTGCCGTTGGAGCCGTCATTTCTAAAGCGTTAAATAAACATCACGTGTGGCACATCTGCATCAGCTGTCCATTGTTTTGTTATACCGCTGTATTATAATGATCTCCGTCAGATGAGCATAACAAAGTTCGTGAAAACTTACACATAAAAGTGATTATGCTCAAAAGGTGTCCAATATCAGGAATAAATTAAAGGTCAACTTGCAGCCAGTCAGAGTCAATTATTCACCCGGATCACGGAATAATTTCAATTGATTCAATTCACAACATGGAATATTTGACAAGAATGTGCTGACATTTCATCTAACAAAGACATTTATCCTCATTTACTTCCTACGAAAGTCAACAACACTTGTCAATTCCCACTTGTTACATTCATATGGTCATTTCAAAATAAACTTCCATCTTCAAAGGAAAAAACTTAGGTTTAGGGATAAAACACACACACACACACACACACACACACACACACACACACACACACACACACACACACACACACACTGTTTGCATTTGTAAACATCATGCCACAATTAAATTGAACTTAACAATAAAAACAATCAAGTATCAATCAGTAAAATCAAGGTGAAATGTTACCAACGCCTAAGGCAGAAGATTTGATCGAGCATTTGATCATCTTAAATAACTAATACAAATGATGTGTCTTTCTTCTGCCATTGTTTGTTTATTCCAGTTGTGTTTCTTTCCTTTCTTTTATCCAAAGTCACAAGTGTATATTACATATCATTCACCCATTCACACACTGATGACAGGCTCCATGCAAGGTGCCACCATCGAGTTGCATTTTTAACATTCATAACGTTCCTGGGTCATAATCTGGAGGATTGAGGGAAGAGGAGACAAGGAGACAAGGACATAACATTCTGGTTCTTTTTGTAAAGACTATCTGGCACTATATTCTTTGAGTAGTCTTTATTGCACATGTTTTTAGTATGAGTTTCTTTCATTTTCTTAGTTCAAGTGCCAAAAATACTTGGTTTATGCAGGTTTCTCACACTGATCCACGCTTCTCGAGTGCATTTTCGGCTTAACATTCATTCCAGTCATGTTATTCTTTTACATTTTGAGATTCATGCCTCATATGTCATTTTATATTTCACTTCCTGCCTTTGTGTTTTCCCTCCTTTTTTCTGCCCCGCCCTGATTTGTTCCACCTGTGTCTAATCATGCTGCTCTCCTCGTGTATTTAGTCTGTGTGTTTCCACTGCTTCAGTTGTCAGTTCGTCGTTTCACCTGGTGAGACAAAGTCCAGCCTGTTTAATAGAGTTAGTTTACCAGTGTTTTCATTTCCCCAGATTGTTTTTGGATTTGTCTGTTGGTGTTGGACTGCTGCAGCCGTAAGTTATTTTCACATTGTTAAAACATTGAATGCCACCTGCTGCCTCCTCAGAGTGTTTTCAGCATTGAGGTCCAAACCTGCTATTCCCCAAATGTGAAGAAGGGGAGGAAAAAAAACAAGAAAATAGTCGAGCCTCCTCATTTCACCAGTTGAACAGTTTCATTGTGAAGCCTCTGGAAATGTTGGGTTTACATAAGCAGTAGATTAATACAGTTATGTCAGGGTGTAAACAGAGAGTAAACAGTGAGGCTGATATCAATCTTCTAAAGCTACGCTGGATTACATGCTGTATTTCTTTTCCTGCAAATTCCTCTTTCTTAATAGCACAATAAGAAACCTAAGCGCGAACGACTGACTCCAGCACTAACAAAGAAAACTACTATAGAAAGATTATTAGTGAATGTTAATGCATTTGAAAAAATACAGACCATAAATACTGTCAAAATAGGGTTTTACAGTAAGCTACCCATCACTTAACGTAGATTAGGCCATGTAATAAAATCATGTTGCTTTCTGGAACGTATTATCAACAATAACAAACACACAAAACACAATTTTTTTTTTTTACATTTATAACATTTTTACAATAATAAATAGATGTCAGATTTTATAATCTATTTCATGTATATGGTTACTGTTACTTCTCATAGACTTGCACCTGTCTAACCTTAATTAGTCTGAACAGAAATCACAAATCAAAGTCACTGCTGTCACAGTCATTGTGTCTGTTATTCATAGTAACAGTGAGACAACAGCAGCATCATGAGGCCAGACAGGAAAACACATTACTCACAATCACCTGCATCAAGCACCCTGTCAATAAAAATATATATAACACTCTTTAATTCAACCTTTTAAACTCTTAGGAGAACAATATTTTCATATTTTTTTGACATTTAGACACTACATCATTGTTAAATGGACTCTGGCTCAGTGTCCTTGAGCAAGACATGAACCCCAAGTTGCTCACCAGACACTTAACAGCAGCCCAGTGCTCCTCAAATGCAGAAGATTGGTTAAATGCAGATTCATCTATGTAAAGGATGTGATGAATCAAATAGTTTAAGGAACACCAGAGGGTTGAGTGTCTAAATGAATATAACTTACAATCACAAAGAAGGAAAATTTTACTTTGTTTGCACACCCACGAGCAAAAGATCACAAGAGCACAGGTAGGAGCAAAGGGAATTTCAAGGCCATTACATTTATCCACAAACGTATAAATATACCATTAATGTAAATGAAATGAGCTAACTAAGTGTTTGATGTTTGCTAGTCTACAAGCAATAATGCTAATGGAGTAATCTAAGTCAGATACAAGTATATTTGGCATGTGTCATCCCAGGACAAACAACTCAATTCTTCTTGATTTTACATGTTTTCTTTCTGCCATCCCCAGTGTAAACATTCTATTAATCATGGTTTATTCAACCAGTAAAGTCAGCAGGAATACAGACAAGTGGACTGCAAACTAAAGAGTAAAAAGTCCACTAAAGGGAGGGTAGACTTATCTGCAACAGTGCCAGATGAGAAGAACATTGGGAATTAACTTTTTTTTTTTTAATTTCTTTTGACCTGTACCTGTAGATCCATCCCTGAATATTTCCCAGTCCAAACCACGCCTGAAGCAGTATTTGACTGCCAGTACAAATAACACAACACACGGTCTGACTCATACAGTGGTTGTTGAACTCTACAGTGTAAAGTGGTTGGCAGACATTGACATTGATGCACATTAGGATTCACAGCGGGGAGTCCTGCTGAGCTGCCTGCCTGCTCACCTCCACTGATTATCCAGCACACAGAGACACAGACGGGCTCTCAGGCTGCTCCTCCCCGCCGCTCAGTTCCGAGGACCGTTCAAATGTTCTCTCCTTCGCCTTCAGTGCACCGACTGCTTCCTCCACCACTGACTGGTGAGGACACAGTGTGCCGCTGACAAACTAAGCCCTGCCAGGAAGGAACTTGTGTCTGCCATCCAGTGCGACTGACAAGGACAGAAGAGCTGAATCGAATGCCTTGACAGTGAACAGTAGGACTAGCTGTGTTTCCGTTCGTGTATTTTCATGCAAATTTAAAGATCTTGTATTAGAAAAACTGTATGGAAACGGCAAAATTCAATACAATTGTAGAAACAAAATACTAAATACTCGTTTGAGGTGGTTTTTGCCTTTGTTTTAAAAGAGTTTATGTGCGAAAATGGGATATAAAAACGCCTTTACCGAATAAGTTTTGACAAAACAAACATTTAACGTAACGGATCAGCTGTTTTGGGTGCCACGCATCCTCGTGGAAATTCCCTCGATGCGCCTTCATTTGTCTTCGTTTCGAGCAGCATAAAACATGGCCAATACGACCGGACATGAAAGCACAATTAAAACTTGTCAAATTGAAAGAATATCCTGAAGACCTCATTTTTTCTAACGCAGATGGTCAAATGTCCAAAGCGACCTGTTTTTTGTTTATGATTCGCAACCTCTTCTCTGTTTACCAGAAGATTACAGAAAGGCGTAATGTGTTACCTAAAGCGGCAACTTCTGCTGAAACTAAGCTTTTTGTATTCGCTCCAAGCCAGTTGATAAATTAGAATTTCTCTTTTGCGACATTTCAAAAGTTAGCTTTAAATTAGCTTGACAATCGAATGGAAAAACGACCAGCGCTGCGTATAATGCTTCTGTATTGTCATTATTATTATTATTCGGCTGTGAGCCACAGAAGTGTTGCCATGGTGCGCTCCTCAACTCAAGGCTGCCTTATTCTGATGGAGAAGGGATCAGTCTCCTTTTGACACTCTCTGTGTGTACAAGTCAGCAGCTTGTTTCACTGCTCAGTGCAGCCTTGTGTAGTCGATGTGGCTGTGGTCGATGTGCTCAAACACCTCTTGACTCAGAGCTGTCAGGTTCATGGATGAAGGCGAGTGCAGACTACGCATAGCTTTCTCTATAATTTGCTGGTCCAAAGCAAATATTTGAGGGCTTTGACCAGAAAATACAACAGGGTCCAAACATGTTTGATTTTTATACCAGAAAAAGCGGCTGGACTGCCGTGAAGCACAATGAGGTGGTGTTTTGGGCCTGTGGAGCCTGAGAATGGGAGTATTGGTTCCTTGGGCTGTCCCTCCATCCAATACACATCTCCACATCTACCATCCAGATGACCATTTAATGCATTGTTGACATCCAAAGACCTCATTACACCGTTCACCACAGGTCACCAATAGGCGGACTGAACTTCGGGTCTTGATCCAGACACAGCTGTATTCCGACCCGGACTTATATTCTATAAATTATTTAGAATTTTATCATTTTGACTGAGCGCTTCTATAAACACCCCCGCAGTTTCTCTAGCCTTTTCAGCACTCGTTTAGCGGCCCATGAAACTTGGACTATGAATTGTAAATCAAATCATGTCTTTTAAAAAATGTGCATTCCAATAAGCATTGTGACTCCAGGACGTACTCGCACAGTTCCTCAGGGCATCCTCTTCACATCAGCATCAAATGCTCTGGGAATTTTTCAGAAAAGTTCATGCAAATGATGATGACCTTCTTCTGCAGCTTTTGGTCAGTCTGAAGGGAAATGGCAGCTTTCTTTGCACAGCTGAAGAGCCAGAAGGCAACTGAATTTTCTCGTTCTCCAGAAGAAGACAGCTGAATTAACAGAATTTAAAGCTACGGGGCAATGACGAAGAAAGTTTGGAAGATCAGCAGGGAGACTGTGCAACCTTGCAATAACAGGTTCAGGGTGAGACCGATGTATCTTCTTTAGTTGGCTTTGATTCGAGCTTCAGCCTCAGAGAGCATCTCACCCTCTCCATTCAGAACCCATTCCCTCATCACAGATGTCTTTTAAAGAAGTTACACAGAAATTCAAAATGCATAAATGCTCGGTCTCTCCAGATGCAACTGGCAGATGTGTGATACGTGACCAGTAAGGTTCCCAGACTAGATAAAACATCAGTATGTTCTTGTTCTGTCAGCTGGCTGTAATGAACATCAGAACTTCAAAGAGCCGGTATACAACAAAAACCCTTCAGTGTCAGTGGAGATACTGACATTTGACATTCAGCAGCCTTTGGAAGCACACAGATATTTGATATTGTTTGGGGTATATTGTTAATATTAAGGTGCTTTTGGGATTATTTTATTTGTCTTATGGAAGATAAGAAGATGCATTTTCAACATTTACAAGATTTTTGGTAGGAAGCAAACAATAGAGACTAAGAAATAGAGTGCAGGTTCGAAATGGCTGCAGCTTGCATGAAGGTTTGCATTCATGAGACACAAGACGACGATCTTTTCGACTGAGCTTTCTCGTGTTAAACTTTAGTCGTGAGATTATATTACACACATATGCAATACTATGTCACTCCCTTAACTCAAAGCCAATAACAATATGGTTTAACTTTGTTTAAGGTGCACTGGGGGAAGGAAAACATTGCTTAATGAACCATGAACTGCAATGACTCCTCCAGATCATGTCTTCAACATCCCATTGATCAGGATGAAATATTTGACTGCTTCCAGGCCAAAACGTTGAGATTCTATGATTCACCTTGGACGAGACAAACCCGCTGCTGCAGATGGATGCCTGTGATGATGATGATGATGATGATGCCGATTACCCAATGAGCGCTACCTGAGCACATCCATTACATATTTCCAGATCACAGCTGATGTGGAACATATGGCCATCCATATTAGGGTAAAGCTGCCGTCTTTACTTGGCACAGTTACAGTAAAGAGGTTTATTACAGTTTTTTACAATACAATAAACACAATTTTGATTGTTTTGTTTTGTTTAGCAAAATCCAACACACGAATAGCACAATCACAAACCCAATTAGCAAAACACCTTAGTGTGCACTGACTGAACACGGGGAGTCCATACAGGTAGTCCAGCTGTTTGTTTTATACCTGTTCTAAAGGTGATATTAAGAGTGGTGTTGATGGAGTTAATGAGGTGGGGGGGATAATTGGACACCAGGAAATTGCAAACATATTCTGGACAACAACATATGGTTATGTGAATGAGAAATGACTCCTCAAAGGGTCCCATCTGCTCACTGATACAATATATGCTGTAGTCAGTAACGTACAGAGTTGTGTTGGTTAAGATAAAAAGAAAATGTGAAGCTATATATATATATCAGTAGATCATAAAAGAACAAAATTAAATCATAACCTTCTGTAAATCTAAAAAGCAAGATGATAGGGATTTTTATTTTTAGCCGCAAATGGCAGTTACTAAAAAAAAATCTTTACCCAGAACACGTCCGTTCATTCCCCGTGTGAAACGAGAAGTAAAAAATGAATGTTGACACCTAGCTTGAGTACTTGAGTAAAGGCACTTCCGTAGTTATTTTATACTTGTCCTAGATCTTACTAAGTAGTTTTGTTACCTTAACCTAACAAAGTTGTTTCCTGTGAAGATGGAAGATTATGTTGAAAAGCCCATATGCATGTAACGAGCTGACATTGACATTGTTACAGGCTTTTGTAGGAAACGCACAAAAACTTTTTTTTTTGTAAGGTATGACACAAACTGTTATGAGGATAGATTGGTATGCTACACCTTCAGGCAAAAAAAAGGCTGCTTGTTATCTCAACCTGCGTCACTTGTGCTGTACTTCATTGTTCTGTAAATTGGGCACATGACTATGTAAGTTTGGGGTGTCCTGTTTATTTCAGTACATAGGATTTAGATAATAAAATCATAGGGTTTGAGGAGGTTTCCAGGGTGACAAAAGATATCCAATGTCATGCTTCACTATCTAATTATTCTGTGATTAAAAATACAACCGTGCAAAATATAGAACATCCATTCACAACTTCATATCTTTCCTCTACAGCCTCAACAAGAAGCTTTTGTGTCTGAAATTTGACTCTGGTTCTGCTCTGTTCTAGTACCTTCTTTAACAATGTGAACAGGCCAACACAGAAGAGCTCATCCTGATGCCGTGGCTGTTGTAGAGATGTTGAAGGGGTCAGGCTGTAATGGGGTCAAGACATCCATAACAGCCATGTACTGCCAAGGCCCTTTGACCTGAAGCATATGATCCACTCCTGTGTCTTTCCCTCTCCGCTTTCTTCAATATCTTTTTCAAAAGTCTCCCTGAGGCTCCTCTGACTTGACCTTCAGATGTCCTCTAGGGAAAACAAGACTTGTATAACTTTCAGCTGAGGTTGATATTTGAACAGTGGGAGAATTGCACTATTCATTCAGTAACTGGTGGGTTTACAGAAATGTAGCCCTATTATAAAATACAGTTACCTAAAATGAATGTATTTAAAGTGTCTAATATTGTACTTGTGTGTAGTACTTGAGAGTAAAACATGTCAGTTACTTTGCGCCACTGTGTGTGGATCATGTTAGAATAATGACCTAGTTATGAATACAGCTAATATTAGCATTATCTTTTGGCAGAGTGAAACCAAGGGAATTATAATCTATTAACGTAAATCAAACCGTCTTCAGACTGATTGATTCCAAAACTGGCGGTTGGGTTTGGCAGCAGGTTTTCTCCGGCTCGCTCTGTGTTCCAGAGATGAAAAAAGTGTTAGATGTAGTGGGGCTATCAGGAGGAGACGGCTGGAAGAAACCCATCTTCTTACACAGTGTCTCTGTAGGGAACGACGGGAATCTGCTAGATTCTGTCTGCAGTGAGAAGCCGTATCCCTGCATCTGTTGTGGCATTAATGAGACAGGCTGTCGGCACCAAAGCACTCACCAACCAATGCACGGCGAAACTGTTCAGATGAAAGTCACCACTGAACCTAAGATAACATCATCAAGGAGTGAAGCTGTACCCTCTTTCCTCTTTTTCATGCAGGACATTACTTGTAAGTGATCATATTGGCATGAGGAAAATACCAATTTAATGTTTTTCTGTAAGAAGATAGCTGTGAGATTTAAGGTGTAATGTGTAATGTCTGGTCACCTGCTCCAAAGATATAGGAGACATCATTTCACCGTTACAGGGTTCATGCAATCTAAATTTACATTTATCCAACTGCTAACAAACAGCAAGGCCAGACTATGCAAAGTTCAACCTAACTGCTGAAACTCTGAGGGCCAGTCAAAATAACACTGCTGCCTTAAAATCTACATGTGTGCCATCTGCCTATAGTTAACATTAGCCAACTAACCGGGGTGTGTACAGTCCATGTACGCTTGGGTGGTTTGTATAAAGTAAAATTCTGGCAAGATCTGACACGTTTCACCTTTTAGTTTCTAATGTGTTAAAAAAAAACCAAGTTAACTCCTCAAATTAATTCAGCTTAATCCTTTGAGAAGAGAACACGGGACCAAATCTAGCAGAAAACTCCACCACCCCTTTATTTTTTTGAGGATGACACTTTAACCTCAATGGAAAAACCTATAGTCCCTGTTCATTGGGGATTTTACTGTGCAGCTGTCGTACCCACATGACATGTGACGTCTCCTCTGGTAACCCTCCTTCTGCCAAACCAGGAAGTGATACAGGTAAGAACATTTCATTTTTTCTTTCAATAGAAAACAACATAAACTAATCATTTTTTCTATTTAAAAAGATTATTACTTCATAATAATAATAATAAAAAGAACTGTCAATATTATCAGCTCAGGAATACAGAACTGCGTGTAAGGAAAAAGACTCTATACACAAGCGAGGAAGCCAAACTCCAATCCTTTTTATATAGTTTTAGCAGACGCTTTATATAGTTTTCCTTTGCTTCAGCAGGCTGGTAAAACCTTTCTCATGTCGCCACACCCTGATAGATGCAGTGATCAACGTGAGGTAGAGGCTTTGTGTTTATCACGCTGTTGACCGTCCTAAAATCAGAGTAAAGACAAGGGATATTACCTGATTTTTGCCAACAAACCGCTTGAAAATAACCCAAAGCTCAACCCTTTACTATGATTTTTCATCAATGAATAATAATATATTAAATAACAAGAAACAAGCTCTTCATAAAGGATGCCTTACTGACAATACATTACACCACATTTGTCATAAACACGAATATTTACACCAATCCCAAAAGGAAATTGATTTCTGAGAAAAAGGGGAAATAGAATGAGGCAGTAAGGGGTGCCTGGCATCCAAAACCCCTTCAGGCTGTATTCTAAATGACGAACAAACAAAAACATCCCTGTGTATTTGTGTGGGACATATGTCGGATATCTAATGCGAAGGCAAACGGTGCCGGTAGCTGTCGGCCCGGCCGCGGCGCTAATGAGACCCTGGGAGTGAGTGACTGCAGATGTGGTCACATCTGCCATGTCCCGGAGCATAGCCACAAGCTGTGGTGACTGCAGACTAACTGCAGCTGTGGAACGCGTATCATTGTCACTCTGTCGCTGTTTGGCTGACAACAAGAGGGGAAGCTTACTCACTATCTCTTTGGTCTCTGTACTGGCAACACGACAGTCGGCACTGGCCAGCAGAGGATTGGAGCAACAATTAAAACCGGCGCTGATGACTTCTGAGATGCTAACAGGCCGGGGAAGCACGCTGCTTCTTTCATACTTCAATGAGGATTCTTTTCTGTAAAACAGACCAGACATCTTTCAGGAAAAAGAAGAAATAAAAAATAAAAAAAATGATTTGCTACATCATAATATCAAAAAGCCCCCAAGGCCACAGAGGACTTGGCCTGTCACGGCAAGAGAAAGAATGTGCAGGTTTTATTCCTCCTGCTCAAATCTACCCACTCTGTATACCATATCAGAAAGCTCAAACACACATTCACAGCATTCACAGCAGAGGCAAAACAAAACCTGTCCTCTCATAACCCAATAACTAACTCAGAATAGGCCAATATTTATTTCCAAGTCCTCTGTCAGAGATGGATATGGGATATTAGGAACCCAACCACCTTTTTTTTTCCTATCAGTGCTCATGGAGTAACGAGTAACACCTTTGGCAGCACAAAGACACAAAACATTTTTATGCTAATGTACTAGGCTTTTGTATTTCTTTAAGAGCCATTACATAGTTTCAATGTGTGATATGAATGCTCATATTTTCAGTTGAATATGAATGCTCATATAATCAGAATTGTACACTCTATATCAACCATACTGTCGTTCTTTTTTTCTCTTCTCTTTACCATACAAACGGTACATAACAGCCCCGTTAAAATGTCTTTATGGCTGACAGTTGTGATCTCCAAAGAAGAAACACCGACGGCTCCAAAATTGATTCAAAGGTGAGTTAACTTATGGATCCATCTGTGCTAACAAGCACTCTATCTCTACAAATCCATTTAGTATGAAATACAATTCTAAACTTACAGTACTAGTCATTGATTTCTGTAGCCACTCAATAACGATTAACTACGTGTGTGTGTGTATGTGTATGTGTATATATGTATGTGTGTGTGTATGTATATATGTATATATGTATGTGTATGTATGTATGTATATATGTATATGAAAAGCCTTTTTTAATACTTTTTATTGGTTAAATATAAATATTTGTATAGTAAAGAGGTATTTATTCATGAGAAAATATAAAAACAATATATGGAGAAACAAGGTTTCCCCCCTGACATGACGATAGGGAATATAGAATTAAAATATAACCATAACACAGATGTGTACACCTTACAACTATTAAATAAAGTTAAGATTACTGACAATAATAAACATGACATTTTAACAATTTATAGCTGAAATGATGTATCTATCATGCACGAAGCGTTTGTTAAACATACAGTAAATATTCTACGACTGGATGTAATGTGGACGAGAGCAGAGATTGTGAGATGTCTGATCTGAAAAACCAAACATGACTGGCCTTTACCCTCAAACCGAGTGTGAACGCTTCTCCCAAAGAGGTTCCATCTGCTGGGTGTCAGACGGAGCTGCGTCATGCCTCACCGCCTGCTGTTTGGTCGCTGTGGCTCATCAGCACACTCACCACCCCCCCACGCCTCCACAGAGAGGGGGTGTCACACTCCCTCTCAGAGCTTTGTCGCCCCCAAAGAAAAGAAAACAAAAACACGTCCACCTCCAGGCCGTGTCGTTCCAGAATGGCTCGATGCTTGGCTTTCTGTAACACAGCTGCCGTGGGGCTTTTGGAGCAGCTTGTGCGTGGACGAGCTGAGGAGACGGCAGACTGAGACAAGTGAGAGGCTGGCAGAGCAGACGATACTGAGAGGATGACTGAATACCAGCTCTGAGAGGAGCTCGCGTTCTCAATCACACACTAATGATAAAAGTACTTGCTTATATCTTTATGCAAAGGCTACATGAACTTACAAGATGCCAGAAACTAGCATGGACAATATTTATGAATGCAGCTCATACATTTTAAGAAACAAATCTGTCAAAATGTAGTTTTGTCAATTAATCAATTATTCATTTTATGTCTACAACATTTTTGCTTTAAAAAAAGATTCTCAGCACAATTTCCCATAGCTCAAGATGACTTTTTAAAATGTTTAGTTCTGCCCTACCAACATCCCAAAGTCCAAGATTATAGAGTTTACTGTGGTCGTCCAGAAACATTGAATATCTACATTTGTCAAGCAGAAACCAGAGAATGGTTGGCAGTTTTGCTTAAAAACAACTAATAAGTTCATTGTTACTACCACAACTTCAATACTTAATTGCAAAAAAAACAGGTAACAGGTAAGTAGCCTAGCACGGAAATGAAAACAAAGACTAAACACTCAGCTTTCTTTTCCAGGCACCTGAGAGAAAGTGAGCCGTTTTTTGATCATTTGTACACCAGAATACCCCAAAGTGTCATTTCATTAGAAAATGGCTCTTCTCAGCATGTCTGTGCGTTGAGTCGAGAGCTGGATTCACCACATGATTAGCCTAATTTAGGGTGTCAATTAGAAGCAGGGGGGAAAAGTGCTGTTCTGTTCAAAATTCCATGCACCTACCAGCCCCTCACAAGGCTCACTAACTAACACATTACATATCATGTGTTTAATCTGTAAACAAGCAGAGATCTAGATGTGAAGACAAATTTCAAGCTGAAATGACACGCTGTAACTGTGTCTTCCTGCAGTCTGGTCGTCACTCTGAGGATCTTCGCCCCCATGGCTCCAGGTTCAGGCGTAACAGACAGATTTGAGATGTAAAATCTTCTCATCTCACTCTTGGCAAGAAGAAGTGTATTTACCAAAATGTCCCTTGAACTTGAACGGCACAACATTTTATTTGTTTTCCCCAAGTTTATAGGACTCCACCAAAACAGTTAGTCCAGATGCACATTGATGTGTTTAACGCCATCCATGTCAACCACCAACCTTTTCAAACTGCTTTTCAGTGATTGCAGTTGTTGGAATGCAGCAAAACCACAGCGCTTCTTTTTTATGATTTTTGAAGGTTGCTATCGTCTTTAAACAACCTCCTATGCAAAGTTATATAGACTGATTATTTACATGTAACAGTTTGTGGTGTGATATACCTTTTTCAGATATACCTTTACAACAGCAGATACAGAGGTGCTTAGCATGTGAAAAGGTTTTCCCCTCATCAGTTAAGGGAGGTCTGAACAGTGGGCATGTGTTGCCATCTGCTGATGAGATGGTGGAATATCTCCTGCCGAGCTGCTCCATGCGTGAACACTGGATGCAAACGGGCTCTTAGATATAATAAACAGTAAATGAACTCTCAGACACACGATCAATGAGAGCTGAGAGGAGGGAACTCTGAATTATATGGGTTATTTCAATTTTCTGAATTAAAACAAAAATGAAAGGAAAGCCTGTTTCTATAAGAATTACAGATACAGTCAATGTTACTGGTAGAGTCAAAGTTGTACAACCAAACATGCTGTCTAGGGTCAATCTTGATTCAGATATCGAACATTTCTTGACAGAATACTGCACCCTGTAATATTTAGTGCAGCTACATAAAAAATCACTATACTATGGCTTTGTTGTGTCTTTTGCAACAAACTTTATACACTATTGATACTATGATTTTTTTTAAAATATTTCTTTTTATATATATATATATATATATTATACTTTTTTTTTTTTATAAATTTTTTGACATTTTCAACACACTTTACTATGACTTTTCACAACATATTATTTTTAACATACTATACTATGAGTTTTAAAGACTATAATCAATGTACTATAATGTGGGTTTCCTTTACTTTTGGTTTACAGATTGAAATATACTATAATTTGACTTTTTTGTCATACATATTACAATGGCTTTTTAATTTTTTGACATATACTAGGACATTTTATTTTTAGGACTTTTTTCGACATACTATACTATGACTTTTTCGTGGCGTTTTTTTCACATACTATACTATGACTTTTTTAACATATTGTGCTATGATATTTTTCAGGACCATTTTCAATCTTCTATACCATGAGTTTTTTTGTTTTTATATTTTATACTGTGGCTTTTCTATGACTATTTTTGCTGAATTACATTATGACTTTTTTTAATACTTTTTTTATATACTTGTGAAGACTTTTTTTCAACATGCTATTGTATGATTTTTGTTCATGAGGAAATTGACATAGGAATACTGATGACTATTTACAAAGAAGAAAAAATCCAAACAAAAATCTATAAACCTTTGACTGGGCTTTTCTAACAAAACTATGATTAAGACTTATTACATTATGACTTTTTTGACATACTATTTAAGTCTTCATTTAATATCATACTATATACTTATACAGAAAACCAACTTTCAAGTTTTTCAGAATACACTTTCACATATCTTATACTATGACATTTGCAACCACACCTATCCGATCACAATCAACATAATTATTTCCTTAACATATAATCTAACTTTTTTTTTTTACATGACTGATTTTGAATACTGACGTTTTTCATTTAAATTCTGAAACTTTTTTTCAACATGCTATTCTATTATTTTTGTTCATGATTTTTTGACAACTATACTATGACTATTTTTCATGAACATTCTACCAAAGACAGAAATGTACTTTTGGAAAAAGAATTTCCAAATACAATATTAAACTTTTTTTGGCAATACATGCTATACCATAAATGTTGATGACTATATAACTTTTATCAATACATTCTATGACAAAACACAAAAACACCATACTATATACTATGTTAACAAATAATAAGGATGCTTTTTTAATGAATACTATATTGTGACTTTTTTTCATGACTTTTTTGGCATACTATACTATGACTTTTTTCAACATACTGTATAGTTTTTTTTACATACTATACAATGAGTTTTTTTAAACATACTTTCATACTTTGACTTTTTTTCATGACTTTTTTGATATACTATTCTACTTTTTTTCAACATGCTATTCTATGATTTTTGTTCATGACTTTTTTTGACATACTATACTATGACTATTTTTTTTTCAAACTTTTTTTGGCATTCTATACTATGACTTTTTAAAAAGACTGTTTCCAACATACTATATTATGACTTTTTTTCAACATGCTATACTATGACTTTTTTTACTTGACTTTTATTGACATACTATAATGGCTTTTTTGACATACTATTCTATGACATTTTTTTTATTACATATTATACTATGACTTTTTTCCTTTTTTTTGGCATACATACTATTGTTTTATGACTTTTTTTATACAACATACTATACTATGACTTTTTTTACATACTATACTATGACATTTTTTTACAAAAACTACTTTTTTCACCATACTAAGTATGACTTTTTTTTGACATACTATTATGACTTTTTTTTTTTACATACTATACTATGACTTTTTTTCACCATACTATAGTATTTCACTTTTTTCAACATACTATATGATGACTTTTTTTCATGACAATTTTTCGACATACCATACTTGACTTTTTTTTTAACATACTATACTATGACTTTTTTTTTACATACTACATATGTATACTATGACTTTATTCAACATACTATACTGACCTTTTGACTTTTTTTACTATACTAACTTTTTTCAACATATACTATTCTGACTTTTTTTCAACATGCTATTCTATTATTTTTGTTCATGACTTTTTTTGACATACTATACTATGACTATTTTTCATGACTTTTTTTGGCATTCTATACTATGACTTTTTAAAAAGACTGTTTCCAACATACTATATTATGATTTTTTTCAACATGCTATACTATGACTTTTTTTCTTGACTTTTATCGACATACTATACGATGGCTTTTTTGAACATACTATTCTATGACTTTTTTTTTACATATTATACTATGACTTTTTTCCTGACTTTTTTTGGCATACTATACTGACTTTTTTTCATGACTTTTTTTTTTGACATACTATACTATGACTTTTTTTTTTCCACATACTATACTATGACTTTTTTTTTTACATACTATACTATGACTTTTTTCACCATACTTTTTTTCTGACTTTTTTTTTTTTGACATACTATACTATGACTTTTTTTTTTTGAGACATACTATACTATGACTTTTTTCACCATACTATAGTATTTTTTTCAACATACTATATGATGACTTTTTTTTTTTTGAACATACTATACTATGACATGACAATTTTTCGACATACCATACTATGACTTTTTTTTTTGACATACTATACTTTTTTTGACTTTTTTTTTTTTACATACTATACTATGACTTTTTTCACCATACTGTAGTATGACTTTTTTTTGACATACTATACTATGACTTTTTTTTTACATACTATACTATGACTTTATTCAACATACTATACTGAGACTTTTTTTCATGACTTTTTTCATATACTATTCTGACTTTTTTTCAACATACTATTCTATTATTTTTGTTCATGACTTTTTTTACATACTATACTATGACTATTTTTCATGACTTTTTTTGGCATTCTATACTATGACTTTTTAAAAAGACTGTTTCCAACATACTATATTATGATTTTTTTCAACATGCTATACTATGACTTTTTTTTCTTGACTTTTATCGACATACTATACTATGACTTTTTTGACATACTATACTATGACTTTTTTTTTACATATTATACTATG
Source organism: Anoplopoma fimbria (assembly GCF_027596085.1). Classification (NCBI taxonomy): domain Eukaryota; kingdom Metazoa; phylum Chordata; class Actinopteri; order Perciformes; family Anoplopomatidae; genus Anoplopoma; species Anoplopoma fimbria. The sequence continues at coordinate 3,818,366 of NC_072466.1, forward strand.
ACTTTTTTCCTGACTTTTTTTGGCATACTATACTGACTTTTTTTTCATGACTTTTTTCAACATACCGGTACTATACTATGACTTTTTTTTTGACATAATATACTATGACTTTTTTTTTACATACTATACTATGACTTTTTTCACCATACTGTAGTATGACTTTTTTCAACATACTATATGATGACTTTTTTTCATGACAATTTTTCGACATACCATACTATGACTTCACATTTTTCAACATACTGTAGTATGACTTTTTAATATACTGTACTATGACTTATCGGCATACTATTCTATGATTTCATTGCATGACTTTTTTTTTGACATACTATACTATGACTTTTTAATATACTGTACTATGACTTATCGGCATACTATTCTATGATTTCATTTCATGACTTTTTTTTGCATTCTATACTATGACTGTTTTTAACATACTATACTATGATTTTTTTTCATGACTTTTTTCGACATCTATGCCATGACTTTTTTTTTTTTTACATACTATACTATGACTTTATTCAACATACTGTACTGAGACTTTTTTTCATGACTTTTTTGATATACTATTCTGACTTTTTTTCAACATGCTATTCTATTATTTTTGTTCATGACTTTTTTCAACTTACTGTACTATGACTTTTTTCATGACTTTTTTTTACATACTATACTATGACTATTTTTCATGACTTTTTTTGGCATTCTATACTATGACTTTTTAAAAAGACTGTTTCCAACATACTATATTATGATTTTTTTCAACATACTATTCTATGACTTTTTTTCTTGACTTTTATCAACATACTATTCTATGACTTTTTTTTTTACATACTATACTATGACTTTTTTTAATACTATAGTATCATGACTTTTTTTAATACATACTACTATGACTTTTTTCATGACAATTTTTTACTATACTATGACTTTTTTTGAACATACTATACTATGACTTTTTTTTTACATATTATACTATGACTTTTTTCAACATACTATACTATGACTTTTTTTTTTACATACTATACTATGACTTTTTTTTTTTATACTATACTATGACTTTATTCAACATACTGTACTGAGACTTTTTTTCATGACTTTTTTCATATACTATTCTGACTTTTTTTTTCAACATGCTATACTATGATTTTTGTTCATGACTTTTTTTTACATACTATACTATGACTATTTTTCATGACTTTTTTTGGCAACATCTATACTATGACTTTTTTCAAAGACTGTTTCCAACATACTATATTATGATTTTTTTCAACATGCTATATACTATGACTTTTTTCTTGACTTTTTCGACATACTATACTATGGCTTTTTTGACATACTATTCTATGACTTTTTTTTTACATATTATACTATGACTTTTTTCCTGACTTTTTTTAACATACTATACTGACTTTTTTTCATGACTTTTTTCAACATACTATACTATGACTTTTTTTTTGACATACTATACTATGACTTTTTTTTTTACATACTATACTATGACTTTTTTCACCATACTGTAGTATGACTTTTTTTTTGACATACTATACTATGACTTTTTTTTTTTCTTTACTATACTATGACTTTTTTCACATACTATAGTATCACTTTTTTCAACATACTATATGATGACTTTTTTTTGAATTTTTCGACATACCATACTATGACTTTTTTTTGACATACTATACTATGACTTTTTCAACATACTAACTATGACTTTTTTCATACTATTTTTTTTATACATATTACTCATGACTTTTTTTTCATACTATGACTTTTTCAACATACTTACTATGACTTTTTTTTTTTTTCACATACTATACTATGACTTTTTTCATGACTTTTTTTTGGCATTCTATACTATGACTTTTTTGTTCAAAGACTTTTTCCAACATACTATACTATGATTTTTTTTGCTATATGATTTTTTTGGCATTCTATACTATGACTTTTTAAAAAGACTTTTTCCAACACTATTTTTTTTCAACATATTAACTATGACTTTTTTTCTTGACTTTTATCGACATACTATACTGACTTTTTTGAACATACTATTCTATGACACATTTTATGACTTTTTCCTGACTTTTTTGGCATACTATACTGACTTTTTTTTCATGACTTTTTTTTTTCATACTATACTATGACCGGTATTTTTTGACATACTATACTATTTTTTTTTGACTATACTATGACTTTTTTTTTTTAAATACTATACTATGACTTTTTTCAACATACTATATTATGACTTTTTTTTCAACATACTATACTATGACTTTTTTTTCATGACTTTTTTTTTACATACTATACTATGACTTTCACTTTTTTTACATGACTTTTTAAAAAGACTGTTTCCATACTATATATGACTTTTTTCTATGACTTTTTTTCTGACTTTTTTTGGCATACTATGACTTTTTTTATACTATACTATGACTTTTTTCATGACTTTTTGGGCATTCTATACTATGACTTTTTAAAAAGACTGTTTCCAACATACTATATTATGATTTTTTTCAACATGACTTTTTTTCTTGACATCACATACTATACTATGACTTTTTTTTTTTTAAACATACTGTAGTATACTATACTATGACTTTTTTCCTGACTACTTTTTGGCATACTATACTGACTTTTTTTCATGACTTTTTTACTACTATACTATGACTTTTTTTTTGACATAATATACTATGACTTTTTTTTTTTTATACTATACTATGACTTTTTTCATACTATACTGTATTATGACTTTTTTTGTCATACTATGTTATGACTTTTTTTTCAACATACTATACTATGACTTTTTTTTGACATACTATAGTATCACTTTTTTCAACATACTATATGACTTTTTTTCATGACTTTTTTTTGACATACTATACTATGACTTGACATTTTTCAACTATACTATGACTATGACTTTTTAATATACTGTACTATGACTTTTTTTCGGCATACTATACTATGATTTTTTTCATGACTTTTTTTCAACTATACTATGACTGTTTTTTTTACAAACTATACTATGACTATGACTATACTATGACTTTTTTTGTCATACTATATTGTGATTTTTTTCATGACTTTTTTGGCATACTATACTATGACATTTTTCAACATACTATAGTATGACTTTTTTTTTTACATACTATACTATGACTTTTAAATATACTATACTATGTTTTTTTGGCATACTATACTATGACTTTTTAAAAAGACTTTTTCCAACATACTATATTGTGATTTTTTTCAACATACTATGACTTTTTTTCTTGACTTTTTTCAACATACATACTATACTATGACTTTTTTTTTCAACATACTATACTATGACTTTTTTTTTACATACTATACTATGACTTTTTTCACCATACTGTAGTATGACTTTTTTTGGCATACTATATTATGATTTTTTAATATACTGACATACTATGACTTTTTTTGCATACTATACTATGACTTTTAAATATACTGTACTATGACTTTTTTGGCATTCTATACTATGACTTTTTAAAAAGACTGTTTCCAACATACTATATTATGATTTTTTTCAACATACTATATATGACTTTTTTTCAACATACTATGACTTTTTTTTGACATACTATGACTTTTTTTCGACATGCTATACTATGACTTTTTTTCTTGACTTTTTTGACATACTATACTATGACTTTTTTCACCATACTGTAGTATGACTTTTTTTGTCATACTATATTATGATTTTTTCAACATACTATACTATGACTTTTTAACATACTATACTATGACTTTTTTTTGACATACTATAGCATGACTTTTTTTCATGATGATGACTTTTTTCATGACAATTTTTCATGACATACCATACTATGACTTTTTTTGGAATAATATACTATGACTTTTTTTCAACATACTATACTATGACATGACATTTTTCAACATACTGTACTATGACTTTTTTGGCATACTATAATATGACTTTTAAATATACTGTACTATGACTTTTTTTCTTGACTTTTATCGACATACTATTCTATGACTTTTTTTTTACATACTATACTATGACTTTTTTCAACATACTGTAGTATGACTTTTTTTGTCATACTATACTATGACTTTTTAATATACTGTACTATGACTTTTTTGGCATACTATACTATGACTTTTTAATATACTATACTATGACTTTTTTCAACATACTATACTGACTTATTTTCATGATTTTTTTCCACATACTTCTGACTTTAAAAAGACTGTTTTCGACAAACTATACTATGACTTTTTTTGACATATGATTGTATGATTTTTTTGACCTTATATACTAGGACTTATTTTCATGACTTTTTTCCACATACTATATTGTGACTGTTTTTGACCTTTTTATATATATATACATACATACATACATACACACAGACACAGAGACAGACAGACAGACACATATTGTTTATACATGTGTGAGGATTAATACAGAAAAGCGGTTATGGAAACACAACTGTTTATTTACTTAAAATATTGGTATGAACTAACAGGACAGCAGTACTCCCCTACACATACATTCTAGCTTTATGCTTCTTTTTTGCATTAATTCCTTTATATATAAAAAAGTATCCAAACTAACAAAGACATCCTCTTCGATCAGTTCACGTGAAACAGGCGCCTTTTCCCCTTCCCCGTCCCTCTTCATCAAAACTTAAAACGTCCCAAAATGCTTCCTGATGGCTCACATGCAGCCACCTCACACGCACACACACACATACACACACACTGTGACCTTTCACCTCTGATCAAACACTTTGATGCCCAATCAGAAGCCACAAACAGCACATCTCACACATTAGCACAGACCCATGGTAAATGTGTGTGTACATGAGTTCCAAAATGCAGTACGGGTAAAGTAAGAGGGCTGATCTGAACTGCTGGGCCAGAGAGTCAGAACTTCTCAATAAAGATCAACCCAAGTTCTAATCAAAAGACCTAATGAGGTCCACCTTGCATAAATACACCAATTCTTGCTTAGAAACTTTTAAGGACCTTTTAAACGATTAGAGGTTTTACCTTATTAATAACATGGTTTGGGTGATCTGACCAGCAATACTTAATCAGCTCTTTTACTTTGAAGGATTTGATAAATACAGGTAGTGTGGGTGATCTGGTGAAGAGGGGTCATAGCAGAATAAACAAGTTTGATGTCTACTTTTAATGTGATGACTGTATTTTCAATGGAAGATCAGAGGGGAAATAATATGTCGCCATTCATTCCTGATTAAAAATGTAAAATCCAAGCCAAATATGGCATTATATATATATATATACCATATTTTGGTACTGTTTTCTTTTAAGTTGGCTCATGTAAACATTATATTCAAGCTCATACCTAACGTTTGAGAAGGCTGAGTCTAAAATCTTGTGTCCACGCTTCATATGATAATTTGCAAATGAGATAGAAAACATTTTCTTATGTGCCCACGAAGAGTTTATCTTTGCCCACAAAATACATCATTTTGTGGGCAAAGATCATTCGCTTCTTATCTTTAATACAAACCCCAACAATAACATTTATTCTCATGCCAACAGTCATTTGTGGAGGAAGGTGTCAGTGTTTTTATGCTGTCTTAATCTGGAATAAAACTCTTCATATACACAATATAAACAAATCTTTAGTGAAGCAAAAGCCTGGCTTTTTGTCAACCAGGAAGTGAAAAAAAAAAAAAAAAAAATCTGTTGTTAATTGAATCCTCAATAAGTGCGTCAGAGTGTAAAACACCGTTCTCTCTCCACAGATCTAGTCACTGAAATATTGTCCTGTATGGCCGGGACACACACAGAAAACAAGGAGCTCGACACAAAAAAATCAAACACATTCAAAAGCCATGTTCTAAAACTTCAGTGCCCAAAGACAGAATTTGGCATTGACAAATTCATAACAAAACACAAGAATAAACAGATGAGATATATGTTCAATAATATGTGACAAGAAAGATAGAATGAACCGTGTGTGTGTGTGTGTGTGTGTGTGTGTGTGTGTGTGTGTGTGTGTGTGTGTGTGTGTGTGTGTGTGTCTCTCATCAAACCCACAGCGCGGCAGAGAGGCTGATTCTGCCATTCAGTTGCTCCGTGTCGGGGTAAAAACAGATATATGTTAAAAGGTATAATATGTGACATTTATTGGTTGTTTGTAAACACACAGCATTCAAAGTTGGCCCCTCCTCCCTGGCTTTATTAGCCGAGAGAGAGAGAGAGAGCAAGCGGTGATCGAGCTATGGATGATGGAGTGAAGAAAAAGAGGAGAGCCAGTGAAATAAAAATAAAAAAATGGTATTTTCTGATTGTTTCATGGTTGTTATGTTCCAAAGCAGAAATAAACAAACCAAATCCTTCGCTGAGTGAAGGTGCAGCACTCAGCAGCCACAATGCACACGAGAGAGAGAGAGAGAGAGAGAGAGAGAGAGAGAGAGAGAGAGAGAGAGAGAGAGAGAGAAAAACAAAGCAACCAAATGCTGTACATCCTTATTACACCAATGGGCCCAAAACTCTTTGCTTACACCCAGAAACATCCTTAAAAACAGCGAAACAAGAACAGAGGAGAAAATACAGGCAGAGCGTCTGCAGAACAGAGACAGCGGGCCACAGGTGATGATTGAGGGGGGTTCTTTTTGAACGAGTCCATACGTTGTATTTTAGTAAAATGTTGCATATTATACCTTTAAAATTCGGGGCCCTCATGTTCATAAATTATGAGCCGTGTGTACACAGAGAGAGAGAGAGAGAGAGAGAGAGAGAGAGAGTGACAGAAAATGTATGCCTAAAGTCAGATTGTTGATTTTTTTTTCTCTCTTTCATTATGCAAGTCCAGAACTCAAAGCCCAGTTCTCTAAAACAAGCGACGACGAGCAGAACCAGGAAGTCCAAAGAAAAAAAAACAAAGAAAAAGGCCTAAAGTAGAAACCCAGGATTTAATATGCCAGAGAAGCAAAAGGCACACAGTCAGAAAGATGAATATAAGACTTCTCTCTCTCTCTCTCTCTCTCGATCCCCCTTTTCTCCAGGCATGACAAAGTGCTAGAGCATGCGAGACAGAATTGCGTCCAGATGTGTGTGTGTGTGTGTGCGTGCGTGTGGTCACCATAGAAACATATCAACATTTAAAAAGTCCATTTTCATAGTTCAACATTTTTTTTTTTTTTTTTTTTAAATACACAGAATAACTCCCTCCAACTGCATTGATAACCGGTCTGTGGTAAGTGCATCTCAAAGCTAGTCCCCCAAAGCTCCTCTGGCTGTACCTTAGGTATAAACTGACGATAGGTTGGTTATAGGATAATATATTGACATGAATAATGGTTTTACAACAACAGTAAAGACTTTTCTTTTTTTTTTTTTTTTTTCAAACCGTTATAAATACATTTCTTTGAGAGGTTTCACAACGATCAAACTGTATGCCACTGTTTGCACGCTGAAAGTGAATGACACACTCCGTTGTGTTATAAAAACACACACGCACACACATTCCTTCAGTTACACAAACTCACACAACTTACTTACACACATACAGGCACATGTACTTTGCAGGGCAGAGGCCAAGCACGCAGATACACACACACGCACACACACACACACACACACACACACACACACACACACACAGACACACAACACACACACAGACATAAAGCACAAGGTATTGCTAATGTTGAGGACGCATTAAAACATGATCTATCGAGACATAAACGACCCCTTTCACCCATGCATCCTTTTTCTCCTCACAGTAAAAACAGCTTCTAGAAACAAAAAAAAGAGATGCTTTTTCTTTCTAATAAACATGCGAAAAAAGAGCGCACACACACACACACACACACACACCCCCACATCAACAGTAAACAAAACCTACAGATCTACAGTACCAACAAAGGTACACCATTTGGTATTTTAGCGCAAGACGGACACGCTCAGGTCAGCCGATGTGTAAGACTTCCAAAAACAGAGAGCCGATCATCACGTAGAAATCTTAGAAAAATCAGAGAAGGTGTGGGTGTGGGGGGGGGTTTGTATAAAAAAAGAGCGGGAACAATGAAGAAGGAGGGAGGAGGGGGGGCGGGCGAAAGACGTTGTCGGGCCAACGGTCTGTAGTCCGTCACAGACCGTCATATTTCAGCTCAGCGGGCGTCTTTGACCTTCCCAGCAGAGACCCTCGAAAAAGGTCCTCAAAAATAGTAAGAGTGAGATAAGACACATCCAGCTCTCCTCGTGTTTTTTGTCTTCAAGTACTAAAACGGTTCAACTACTGTTTTTTTTTTTTCCTGGTCCGACACCAGGAGTGTTAACGGGCAGACGGAGGTGAAGAGCGAGTCACAGGACCACCATCAACGGAGTCAGTGAGCTCCTCGTGGGGTCCAACATGGACCAATAATGTCGGAGGAGTCGGGACAGGTGAACATGCGTTGTCAGGAAAGCCATCGGTTGCCGTTAGCGACGAGCTCACTGGAGGAAGGAGGAGCGGACAGGTAAGGGTTGTGTCTCTCCCGTCGCCACAACGTTTGAATAGCAGCAGCTGGACAAGCAGCTCACGGATGAGCATGACCTCCTAAACTCCGCCTCCTACTCCTCCAACGCGTAGGAGCGAAGAGAAATCTCATCCAGATTTTCTTCTCCGTCGTGGCCTCCTCCTCACATCCTGGTGTGTCTGTTCTGTCGCCGCGGTTACCAGCCTATAAGGTTGGCTTTGGCCTTTTCTGTCAGCTTCCGGACGCGTCCCTTGGAGGAGGTGCCGAAAGTGATGGACGAGTCCTCGAACAACAACTGCCTCTGCTCCTCCTCCGAGTCCTCCTCCATGTAATAGGCGGACCGTCGCCCCTGGTTACGTGTTCGCATCGACCCTCCTGCCTCGTCCCCCTCGTCTCCCTCCTCCCCCTCCTCCTCCTCCTCCCCTCCTCCTCTGGAGACTCCCTCCGATTGGGTCGCTGAGGAGCCGTCTGCGGAGGAGGCGTGATTTCCTCGTTGGCTCTCCTGCTGCTCCTCCTCCTCTGCGGCGAGGGTTCGGGTGACTCGGCGGGAGGTGTGGGTTCCTCAGTTCTTACCGTTCGAGGCCGTCCGCGCCGCCTGGGCGTCGACGGCGTGCCGGAGTCCGACAGCACGGACGTTTCCTGCGCGGACGACGTCCCGCCTTCGTCCCCGTCGATTGGTCAAGCTCGTCGTCGGGGGTGGAGCTCCGGCGGTTGCTGCTCTTTCTCTTCTCCTCCTGCTCCTGCTTGCTCTTCCTGCCTCTCTTCTTGCCAGCGGGGCGGCCTCGGGGTCTGGACGGGCTCCCCGGAGTCGTGACCTCTGGAGGACTCACTGGTGGCTCCGCTTTGGATTTCCGCCCCCTCCTCCCGACTCCCAGGGTCACATGACTGCCATGGCCGTTCAGGTGGACTGTGCTCTGAGAGGGAGGACTGGCAGGAGAGCCTGAGGGGGAGAAAAGGAAGAAAAAATATATATTAATAACAGGCAGGTGACATTAAATGCGTATCTTACGACTAAAATCATAAAACGAAGCATCGCACGGTCACTTCTTCGTCTCTCACCAGGTGTGAGCCGTACAGGAGTCCTGAGTTTCCTCCGGGTGCTTCCTCCACTGCTACTTTCTGCGGCCGGAGAGGGCGTCGCCTTCTCAGGAGCCGACGTCGACGAGGCCGACACAGAGTTATGAGCCCTCAGAGAGCGAGTAGACTCTGAAGATGCAAAGAGACATGCAATACAGGAAGTTGATTATGCAATATCGTACATGTGGTCAATACTTCATTATAACAAAGAGTGGATAATAGGGGGAAACAGCTAGCATTGCTTTGTCTAAAAGTAATAAAATCTGCCTTCCAGCACGTCTAAAGCTCATTAGTTAACATATTACAATGTTACAATATCGTAACCCTAGTTCTATGACCATACATGTGTAGGAGGGTCAGGGTAGAGGGCTCCGTCTGTGCTTATAGGACTGGGGTTACAATATCATAACCTTTGTTCTAACTCAAGCAGGCTCCGCCCTCCAATGTGGAAAGATAGCTGACAGCTTCCTTATTTACAGTGGGGTCAGCAGGTATTCGTGCAGGCACCTCCTGATTGGCCAGCTACACTTATGCAAATTTTCAATGGGCAAATGCATGCTTGTGATTGGAGGAGTCTATTACCCATAGAGTCCAGTAGAGGGCGGAGCCGGTGTGAGCTAGAACTTAATCAATTTATCCAAAATCTGAAGTTTAAAAACCACAGGGTTTTACAGAGTTTGACATGTTTACAGACTACTTCTTGGCAGTAAGCTAACCAGTAAGCTAACAGAAGTTCCATATTTGGCATAGAAACATAAGAGTTGTTTCACCTAATCTGACGTTCAGCAAGAAAGCAAATAAGCGTCCTTCTGAAAATGTCAAACTGTTCTTTGAAACTAGAATTGAAATGTGAATGTACACGTTTAAGTGATCTCACCTGCTGTGCTCTGTGTGCTGCTGGTGGCATTATGTGAGGAGGATGTGGAGGGCGGAGAGTGAGTAGAATGCCGTGCCGCACTCCGTGTTCGCCCCGCGGTCGGCGTGTCGGACTTCCCGTTGACCAGCTGAGGGGGCTGTTTGACGGGGACGCTATGTCTCAGAGAGGAAGGTCGTGTAGGCGGCGGCGGCGGTGGCGATGGCTCCTTTTTTCCGGTTACCCTGGACGACACACGTCTCTTTCTCTCCGGACTAGAGGCAGGATGGGAAGAAGGAATGTCAAAGATCACACCCAATGCACAGTACGAGACTCAAAACCCCTAAATGAAACATCCCGTCTTCTACCTGGATGCTGTGCTGCTCGTTGGAGACTCGCTCCTCCTCCTCCTCCTCTTCATGGCGTGGCGCGTCTGCTTGTCCGTAGTGTGTCGGGTCTGTCTGTCCGTGCCCTGTCTGGTCAGCTTCTCCGTCAGGCCGTGGATGGCCTTGTAGTCGGCCAGGATGGAGCTGACATGCTCCTCAAACAGAGCGGAGAGCCTCAGACTCATGCTGTAGATCTGGAGACACAATAAAGGACGCACTGATTCAACGAGCACTAACTGATCTGAGAATTGTATTTCATGACCTCTTCAAAGCATGGAAACACCCGGTTTTACAGACTGTGTGTGTGTGTTGTTGCATGTGTGTCTCACCCGAGACTTCTTACTGGGCGTGTAAGCTTTGGAGTTGCTGAAAATGAGCCGGACGTCTTTGCAGAGCTCGATGGGAGATTGGTACTTTCCTCCTTTGAGCGTGTTGAGAACGGTGCTAAAGTCCATCGGTGAGTCGACTATCTGCAGGTAGTCCTGAGAGAGGCAGAGGGGAAGTCGGGATGTTTCAATTACAGGTTTCAAAGGATGAGAACGGAGGAGAGGAGAGGGAGATAGAGTAAGAGAGGGGAAGAGGAATAAGAGCTCTGAGGGATTTGGGCTTTCACTTTGAGTGGGCGAAAAAAACTCATCAAAAAGCAGTCTGTTCAGATTGTTCCTCCTTTGCAATTTACAGATCCATTAGATTTAGTTTTCATTTTAAATGCTGAATGGAGAGGCCCGTTCTTCAGACCAACGATCCCTTAGCTTTAAATACCATTCTTTGTATAGTTTAATTGTCGTCATTTGTGCCCAAGGCTGACTGTATAGCAAGATCAAGGACCAATAAAAAGGTCATTTAAAATGCAAATAAATCTGAGACCAATAGAAATTCAAAATGAGATGAGTTCAGATTGGATATCTGGAGCTCACGTGTACTGACAATACAGAATGCTGACATAAGGAGAGCACATATGTAGCATACGTACCGGGTACTCCTGTAGGTCCACAGGTTCTCTGAAGGGCTCCGAGTCTTCACACTGAAAGATGAGATCCAGCAGCTCCTTGCAGCGACCCCGCCAGGCATTGGGGTCATATGAGGGGGGGCGGGTTCGAAGCTGCCGCTGCGTGGGTCGTCGGCCCTGCACGAAACAAATGATGAGTGAATTTAAATAACTGTACTGGCTGATGAAGAAGAAGAAAAAAGCCACCTATGATGCTGGATTACGAGACTCTGAAACGTCTAACGTAAAAAGTGAAATTAGTATGTTTAGCTTTAACTGATGTTTTAAGGATGTATGGATAACATGCTGTGAAATATTGTTACCTTATGGTTTCGCGTAGATGTTCCAGGAGTATTAGTATCTTCATCCTCCTCCTCATCATCCTAAATAGAGTGGGAAAAGGTGATTAAATAAAAGGTACTCACTAAGCTACACTAGTTATAACAGAAAAGAAAATGATTTGAGTATATATTTTACGACAATTTTTTTGTTCATAATTAGTCGGAGAATGTTTTTATTTTCTTCAGTTAGTGATGCAGGTCTGTTCTCTAATGGCAAATATAACATTTTGATAGTGTAATGTGTTAATCAGTGACCTATGCAGTGGTACATACAAAAAGAGGATGCTGCATCTAAGAGGATAATTGTAATTGCTACCTCTGAGTACACCCTTTTGACACCTACCACTGTAAAAACATAATAAAAAAAAGCACCCAGACCTGGCAAATTGCCACTAAACATAATTCACCAATGATTTTCATGTTTACCCTCAAAATGTGTGGCACTTACTTTCTCTATGTCAGTATCGCCCTCTAGAATAAAATGTTGCCCACCCCGGTAGTCTGCAATAGAATATGTCATTACTTTAAATCCTAACTGCCTTTCTGGTGTAATATAACGTAACTCTCATTATGGAGTTTTGAGCTGAAAAACTAGATCAGCTGAGAGTTCAAATCACATTACTGTAAATACTGTTTATGACAGCAGCGATTTTAAAACTGAATTACTAGTTTTGTTGCTGTGATTTATGCAATACAATATCCAATTCACAGCATATTTTTTATTATTGTGTCCTTTTTTATTTTGATGATTTGGCGACATTGTATTTGCTGAAATCTGTGTGCCAATAAAGCCACATTGAATAGAATTAAAAAAGCTAAAGTAAGCTTTTTTGGTACAAATATGATAAACAATATTTTGCTTTGGTGAGAAATCAAGTAATGAATATCAGCCATTAATTGGTGGAGAAAAAAAAGCAACAGATTTCAGTACAAACGGGTTAAATATGCAAACGCACCTCGTCTTCAGAGTCAGAGAAGGTGGCCTTCTTCATAGTTTTATAGAAGGGCATGATGTCCGTCAGATTTTGGTCCCTGGAAAAGAAAAAAGCAGGAGAGAGTAGAAATAACTCAATTTATTAAGGTGCAATTGTAGAAAGTGAAAATGTATTTAGATTTCTTGATAAGTTCTTGATAACAATTTTTTCTCATAGTGTACTCGAAGAAAAACTAATACTGATTATTTAAGATTTTGTTAATATACTCTTTCTAAAATGAATTTCTTCTACAACAACATACAGGCTTTAGTACTCACTTAATGAACTGCAGCATGAGGTCAGAGACAAACTTGGCCGTAGTGACAATGAACGATCCCGGCTCATTGAACGTCTGGGCGTTGTGTTCGATGTAACGAACCTCCCACATCAGAGACGACAGCCGCCTGAAACAAAAGACAAAATGTGTTAAGTGTATAATTAATTCCATCTTAATTTAATTATTTTTTTTACTTGAACACAACCTCCCCTGACGTACCTGTAGAAGCGGTTCACCAGTCTTTCCCGTATGGTGCTGAGGTCAGTGACGAAGGACACCACCGTGCAGTAGGTGGGGTAAGCTTGGAGGTCCACTGGGAAGGCGAACGGCGCTGCCACATCTGAGGGTGGATGAAAGACGGGTGGAGAAGAGAGGATGATTTATTGGAGCACATCTGCTGTAACATGCAACACACATAACATGCATATCATGTCTATTTGCTACAAATAAAATCAGCTGCATGAGTCAAGTAACAGCAATGATTTCATGCTCTATGTTAAAGATTTTCCAACAAATTCTAAATATTCTTCACTCAATTTAAATGCACAGTAATAGTTCATATATAATGGACTGTTTGAGTACTATCTAGAAGGATTAAGAGTGCTGGCTGTTGGTTGTTTAGTCCCCTGTCAGTCACTAGAGGGAGCCCTCACGCCAGTTTTCCTCCACTGGGAGGATTGCAGTAACACAAAGCCTTTTTCCCTTAATATGAATTACATCACTTAACAGGAATTCAAGCAAGCACCTCCATATTTATCTGACGTGTTAGCAGATTATTCCTTACAAGACGAGAGAGCCAACGAGCTCAGAGCGGTGACTCAAGCATTGTGGAGTCATGCATTTACGGGAAATGTTCCCTCCTGGCTTCACTTCATATCCCAGCTTCTGTGACATAAGGGAGCTGTTTTTTTGGGGTGTTTTTTTTACAGAGGGCTTGATGACGTCGTACCTAGTGTGCACAGCTGGTCGATGGCTTTGATGATGCGTTCGCACTCCTCTGCACGTGTGCGGCAGCCCCATTCCCCGTCCAGTGGGACGTACAGCAGCTCCTTCTGCTCCTGTTCTACCAGCGGGACGCTCGTTCCTAACTCGTCAGGGAACGTGGCTGCGAGGGAGAGAAAAGGCGATCCGAAAAAAATCCATCAGGAATATATAAAATGTTGGACAAATAGATTTGAATTTGTTTAAACAGGCCCTATTATGCTATTTTCCGGGTGCATATTTTTATCTCAAGTTACATTTACAACATGTTTACATGCGTTAATGCTCATAATCCTCCTTGTTTTTCTCATCCTGGCTGTCCTGCACCTCTTCTCACCCTCTCTCTGAAACGCTCTGTTGTAGCGCTTGCTCCTCCCTCCGGAAAGCAAAGTCTGCTCTGATTGGTCAGCTAGCCCGCTCTGTTGTGATCGGTCAACGTTTCACATTTCAAAAAACTCTTCCTCCAGAGCTTCAGCTCCGTCTCTCTCTTTTGTTGTTTGAGGGTCAAACTAGCCGGAGTTTTACGTCACTTCCGTAACATTGTGACCTCATAAAGTTACAGAAGTGAAGGAGAGAATTCAATGGAGCCGTTTCAGGAGCTCAGGAGCTTCTGAGGGGGAGGGTAACTCCTTTTAGGCGTGGACTTCAGGTTTTACACTCTACGGACCTTTTACATGTACAAAAATATATATAACACACTAAAGAAGAGGGAAAAAGTGGAAAAGCATTATAGGGCCACTTTAAATGGGTGTGTAGTGTAGTGTGGGTGTATTACAGAGACTTACCATCATCAGGGATGGGCTCCATGTCCCAAGGACTCATCTTCTCCGTGTCTCCATTATCCCAGCTGGATGGGAAACAGTGTTGGTATGAATCATCAACATAATCACATTGTAGTCTTTGTAATGAATGTTTTTTTCTATCTTGCTTAGGTAACATTCTGTCGTCATTGTTGTTCCTCTCCCAGTCTAAAGCGGATGTCATTCTCTAACAAGGTCTTTTAAATCACAGTAAGCACTCGTTGTTGACAAGAAAAAGTAACTAAACCAGACAATATGCTTATTAATGTTTCAAATTGGAATGTCAGTGACAATGAAAGCCAAGCGACGGGAAACAAAAGGGCAGTGTGAGCCGGCCTTTTAAAATGTCAAATTCAAACTGTCATCCAGGATTGTTTCATCAAGTTTCCTGAATGATTTCATCCATGAGGTGTTTGTGCAGTTAATGAGCGCTGTGAGAGGAGGTGTCAGCGGCAATATCACAGGGAGCCGTTTGTAGACAAATTCCTGCTACATGGAAAACATTTTAACTAAACAGTTTTACATTTCTCATACTGTCAGTGAGGTAATTCAGATCTGTGAACTCGTTCAATCACAGGATTCGCTAAAGATGGATAGAGACCAAATGTACTGTAGACAAACCAGGTAGAGTCAAAGGATTCACTCTTTTGCAAGTAGCAAACTTTTGTGATTTGGAAAATTTCTCAAAAGGAGTGCTCCATGATTGTGCATAAAACAAGAATCACAATTTTTTTTCACACAATTTCCCATCCATAATTGTTCTGTAACCTCCCAGACCTGTTCCCGCTTGTCGAGTAAACACCATTTATAGTGTTGTACTTTACACAGTTCATGTTATGTTTGTTAGGTTTCATTTTCTGATAGTTATCATGACATTTGTAACAAATTATTCGAATCCTTGGATGATTGCAGCATTTTCACAGATGGAAGGTAGAACTTGAACTGTTCTGTGTTGTTTACTGCTTTACATAAAAAAAAAAAAGAGGCATATTTCAGCATTTTTCTTTTTTTTTCCGCACATTTGGTGCTTTAATAGTGTGATACTTGGATTAACGTACTTTTTAAAATATATTTATACTTGTGTATATATAAGTAAAGTGTTTATGCCTCCCTTATCCTACTTTGCTGTCCTTGTTTTATGTTTTTATTTGTCTATTTCTATGTATGTATGCTGAAAGCGAGGGGAAAACCAGAGTCAAATTCCTTGTATGCGTACGCATACTTGGCAAATAAAGCTGATTCTGATTCTGATTAAGTTACTAGCTACACTTTCCAACAGGTCATTAGTAATAGGATCAGAATACATTTTTAAAGTACCCAAAGGTATGCATGTCATTATCACCTTGGACAGACAATATGATCACTGATTCTGAATCAGTTTGGTGTTTTTTGCGTCAATCTTTCCTTTCTGTTTCACACATGTTTTCTGGCCCCACTCCCTGTGCACATTTTGTCACATGGGGGTGACACAGACAGAAATTAGGAACTCTTGCTTTGATGCATTGGATCACATTACTAATGCAGATACACCAAGTGGAAATGATATTGTGCAATGCTTTGAAAAGGGTAAATCAAAGTTGTGATCATACCAGACGTTGTAGCACTGGAACAGGCTGTCAGGATACTGAGGCTGGAAGGGCTCCTGGCTCTCAATGGTCCCAAACCACCAGGCGTCGTCAATCACTGACCGAAATCTGTCACCTACACACACACACACACACATCACAGTCGGTTTAGATCTTTACAAGAGAAGAACTTCATACGATGACCTGAAAACTGCAAAAGAAAAATAGTCTGACCTATACTCCACTGCCTCTTTCTGGCATTGTCAAACTGCTGCCGTAGTATCAGGAAGTCGATGACATCAGGCATGTCGTGGTATCTGCAACGAGATAAAAAAAAAAGTACCAAAGTTAGCATACGCTGCATAGCAACAACAGAACTAAAGAATGAGCGGAGCCATCATAAATAAATAGATGAAACACATCAAATCTGAAGTGGCAGTTTACCATTCCCCTAACAGTCTTTACTTGATAATGCCAGTCAGAATTACTAAATTAAATGTTTAATAGCTACAGTCTGGTCTTGTTTGAAGATGAGATTTAATTAAGAACAGAAATGTTACATTCAATTTTAGCAGAAGAGCCCTGGGACGACTTTTCAGCGGACTAAAAAATGTTCCTTCGGCCCGTTTTTCCAGCTTAATAGCATTTACTGATACATGTTGGAAGTAATGAAAGAATGGCAGAGGAGGAGAATTAAACAAAGAGCGTTTGTCTCAATGGTAAATCATCTGTTGAGAATTTGATGGTTATTAATTTGTTCTTTTGAACATAACTACCGGGAAACAATCAGAACATTCACAATACTGCTGCCCTCTCTCTCTCCTCTACCTCTGGCCATGTCAGCTCTTTCTTCTCATTTTTCTCCCTTTTTTAAAAATGAGTTTAACCTAACTTTTAATGTTATCAAACAGAGAAGTGTTCTCCCCTCGTCCTTCCTTGTTTTTATGGATGAAGAGGTACACGAGTTGAAGCGGAAGCACTGTGTGTGTGTTTGACCAATCAGCGACGGTCATCCCTGCAAACCCCACACCGAATGTTTCTATACTTTCAGGAAGTCCTAACCTCCCTGACCAGGGCCTTTTTTAGGGGGAAAATGTCCCCGGAAAATGTCCCTTGAACTTAAGTTATCCCTGCTTCTTGCACAAGGTTCCCAAAAAGGTTCTGACACCATGGAGAAAGTTCCTGCAGTCAAATAGGGGCTTTAAATTACTAACAATTTCACACTCTGTCAGCACTGAAAATCAGCATATTGTTGGAAAAAAACCTGGAAAAAGTTCACTCAAATGTAGAATATGTGAAATTATAAAATAGAAAATGTATGGTGCCGCATTAGAAACGAGTATCAACACTAATTCTTAATAGTTAATCATCAAACGGATGGGCTTTTCACTTATTATCCAAAAAGCTGCAGATCCTCTGAAGCTCTTGTGGGAGGCGGAGTGAAACGCTTACTTCATAGAGAAGGATCCTCCGGTCAGTTTTCCGGTGTCGGGGTCCAGGAAGGAAAGCTTCAGGCAGCACAGCGTGGGCAAGCCGACCTCGTACTTGATGCCAACTATCTTCATCAACTCCTGCTCCTGATCACCACAAACAAAAGAACAAATAATGAAAAATAACACAACTTCTTTCCTCTCAGTAAAAGTCAGCTGTCCCCTGTTAGCTTGATCAAAGTTCAGTGCAGTCTATTAATAGATTCTCTTTCCTGTGTTGGTCCATTATGAAGGCGGCGAGTGTTACAATTCTACAGAAAGTTCCTCCAGTTCAGCAAAAGTGAAACTGAAGAGAGTATTGCTTTAGTGTTGCTCGACCTTTTTGTTCAAATACCAATAAAAAGATATAGATATACGCCTCAGGCAATACATTCATGAAGATGCACACTGTGACATGCAATGCATTGTGGTCTAGTGTCTGCACAGACATTGATATTGCTGCCTCCACACCGGGGAAGGAAATGAAAAGGTGTAAAAATGTATCCCATAAGCTGTTACTTTAAAGTGTTGAAGTGACTTGTGTTTCGTTTTTTCTGTGTCTTTATGTTCCATATACAGAGATACTTTGTACTCTGCAGACATCTTTTCTTTCAGTGGAGGTATATTTTTAGGATGGAAAAGGGACTAAAGTTCACATGAAAGTGAAACCAGACAGGAGCCTACGGTAAAGAAGAAATACCGCCGAGAGGTTTGTGTCTGTGTGTCTGTGTGTGTGTGTGTGTGTGTGTGTGTGTGTGTGTGTGTGTGTGTGTGTGGAATGGTTAATAATGAAACAACGCTGAAAGATTGCATCAGCGTAGCTTGCAACTATGTGGCAATTCCTAGGAACTGCTATTTATTCATACAAAGACTGAGCGTCATTTTATTATCTCTACTACACGGATCTTTATAGCTCTTAATGAGTTATTATTAATTCAGCTGTACGAATGTGGTTCCTCTGTGTAAAGAATTTATTTATTTGTGTTTCATGGCTCTAATGTGAGGGCTTCTCCTCAGCGTTTGTTTGCACACATAAAAAAAACCAATATGAATCTCCAGATACATGAGATCTAAAGAGCAACGTCTCTCTTCAGACAGTCTTTAATCCATCTTTGTCAAAATGTTCCTTACCCGGAGCTCCATCTTGTGCCAGGGCTGCTTCTTGGGATTGATGCTGTAAATCTTCTTCTGTTTGGCCATCTCCACATAGGCTTCATGGCCCTGTCTGAAGTAGTAGAGCTGCGCAAAAAACATACAATATTTTTTACAAAAAGTACCACAGAATGCACAGAAAAGTGTCTTATATATTTTTCTGGAATGCAAGAAAAATATATAAACTTTTTGCAGCAGCATTTTAGCTGCTGAGGACGGCAATGTCAGTGTGTCCCCTTGTCTCATGGTGTGTGTGTGTAATGGCCGTTTGCAGCCTCATGGGGCCGCTAGCTCTGGTGCAGACTGGTCTTGTTGCTATGTTAAACACGAGCCAGTTGTTTTGCTGTATGAGCCGACATGTGGCGGGTCATGTGGCGAGGACGCTGTAACGGGAAACAGGAGGAGGCGTGTACCTCGTCCCCCATCTGGGGTATATAAGGACATCTCCGGGGGACTGTGTCGGTGATCCAGGCCGAAGGAAGCCACTCCTCCAGAGTTAGCCCCTGCTCTTGAAACTCTGTCCTCTGAATGACACAAGATGAAATACATATTCACCAACAGACATTTTAATATATTGGAGGTT
Organism: Anoplopoma fimbria; assembly: GCF_027596085.1. Lineage (NCBI taxonomy): Eukaryota > Metazoa > Chordata > Actinopteri > Perciformes > Anoplopomatidae > Anoplopoma > Anoplopoma fimbria. The sequence goes on from NC_072466.1 coordinate 3,838,298, forward strand.
TTGCATTATGTTACATTTATTTTCTTCTTTAAAATGTAGATAAAAAAGAATGCATTTGTGTACATTGTAGGCCTTTTGAGTAGTTTTTTTAATTGTCTTTTAAATACTGTTAAATCTTGGGCTGCAACTAACAATATTTTCAATGTCATTTAATCTGTTAATTATTTTCTTCATTAATGGATTAGTTGTTTGGTCTATAAAATATAAAAAATAATTTAAAAAAATAAAAAGTTGATCAGTGCTCCCCAAAGCCCAAGATGATAAAATAAAATGTCTTGTTTTGTCCATAACTCAAAGACATTCAGTTTACTGTCACAGAGGTGTAAATAAAATAGGCACATTAAAGAAGCTGGAATCAAAAAAATGTAAAAAAATAATTCTTAAAAAATAATTCAAACTGATAAACCGATTGTCAAAATAGTTGTTGATTAATTTAAGAGTTGAAAACTAATGGTTTAATCGTTGCAGCGCCAGTTTAATCTGGATAATCATTGTTACAAATGGCTGATGGGTAATAACTTTCAATCACACTAACAGTAACATCACACCTGAAGCCTCAAGGTGGAGAAAAAAAACTTTGTCAAAGACCAACCTTCCTCTTCTCCTTTGGCTGCTTCTTCTTTGGTACCGCCTCATCTTTGTCTGCTTTGTCTTTCTTCCTCTCTTTCTTCCCGTCTCTCTTCTTCTCCCCGTCTTCCTCGGAGCCGCTGCTTTTCTTCTTCACTTTCACGCTCTTCTTGGGCGGCTCGAGGTTGATCCCAGCGTCCGCCGTCCAGTCGGAGTAATCGCTGGAGTAGTCGCTGCAAACGCAACCGTGGAGAGAAGATTGAATACGCATAGTGCATATGCTTGTGGTTTTATGTTGTCATTTGCGTGTGGTAGTTGATTTGATATAACGTGATATACCGAATGCATCTTACCTCGAACTGCTGTGGTCATCCGGCCAGGGCTCCTTTTGCTCCTCCTCCTTCTCATCCTCTGAAGAATGCCCGTTGATTTGCCGCACCTCCACCTCTCCCTGGGAACACACATCATTTCATGTTAATCGAATTATAAAGAAAAACACAAACAGAATCATTAAAAAGAAAAGGTATCAGAAAGGTACTGTATAATAGAGACAAAGGGAGCAGAGCTACACCCCTTTAACACTCAAACTACCGGAATTCTATTAGAACTACTAGAATGAACGTAGCAGTTATTCTGACCATTTATAGATTATCTGCATTGATTTCAATAATCACTATAACAACTCAGAGTAAATGAATCTGGAACGTAGCCTCTGTCGGTTAAAGCTGCTCCGTTAGCGAGCAGAGAGAGAGAGATGGTGCTCAAGTTGCAATAAATATTACAGAATGTCACAGTAATATACACAGTAACAGGAATGCAAACACACAGTGATTCCTCTGGTAGTGTTTTGCAGTCAGAGCAACAAAAAAAGAAGAGAAAAGAGGCCTACGAGACGCGCAAGAAGAGGGAGTGAGACGGCTCATCGAAACGGCCGAGAGACGTGATCCGTGACCAGATTATCATAGTTTATAAAAATGCAGAGCAGAGAGGATACGGACATTTAATACACCAGACGTATTGAACCCGCATGGATCCGTTCAGAGGCTCCAGTCTGCAGTGTTGTTCACACACTTCACTGAAAAAGCAGAGAACTGCTCAGGAGCATCGGGCTTCTTGATCAAAACATTTTGTATCATGTCAACATTTCAGTCCATACTCGTGCGCTCAATCTCTCTCTCTCTCCCGGACGTTAATTACCCGTAACACTGATAATGTATCCGGTCAACATGACCGTTAAAGGTAGAAATATTCATAACTGCTTTGTGTTTTGTAATAATAATAATATAACTATGTTAGAATAAAATATACACACATTTAGGAATATTCAGGGTTCTAAAGTGACATGGATTCAATTTTAACAAAGTTATTACATTGCGAAATCTAAATACGGTCAAAATTACTATTATTATTATTATTGTTTACCCTTCAAAATTTTAAGAATTGAATACACTGTTGGACTGCTGGATTGCTTTGAAGGTAGGAAAAATGCCATATCCTTAAGGTTTCCTTTGTATACTATTATTAATAAAAAGACACAGAGTTTAATCTGTCACTATATAGGCACTTGGTAAACTTTGTTCTTAAAGGTGCTTTATAAATATAGGAATCACTAATTTGGCACAAACAATTGATTTAAGTTTTCTTTTAATGATTAAACATTTTTTTTTATTATGTCCTATAGAACTGCATCCATAACAACGGTCTTCTACTGAGAAATAACAAACCGTAGAATGCTGTAATTGACCATTTAGAATCGAGTATTCAACAACGACTTGCAATAAATAGTGCATAAAGTCCAAAAACAGTGGGCAGTAAAAGGTCGACATGCTAGCAAAGTCTGAATAGAGGGACTGTGGTGAAAATGGTTTGTCTAAAATTGGACTAGAAGAGAAACGAGTACAAAAGCAGTTATGTATTAGATGAGAAACAACAAAAAACAGAAGTAATTTTACTGAATGAAAATCATAAGATGGACATCTTCATAAGCTACAACACAGATGTATATTTTAAGTTCTTTGAAGGTTTTCCACACAGCTCCTTCATAACGTACAAAATAAATCCCAAACCCGGCAGTAACAGACTCTCGTCTACCTCTGAGGTGTCTTCGTCGTCATCGGCAGCCTCGGCGCTCTGGCGGCTCGTCTCCTCCATGGCGGCGCGCGTGTGGTAGCCGTGGTTACCTTGGCTCCTCCTCCCTTCGTCGACCGACTCGGATGCCGCATGACCCTGAATAATAATAATTCGACAAGAAATCTCCATTAAAAATGAAACTGAAGTGTTTTAGAGATGTTGCATCATAAATAAAAAAAAGGTTATTGGAGGAATAATTACATTCCTGTAAAACGATAATGTGTGTGCGTGTTGATTCACTCACCCTGCTCTCCTTAGGGAGGGAGTGGATGGTACGTCGCCTCCTCTCTGACTGATAAATATTGATCTCTTCTTCCCCTTTAGCCTCACGCCAGTTTATCTGTCTCCTACACATGAACACACACACACACACACACACACACACAGAGTCATGTTATGGGTTAATGCCCGTCACGTCCAAAAAGCATGTTCCTCTCTGTGGGGTCAGTCTTTGTGTGCGTTACCTCACAGAGGCGTCCTCCAGCTCTGGGACCAGCACCCTGCGGCTCCAGGCCACCAGGTCTCCCTCCGTGGCCATCTGGCTGCGCGGGGCATTGCTGTGCATCTGGCGGACGCCCTCGATCTGCCCGCTGCGACGCAGACCCACGTTGGGCGGAGAATGAACCTCCGTGGGCGAACCCACCGAACCTGAGGGAAAGAGAGAGATTTTTTTTTAATTTGTCAGCAGCATTTAAGAGATACACATGCTTTTATGGGAAATTGTACCACTGATTGGCAAACTTCATAACAGACAACACCAAATGTACCTGTTTGTAGTACATCATTAACTCTAATTCATATATATCATGCATTTACTGACACTTTGTTTAATGTAACTTGTGACAGAAGGTGACCAAAATCTCCTAAAAATTTGCAGCTCTAAAATAAATAAATAAATAAATTAAGATAAAGGCTGCAGCTAACAATTATTGATTATAAATGAATCTGCCAGTTACTAATACAAATGGTTCCATTATAATTTCCAAAGGCACAAGGTAAAGTCTTTAAATTGATTATTTTGTCTAAGAAACAGTTGAAAATATATTCAGTTTACTTTCACATAAGTTGAATAAAAGCAGCAAATCCTCACATAAGGTGGAACCGGCAAATATTTAGTATTTTGACATAATAGTTACAGATTATTTTTGTGTTAATAAACTATTATAATTTCATAATTATTTAATTGTATATATATATACACACATATTTAATTAGTTGACTAGTTTTAACAGCTCTAAAAGTAATTAAGTAGAAGATACAAAATATAATTTACGAGTTAATTACTGAGTTTATGACATCTTATTATAAAAACCCTCATTAAATGTACAATAAAGACACTCATGATCTTGTTACTAAGAAGGCTGCATTTGTCTCTCTACTTCTCAAGGTGTATCCTGATGTGTAAGAACCAGATCCACGTGATTTAAATCAACTGTATGTTTTCATCACTTCATGGATAAGAAGACAACAATCTAAGCTGTGTCATGAAGCTGAAGGATTTTGAACTCATTTAAGACACTGAATAATGTCTTTGCCCCTCACATGCATTTGTGAAGCTGCCCACACTACCTTAGCATTCTTACCTCTGTTGGACCTGGTGTTTACAGAAGCAGCCGTGTCATTTGTTCCCCGCCTTTGGTCCTGTTCCTGCTGCAGCCTCTGAATCATCGTGTCTAGAGGACTGGAACCGTCCACCGCCTGCTCACTCACCACCTGGTTTAGGCCTAACACGGATAGGAATGGAGAAAGAGAAGGAGAGAGAGTTAAAAAAAAGGCAAATTGCATCCTGAGAAACTGTTCATACTAAGTATGACATAAAATAGAGTAATGCGTTGTGTACACTAGAAATATCGTATGTTTGCTAGTTCTGAGTTCTGAGACGTGAGCTTACTACACAATCTCCAGCGCCCCACAATGCATTGCGTCTCCTCAGACCGTGCAATGGCGGACGAAGTGAGGTTAAGGAGCAACGTGTAAACTCCCTTAATATAATGTACTGCAGAAAAATATTTAAGTTAGTGAATTATTTAAAATATTTCAGCCTTTTAATTTGCCTCAAAACAATACTTGAAAGTATTAAATAGAATGAAAAACATAATATTACATTTAGAGCTGCAACGATTATTGCATTGGTTGTCAACTATTTAATTTATCTGCAACTATTTTGGAAATAGAACTTTTTGTTCTGATACATTTTTTTGAGGACGATGAGAGATTAATCAACAATAAAAATGACCGTTAGTTGCAGCCATAGTTACATTTGTGATTCGGAGAGTGATCAATACAGTCATGTGATGCAGAAAAGACTATTGTAGAAGTATATTGCAGCTTGGGTAGCATGCAGTACTAGGAATGACACAGTCTTACAGTCAACATAATACTTTTAAAAAGCAGACAGGTTAGTTTAATACTATTCTATAAACTGTGAGCATGTGGAGTCATATTGTCTCACAAGAGACTCCTCCCTTCTGTGCACCAACAATGCATTTCATAAACTACTGTTTCTGTTTGCATCCCCGCCAGGATTTTAAACCGCTTCATTCATTCTGGTTTTAATTGCCAATGCTGGTGTAGTTTCATGAAAAGACCTCTCACTGAGCACATTTGAGAACAGATCACATTCTTGTCAGGCCACGAGAGCAGAATGATCAGCGTTGACAGAAGCGCCTTTGATCAGCTGATGATTAGACAGAAAAACGACAGCGTCACCTCAAAGTGGAGCTCTGATCTGAAGCGTACAAGCAGACAAAAGGGAACGAGTAGAACTACAAGACCACACGGAGAGGAGGTCCTCCTGAGGGGAACTGATTTTCAGCCTTCATACCCGAGGAGGTGACCCCCATCTGTGGGATGAGCTGCTCGTCCCTGCATCCCTCCCTGCCCGGCACCAGTCTCTGGTATCTGGGCGGGTGGGGGTTCCCGTCCACGTCCACCAGGAAGGGAGGAGGCATCAGGTGTGGCGCCTGCTGGGTCTGCTCGTCCAACACGTAATTGTTGGCGTCTCGGATCAGCGGCCGGTAGTCGGTGTGGAAGAACATCTGGTCCGCTATCTGAAAGAAACAAGGTACGTTTATATTATTTAACCACTGATTTTGTTATAACTGATGACATTAATTATGTGAGTTGTTGTTAAACAGGCCCTCTTATGCTTTTTTCCAGTGCATTATTTTTATCTCCAGTTACAGTTACAACATGTTTACATGCGTTAATGCTCATAATCCTCCTTGTTTTTCTCATCCTGGCTGTCCTGCAGCACCTCTTCTCACCCTCTCTCTGAAACGCTCCGTTGTAGCGCTTGCTCCTCCCTCCAGAAAGCAAAGTCTGCTCTGATTGGTCAGCTAGCCCGCTCTGTTGTGATTGGTCAATCTTTCAGCTCCGTCTCTCTCTTTTGTTGTTTGAGGGCCAAACTAGCCGGAAGCAGTTTTACGTCACTTCCGTAAAATTATGACCTCATAAAGTTACAGAAGTGAAGGAGAGAATTCAAATGGAGCCGTTTCAGGAGCTCAGGAGCTTCTGAGGGGGGGGGGTAACTCCTTTTAGGCGTGGACTTCAGGTTTTACACTCTACGGACCTTTTACATATATATATATATAAAAAAAAAAAAATATATATATATATATATATATACAAAAATATATATAACACACTAAAGAAGAGGGAAAAAGTGGAAAAGCATAATAGGGCCACTTTAAGTGTCAGGTCTGTGTATAAATATTAAAGGTGAGCCTGTTTTCGTTACCTTGTCGTACTTGCTGCTGGAGCCGAAGCCGAAGATGAGCAGATGTCCGTGGGAGTCGGTGGCCGCGAAATGCTGCCCATCTGGACTACATTTGCAGTCGAACAACGCCCCGTGCCCTTGGCCCTCGATCTATTCACACAGAGAGAGAAAGAGAGAGAGAGAGATGGGGAAATAGGTGCACACTGTAAATCACAGTATTACAATACCAAGGGGAATACAGAGCAGCTGTAGCGGTTGTATGTCGTCTACGCAATCAACTCAAAGTGTCTAGTAAACAAGATCAAATGCATGAGACACGTGTATGGAACTTACAAGTGTTGAGCTACAACATGTTACCTAAATAATAAATGGGAAAAAGCTATAAGAGCGATAACATCCATAATTACACAACCTGAAACTTCATCACCAGAAAATATACATAACCCCTCACTGTTCTGACGGGCCGCCAACAGTTTGTTCAGCAGGCATTCCTTCGCTCTCACAAAAGCTCCATTCAATCACAAGATGAAAACATTTCTTAAGAGGTTTCTTTTTTTTTTTTTTTATCTCTTTGTCCCTTGTTTAGTTAAAAAAAAAAAAAAAAAAAAAAAAAAAAAAAAAAAAAAAAAAAAAAAAGCCTCTGCCAAAGCACTAAACTCAGATGAACTCGAAGGAGCACTGAACTTTCAATCATCTTCCACTTTGGTGCATTCAGGAAAAGCTGCTTGTGCTTTTAGTCGTCTGGAGGGTCAGGCACCTCTAGAGGCTGCTGAATGGTGGTGTTAAAAGTTCACGTAGTAGCGGCACCGATAAAACAATGTTTGAAGAGGACTTGGCGAAGTAAGACTTGACTAAAAAAGTTGACTAAATAGTCAATAAATTCATCCTAAATATCAAATGTCCCATGTCCTTGAATGCATCACTAGTAACAGTCAGACAGTCCGTGTAAACAAATACATTATCATGGAAACAAAAAGGTTAACATTGCAATAAAAAATTTAGTTATTAGAAGTTCAAGATGATAGATTATGGGTCTCAAAGTATGAAAAAATGAATTGTAAGATTTACAATAAACCCTTAAATGCCATTAAAGTATAAGACTTGAGGGGTATCTGAGTTAAACAATCAAGATTAGTTGGTGTTGCAGTACAAAATAAGTCATACAAAAAAAAAGTGAGATTCATGCTAGCAGTGCGTCTCAGCTTGAACTGGTTTCAATGCTTAATGTCTTCATTAAAGAAGAAAAAAAAGCATTCTTCCTCTTGTAAATGAAAAGTTGACTAAATAATAAATTCATAACTTTCAGATATTTTCCTGCGACAGTGTTATTTGGTCTGTATCTTATGGTATGTAAGCTAACATACCAAGGTTAGCTACCTTTGCACAGACATTGTTGTGTAACTGACATTGCTGAATCATGTTTTCGGATTCCTTCCTGCTTGTGCTTCCTTTAAACTACACCTTAGCATTCACCATTATCCTATAATAACCACACGTGTCCTTGTGTCAACAATGGCCGCCTTTAAGAAACAGCTCCACCGTCTCACTTTAAGTTTCAAACTGAAATTCTGGGGCCTTTTCACGATCACACACTCTGTGTTATCAAACAACACTGTTCCACCGACCAGCACACTGAGTGACTCACTTGTTCTGACACTTTGATTAATGGTTTCCTGGGTAACCATGGAGACACAAGCAGGAAATACAACAGTGGCTACAGTGATTACCGCACTAGGAGAATATGAACGCTGGCATATGCTGACTCCACTTTGCAGTGTGGCGTCATGGTTTAACTCTACCCCTCCATGCATGCCACACGCGGTGCAGAGGTAATGCCAAAGAGAGAGAGAGAGAGAGAAAGCAAGAAGGGGGGAGGAGGGGGGGAGACAAGAAATGACACAGAGAAAAGGAAAGGGAGAGAATGTGTCGTGGGAAAGACGCAAAGAGTTTTGCTGATTCATTACACGAGAAAAACGTTTCGGAAAACACAAGAAAGCACAGCTTCAGTGTGAATGAGAGAGGAGGGAGGGTATCGGGTGAGAGGCTAATGAGAAGGAGAGGCTCACCATGTTGAAATAGGAGCGGATCTTGACTCCTCTGGCGAGGTCCCACACAATGCAGTTCCCATCATGCCCCGCTGAGAAGAGGATTCTTGGGTCAAAGGGGTGTGGCTCCAGGACAAACACTTCATCCTCGTGACCCTGTTATTAAAAACCATGATGATGTCACCCAAAATTACATCTTCACGGTTGTTTGCCTCTGCCCATCAGTCATGTCTGTCCAAAATGTCTTCACTTAACCAATTTATCATAATAAACATTTGTGTGAAATTGTCATAATTAAAAAAAAAAAACAGTGTCCTTTGACCACCAAATTCTAATCAGTTCATCCTGAAGTCTTTGCCAAGTTTGCAGAAGTTCCCATAAGGCCTTCCCAAGATATATTGTGTACAGACAACCCAAAAACATAACGCCTACGGAACAAAAAGTCATCAGTGTCACCTTGTAGGTTTGTTTGTTTTTGCTTATTAATAAATGATGCATACTTTGTGTCTCCAAGGACAAGTTACTGTTGTTGTGAGTGTGTTCAAGGGTATATCGAGTACCCAATTAAAACTCACGTGAAAGATTAAATCAAATTCATATAATATATATTTATTTCATTAACGTCCACATTTACTTTTTGTTTTTCTTTTGGGTTTAAAGGCATTTGCTCTTGAGGCAAACATCAAATGTCCCATGTCCTTGAATGCATCACTAGTTACACTCAGACAGTCCATGCAAACAACTACATTATCATGCAACAAAAAGGTTAGCATTGCATTAAAAATAGAAGTTATTAGATGTTCAGGATGATAAATTATGTTTCTCAAAGGAAGAAAAAATGAATTTCAAGTTATAAGATTTACAATAAACCCTTAAATAGCCATTAAAGTATAAAAAAATAAAAAAAATCAAGTTTAGTTGGTGTTGCAATAAAAAAAGTGCTAAAAAAAGACATTCATGCTTGCATTTACTTTTTATAGTGTGTTATTACACATCCGTCCACGTTTGCATGTGCTTCATCACTACGTACCATCAGGACGTGGACGAGGTTGCCGGTGGTGGAGTTCCACACCTTCAGCGTCAGATTGTTGGCCGCTGTGATCACCATGCCGTCATGGCGATCCCATGCTACCATGGTAACCTTCAGCTTGGTCACCTTGTCTTCCAGCGGAGGAGGGTTGTACTTCCTGAAGGGGAGACGGCGATACATTGATATCATGTTTGGGGCCAATTAAGGACAGTGAGGTCAAAAAACAGTGAACAATTCATCACGAGGCCAAATTCGGCTAATTAATCTAATCTGATTTAACTTGTTTTGTAGTGTTTTTCACTTCTTATCATAATATATATATCATAATATACAACCAAATATGTATTCATTCTCATTGCTGTCTTATGTTTATTCAGGCAATAAGGACTTAAACAGTCAGTGTCATCTCGTTCACAGTTGCCTTCCGTAAATCTATATTCTGTCTGGGAGCCTCTTAATCAATCACTGTGTCACACTTCCTGCCACAGGTGTGACAGTGTTGTTGTTTTTCTTCAACTGAATCATTTGTGTGCTGTAGATTATTCACTCAGAATAAATAAATGAGGTGTGAATAATTGCAAGAAAACGAATTTAGCTGCTGGTACAAAAGGCATTAAGTCTCTTTTAAATAATCCTACATGTATTTTGTTTTATTCTGAACAGTACATAATGTCCACAGGGGATATTCACACACAACAGGTTTAGGACTTTTGTGTCCAACGTGATTGATTCTTTTCAAATTTAGATTGACATCGCCGCGGGATCATCCCAACCCACCACTGAGCACAGCGGCGCTGGTGGTAAAAACTGGACTTTGACAGACACACACATAAACACACACACACACACACACATAAAAACACATACCCAGGTAGTTTGGTCTGCATGTCCAGCAGAATGCTCCTCCAGCCCTGAGGCTGCAGCTGCCAGATCCTGGCTGTACCATCCCTGCTGCCGCTTACGAACCTACAACACACACACACACACACACACACACACACACACACACACACACACACACACACACACACACACACACACACACACACACACACACACACACACACACACACACACACACACACACACACACACACACACACACACACACACACACACACACACAGATTTGTCAACACAGATTCATGCAGCCGCTAAAATGTAAAGATAACACTTGGTTCTATTTCAGCTATCTGCAATATAATGAACGCTTTCATCTCTGCACAGCATGATACACTAATTGTATGTACCCCCCCCCACCACCATCACCACTCCTTCTCCTCCACCACTCCTTCTTGCATAGACAGTCTACCTCCCTCACTGCTGAGATTACAGAAACCCAGGGGAATTACAGCTGAGCTTGTTTTTCTGCAAACTCCACATAGGCACACACGATGTAACACTCAGAGAGAGTGCATAATATGTGCAAGAGTATGTGTGTGTCCGTGTGTGTGTGTGTGTGTGTGTGTGTGAGGGGATGTGTATTAGAGCGGCGAGTATCAGATTGTAAGTAAAGATGCTTTTTTTCTGCTGACACCATCAAGTCACATTACAACACCCAGAGGTTCCATACAAACAAACAGCGCTGCACACACAAAAATGAAACGCACTTATTATGTAGCTCATGCACACGCACACACACACCAAGTACGCAGACCTACCTGTCACTGCAATGTGAGAACTGGATGCTGTCAACTTTGTCCTGGGTGAGAAAAATGAAGAAGTAAAGTCAAACCAACGCAGTGAGTAACAAGCATTTTCTCTGGTAGTCGTCCAATTCATGACAAACCCAACAAAAAAATAGCTTATTCATGCATCTTACTGTCTTCCTCGGTCGATGGAGTTTGCTCAGTTGTCATGGAGAATTACGACCAGTCTCTCTATTAGAACACCAACAATCCCCAAGACAACTGAGCAAGTCCATCTGCTGAGGAAGTCCATGAGATACAGTCGAAAGCTCCGAGGAGGAAAAGCAAGTAAGTGGACCTTGAGTTCATTGTTTTTTTTGTCATACTACTGTTTCCAAAGTCAAGAATTGTCTCAGCTTAAACTTGTTGATTAATAAGTCAAAACTATGTACAATTAGTGTGTTACTTTGAAGCCCTAGTGTTTGTAAAAAATAAATTAATTAAAAAAATAATTAAAAAAAAAAAAAAAAAAGAATATGTTGACTCACTGTGTGGGACTCAAGTTCAGAGATCTTCTCTGGTTGGCCTAACCCGAAGTAGTACACTCTGATGATGTGATCCGTGCTTCCTGTGGACAGGAACATACCACCTGGACACACACACACACACACACACACACACACACACACACACACACACACACACACACACACACACACACACACACACACACACACACACACACACACACACACACACACACACGGTCAGAAAAACAAAATGCATACATTCTAAATACTTAAAAACATAACAAGTTTAGCAAAAAAGTAATGTATCAAACTGTGGTTAAACCAAAATATTTATTGTGTTTGTAAGTGCAAACGTTGCGCAAAAGAAACTTGAGACATGTTTTGTGAGAAGCAGCAGGCCCACTTGAGTACGGCTGTCTGCTGTGTTAGCTCTTCAGTTAATTTGGGCTAATTGTGCGCCATTTTTATTTTCCCAGATCTGCTGCCATCTCCCCTCCCGTGGTTTTGACCAATCAAAAGTGAGATGTGCTCACCGGCGCTGAAGGAGGAGCAGATCATCTGGACTCCAGGTCTGGAGCGCTCCGTGAATTTACTGGGCCTCTGACTGGAAACAAAAGGAAAAACAGAAATAGATATTGACTGAACAACCAATTATTTTATTTTTTCACAGGTTCTACAGTTGTGTATTTCAGCTGTATTTTGCTTCCTTTACACGTTGTTATACTTGAGCAGGCACATTCAGTGACGTGAATTTCAATTTACGAAGCATTAAAGAAAATGGAAGTTGAAATTGACGGTAGCCATTAAAAAAAAGTGACAAATCAGACCCTAAATCATCATAATTAGAACCACACTGTCATAAATTACCATTCAATAACAAAACCCAGTTAACTAATATTTTCACTATGTGACAAACAAACACATACAAGACTAAAATAATGTCTTTTTAGCAGAATGAAGGTGTGAACGGAGCTGTGTGTACGTGTGCGTCTGTGCTCCTCACCCAAACTTGAGTGTGCGTGCGTCCCACTGCCAGAAGCAGATGGTGCCGTCGGCTCCGGTGGAGGACAGGTAGCGCTTTGAGCCGCAACAGAGAGGGGAGAACTGCAAAAGACGACCAATTAGAGGTTAGTATGGGCGATAAACAAGACGCTGTTTACACTACAGCAAAAAGAAAAGGACGATTAACCTGCATGAGCTTAAAAAGCATCCAGCCTTTAAACTTAAAACACATATATACACGTACATAAATATGCAAATGAAACGGCTAACATAGAGGCCATCCCAAACACTGTGTACGGTCAAACATTTCAGAATGTTCTGTTTTCTTCTCTCGCTGACATCACTGTTGTCCTAAAAATGATTCATAAACCTATGAATGAGTCACACCGTTGATCTGGATGACCTCTGGATGACCTCTTTTACAATGAACATGGGCACTGTAGTTTATTTTGAATAAATCCCACTTTAACTGCTACACATACCCCATCATACTTAAAGAAAATCACTTTTTACTCTTGTTTGAGTGACGTTTGCTAAAAGAAACGTCAATGCCCAGCTGTTTCAGAAAAAGAAAAAAAAGGTAATTCATGTCTTCAGAAGGAACAAACAGCTTGAGGCTGAATGCCCTCGGTCTGTAACAGCTGCTTTTTCCTTCAACAAAAGGCCCCATTATGCAAATTTCTGATTGTAAAAAATGAGTCTGCTGCTCACGACACCAAATCAATACTGACTTGAGTTTTTTTTACATATTGGATATCAGCCAGTCGTGCTGTATTCAGCCCATATGTCAGAAGTTTCTTCTCAAACTCATCTACTAAACATGTAAAACCCGTTGATTGTTTTAATGGCTTTTATGAGAAAACATAAATGTCCGTCGTCCTACCTGCAGCGAGGTGATGGAGGCGGCGTGTCCCTCCAGGACGGCCAGAGGGGCGCAGGTCTGTAAGCACCACACCCGGATGGTCTTGTCACAGGACCCGGCGGCGATCATGGTGTTCTCGTAGCTGACGGCCATGTCGGAGATCTCGGCGGCGTGGCCTCGCAGCGTCGCCAGCAGACGGCCGTCGTCCGTTCCCCAGATCTTCACCAGGCAGTCGTCTGAGCCCTGAGAACGGGAAGAAAGGGAACACCGGTACGGCTGTCAGACAGGAGGGGGGTATCTCATAAAGTCTGAGAGGCGGCCGCTGCCTCTAGTGAGACAAATTAAACATGTCAAGCTCTAAAAGACTTTTAAAATATATATCTGGGCACACGGCGGCTTGAGACTGTCAGCAGACTGACAAACTGGGAACACAAACAGAGAGAGGGAACGAGCGTCTTGGGACGCAGAAAATAGCGGTGAATAATCTGCAGTGTGTTTAAAAGTGACAACGAACATTTCAAGGCACTTGATTGTAATTTGCAAGAGTGCATTTCAACACTGCAGCTGTCCTGCAAACACCACTTCTAAGGCTGTCCTCGTCTCTGTCGACCATCACTCATACAACTAGTCGATTAGCTGATTTAACCAACTTTAGGTCTGGCGTTTACCAGAGATATGCTCATAAATGTCATGTAATTTCGCATGAAAAAGCATCAAAACATGACTAAACTTCTAACGAAATCTTAGTCGAATAAGGCCAAAATAAGCGATTAATTAACGAATTGATTAAGGGGGGGCAGTCCTAATCATTTTATATATGCTAAACAATAAGTACACCAAGTACTGACCCTTTTTGTATGCTTTCTATTGGTTAAACTATGTCCATCTGCACAGTAAGCCAATTATTGAATAATTCATATAAATGTGTGTTATTGAGGAAAAAGGGCTGTAGATGTTTATGGTTATTAACAATGATGGGGTCACAGTTTGCAGGTAAATCTATTGAATATCACGTGACACGCCGTTTGAACACAAGGGATGGGAAAAACAAACACATAGTTCAGAACTGGGATTTTTCCCATGGCTGTGAGACAGACCGTCCTGTTCCAGAGAAGACACAGTAAGCTACTATGAGGAAGCCCTCGCACTATAATAATCATTATGAGTATTAAATTCTAATCTTTGCAAGCTAAGAAAGCAAAACAAAAGTAAATGCTTAAAAGAAAAAAGAAAAAGCCCATAATAATGAATAATCCATAATCCATTAACTCAAACCCAAAAAGATATTTGGTTGCCTAGAGGCAGCCGCTTAGGAGTCTTTCTAGTCTGGACTGGAAATGCACGACCCTTAATCAAGACATGAAAACAGTCTGCAGGGACTCAATGTATCTGGCTGTGCTCCAGCTCGTAGGGGGTGAAAGGGTTTGTGATTCAACACGTTGCCAGACCCATCTGTGCCTTGATTACCAACTCAAAAATAATGTTCCGAACCAACAGGTAACCAGCGTCAAGATTCAAAAAACACAGCGTGACATGATCTGACGTCTTGATTCTTGTTTGTGTGATTTATACGAGTAGGAATTAAATAAGTGACTTGTTTTAAAAAAAAGGTGGAAATACACAAAGACACATCAGTAAATGTAAAGTTAGGAATAAAAGCCAATTTACAAAATGTGGTTGCAAATACCTAATTATCAGGTTTGCATAACCACCAGACGGATTAGTTACAGAACATGGCGGCAAATCCATCCTTTTTATATCTGGAAAGTATTTGAAATGACAGGCCACGCTGTCAGCATTAGTGTAGCTTTTTGGAGGAAATGTGAGATAAAAAAAAACACCAACCCCCCTCTTTGTGAATAAATCATAATCAGTCGCTCCATCAGCATCACAGGCAGAGCGGAGTCTGACTGGAGCTGTTATTTTATGTGGACTGATGAAAACAGCGGGCGTTCCCTTAGCGATTTAGAAGGGAAAAAAAAGCTCAAGGACAAAACACGGCTTTGGCAAGATGGGAAGAAAAATAAATGAAATGCACAAATGAGCGGTGCAGTGCAGTGTTTTTGGAGGAAAGAAAACAGAGACTTGATGCAAACTTTCCTTGTTGCTCTAGATGTGAAGCTATGTCAGCTGCAGTCGCACGGACAAACAGTGCATAGCAGCGCGTCCAATTTGTCCTCCGCAACGGCCGTGATCATGAGCTTGCAGCCATCTCTACAGCTACGTTACACAAATCAATATATCTGTTGTTTAAGCACCTGCTCATTGATCCCAAAATGATAGCAGTAAATATTTAGGCTAAATAGAATAATCAATCAATCAATCTGTCCTCCGCTGCAGCAAAGTCTGGAGTGAAAAAAAGCACAGAAGAGAGATCTAAATATAAGAAAATATATAAATAAAAATGATCTTCTGATGAAAACGAGACAGCGGGAGAGAGAGAGAGAGAGAGAGAGAAGCCGTGAGGAAAAAGGGAGAAGGAGGAAAGTGAGGAAGACCTAGAACGAATTTTAATTCTGGCACTTAGCCAGCGCCTCAGAGGAAACATTTTCTCCAGTTATGATGAGAAATGGCAAGAGGGGGGGGGGGGGGGACAGGAGAGAGGGAGGGAGGGAGGGAAAGGAACAAAGGAGGGGCAGTGCAGGATGAGAGACGTGGGGGAGAAAAAGAAGGAGAGAGAGAGTGTAAGAACTGTGGAAAGAGAGATAACAGGAGGAAGAAAAAAAAAAAAAAAAAAGAGATGTAGGGAGTCAATCTAACCCCCCCCCCCTCCTCCTCCTCCTCCCTCCTTCTCAACAGCACAGCCATTTTTAGAGATTTAAGAAGTGAAAGCTGAAAATGGTGAGCAGCAGCAGGCAGAGTGAAGACCGGAGGATCGCAAACAGGCGGACGGCGACATTAAAGCAACGTTATCTCAGTCCACCATTCAATATTCAACACGACGCCCACGATGCATCCCTAAACCAACCATGTGGAGAGAAAAGGGAAGCTGATGCAACATGTGTGTACAAAGGGGCATTCAGAGGGCAAAGGTCAACGACCTCCTTTAGAAGAGATCTAGGGAATTCCTTGTTTCCCTTCTTTAAAAAAACGATAATAACTATGCATCATGATGAAGATGTGCGAGTTTTGCTCCCCTGCTGGCTTTGAGTCATTCAGTGAAAGCAACGTCACAGGAAGGTAAACAGTAATTACATCCTATTTCAGACCTTTGGACATCTTTGAAACAATCAAACACAATACACAGCACACAAGAGGAGACTGGAAACAGACACCAGAGAACGACAATGAACACTGAAATCACTTTGAAAAGGCTCATTGAACAAAAACGCACCCAGAGAGCGTCACAAGCAGCGAGATGTACACCAAGCCGAGGTCACCACACACACACACACACGCACACGCACACACACAAACTTCGCCGGCCTCACCGTGAAGATGCGCCGCCCCGTCCTGTCGAAGGTGACGCAGTACACGGACGACAGGTGTCCCAGGATCCTCTTGTGCATCTTCATGTGCAGGTACACCACCGTGGGCACAAGGTGACGGAGGCGGTAGGAGCCGTTGAGTCGGCGGCCGAAGCTCGTCTCGACTGGATTGGCGAGAAAAAAAAAAAAAAAAAGACGGGAGGACATCGTCATTATATGCAAAGAAATCAAAATCAATGAAAACCCACTCATTTAATAATAATAATAATAATTAAAAAAAAAAAAAGAGCATGGGAGTCGGCCACAGCAGTGGGTAACCCTGTGCAGATCAATAACACCAGCGCTGTTTAATGCTACCGACAGTCAAGACCTTGGTGAGCAATGATGGAGTGTAGAATGTAAGATCTGACTCATGGACTGGAGATCAAAAGGCACAAACAAAAGAGTGCTTTCTGCTAAAATCAGAATCAGCTTTATTGGCCATGTATGCGTACGAATTTGACTCCGGTTACTTGCGCTCACTAGTACACAGAAACAAGACAAATAAACAAAGAAATCAAGGAGGTCCAAGAAGAAATACAGGATAACCAGCGTCAAGATGCAAAAAACACAGCGTGACATGATCTCACATAACATGAGATAAGATAATCCTTTATTAGTCCCATACGTCTTGATTCTTGTTTGGTTTTTTGGATTTATACAAGTAGGAATTAAATAAGTGACTTAGTAGAAAAACACAAAGCCACATCAGTAAATGAGGATAAAGGATAATTTACAAATTGTGGTTGCAAATACCTAATTATCAAGTTTGCATATCAGACAGACGGATTAGTTACAGAACATGGCAACACATCAATCCTTTTATATCTGGAAGGTTTTTTATGAGACAGGCCACGCTGTCAGCATTAGTGTAGATTTTGGAGGAAATGTGAGATAAAAAAAAAAAACATCAACCCCCCTCTTTGTGAATAAATCATTAAATATTAACTATTTTGTACAAAATGCTAAAGTATATATATGAAGATAAAAACACAAAAAAACAACGACAATGACGTGTAGGTAAAAGTGCAAATATGCAGAGTGCAAGGCTGTCTGAAAAAAAAAAAAAAAAAAAGTGTTTTTGTCTTTACCAATATTGGGTGGGCTCCCGTAGATAACAGGGGGCTCCGGCGGTCGTCCACAGTGCAGAGCAGCCAGCGCCGAGCCCTTCCACACCACATGCTTGCAGCCTGGAGGGGAAAAAAAAACCACAAAAGAGACGCACAAATTATACAGTTTGTATTGTGTCCGGTTTGTGTGAGCTTGTTCAGCGTGCATGCTCTTTCATTTGCATAATAAGAACACTAAATAGGTTCCGTTGAAGCCTGGAGTGTGTGCTTGTTGCATAAGTGTACGTAAGAAGTCATTTGTGTGTGTGTGTGTGTGTGTGTGTGTGTGTGTGTGTGTGTGTGTGTGTGTGTGTGTGTGTGTGTGTGTGTGTGTGTGTGGCACATCCACTCACTCTTGGTGGTGCGGAGGAGATTCTGCCGGCCGGCCCCCAGCAGGCTGCTGAGTCCTGGCACGCTGGCGGGGACCTCCGTCTCCAGCAGGGGACAAACTCTGGAGCAGACCTGCAGCAGGTGGTCTGGACTGATGTGCCGGTATAGCTTCACCTTTAACAAACACACACACACACACACAGACAGACAGACATTTAGCTTGTTTTCAGATTGGTAAATGACAAAACAGGGTTAAAAGTGAAACTGTAAGAAATGTGTTTATGCTACTTTGTTGTCAAATCTGTAATAACTCTACATTTGTTGTTGCAACGATAAGACAAACCTCTCTAGAAAGATTAACGTGGTACCACTTCATTACACCAAAAGCTAATAATAAAAAGAAAAACATTTTCAGTAGGTACTTACTCTATTCCAAAAAAAAACAACACTAGCTGTAAAATAAAAATGGGGATAATTAAATATTTACAAGCTGTACTTTGGCCTGTAGAAGAAAAAGGTTCACTCTGGGACTTCATTTCCATTTAGTTTCAAAGTCTAAAGCACACGCACAAAAAAATAATCTATTTTCAGCAGAATAAGGAGAAGTGAAAACAAGGTTACTACTCTGAACGCCTGCTGGTTTGCAGAGAATTTTAAACGTAAAAGGTGGCCTTTCAAAAAAATAAAATAATAATCCTCTGAGGCTTTTAATAGAAATAAACAGAGTACGGCTAATAGGGACAAAATAAATAAAATAACCTTTTTTAATTGAATGACATTCAATTCACAAACTGCAATTAAAACCATCCTTTCAAATACACGACAAGCACTCTGACATGATGATTAATTATTAAACATCTTCATCACAAAATAAAGAAAGACAGAACGGCGTCTGTAACTAAATTAATTCTGAGATTCAGTTTAAATGTTTGTCTTATTAATGGATACAGTTCAGATCCAGTGTAGTAGGATAAAACAGCGGGGGGGGGGGGGGCAACACGAGCATGAAGCAGAAAGAGAGACACACTGTTATGAAATGAGTGTGTCTACGATTCCACCAACACAACACACACACACACACACACACACACACACACACACACACACACACACACACACACACAGGGCCTCCGTCTGAAGAAACACACACACACACACACACACCAGAAGAAACACACACACACTCCAGAGCGAAATAGCAGCGATAAACTAAAATGATGAGCGTCATAAACCTTCAACATGCAGCACTGTGTTTTAAATGCATCGGGTTAAAAATCAGACGTGCAGTAATCAGCTTTTGTTTCACACACACACACACACACACACACACACACACACACACACACACACACACACACACACACACACACACACACACACACACACACACACACACACATTTAAATATCTGAACGAGGTCAAATGAGCCAGACATTAAACAATTACTCCACTCACATATTCTTTTTTTTTTTTTTTTACCTCCATTCCTTTATCTGAACACAGACAGTAACACTTATTCTATGTCTCTCACACACACACACACACACACACACACACACACACACACACACACACACACACACACACACACACACACACAATGACCCCTTAATTGCTTTCAACATCGCTGCTGGTTCAGAGACGTGATCAGTGTTTCTAAGCACATATCAGCCCACGAGCCCATCTCAGGTCCAAGCAGAGATCCACGACACACACACACACACACACACACACACACACACACACACACACACACACACACACACACACACACACACACACACTAGCTTCTTAAGGGTAATGGATAACATCCCCCTCAGTCACAACAGCACCACCAGAAAGCACATGGCCCTAAAGGCATGACTCCAATATAACTACTGTGCAATAATCATATTACACATCAATACACTGCTATATAAAAATAAATAGCACTTAATTCAAAATATTACTCCCTTTCGAAATATAGCTCTTATAATTAAAAAAAACACATCCATTGTTCAATTTCAACATTTAGATAATAAAATAAATGAATTGAAATTTTTTTTTTGAAAATGTATAAAATGATGTGAAAATGGTTAAAATGATAAAAGGCTGCTAATTGAATACAAAAGCAGGTTAAATATATGTTGAAACTGTGTTCCTGATCAATTCCATGTGCAAAATTTAAATAATAACACGTCTAATTAATCCGCCTTAATTAATAAGCCTCAATTAATATCATTAATTACTACAATATCATAGAAGACAACGTTGATATCCCCCCTCCATCCTCCATGTACCAACCCAGACATCAAGCTCTACAACCGGACTAAACGTCTCCAAACACCCCCCCCCCCGATTCTATTTGCTCTAATAATTAAAATACATCCGCAGTATTTTTTTTCTTAAATAGAGGAAATTATGCACAATAGACATGAGGCAGGAGAATGGAAGGAGGAGGAGAGAGAGAGAGAGCCAAGCAGAGAGACTACTGAGCCAAGCAGAGAGAGAGAGAGAGAGAGACAGGCCGAGACACACTATCAATCATGTGTTAAACGTATTAAAACACATCTCTACATCTACTCTCCATGAGATCTGCTCCATCTGTCTTTACGCACCTATCAGCGAGGATAACCCCATCACATGGAGCTGTATCCCGATTAAAATAGGCCCACTGGTCGCTATTTTCTATCTTATATTAAAATAAATATCCAATCAAATTTAAATAGCTAAAAAAAACAAAATAATAGTGCGTGGTTGACACTGTCAGCAAAGGAAACAACACTGTCTGGATGATGGATTCTCTCCACGCCTCCATGCGTAAACCAGCCCAGCCCCCCTCCCTGTTTGTTTACATGACAATTAATCCATCAGCTCCACGTTACCTCTCATCTTCACACAAACTCCTCTTCTTCCTCTTCTTCTTCTTTTACATCCGAGCTCTTGCCACCAATATCCTCTCCCTCCTAACATAAAAACTGCTCTCTCCAAAAAAAAGACTCCACAGCACAACCGTGCAGCCTCACTGAATATATATATATATATATATATATATATACTGTTTATATCCTCCTCAAAAACTCCTCTTTTCTAACTCTTCACCCCCTCCACCCTCCTCCTCCTCCTCCTCCTCCTCCTTGTGTGTTTTTCAAACCCATGCACACAAATGATGGCTCTTGCAGGACAAGAGCGCCTCCATCTCCTCTCCGGATCGTGGCGCAGGGAGTCCCTCCTCCGGATCCTGGCGCTCCTACACCACAACACTCATGACGTATCAACATTTCACACACATTTTCTTTTTTTTTTTTTTCTTCCTCCCCTTCTTCCTCCTCCTCCTCCTCCCCCTCCCTCTCAACAACTATTAAAACCTTTTCGGACATGCATGGCACCAAACCTCTCTGGGACCCCGCAGCTCTCTGTGGCCCCCACCAAAAAAAAAAAAACCCCAAAAAAATGAAATAAAACTACTTTGCAGCCAGCTCTCTGCCATGCAAACTCCTTTTTTTTTTTTTTTTTTAACAGTTTTGTTGTTTTTTTTTTCTTTCCCTTTTACCACCTGATTTAAAAAATTGCGGGAAATTCAATTTTTATTTCGCTCTCTAAAAACTTTTTCCTTCACTTATAGGGCTTCCCTTACCAAATTCTCGTAGGTCCCGGGGTGTTCCTGCCCGGTCCAGTCCAGCCTTATGGGCAGCAGCTGGGGTGGAAACAAAGTATCAACTGTGATCAGTCCAGTCACACATGTATCCAGTGATGATTTGCAACATTAAACGACACATCAGATGTAAAAAAGCACAACCAAAAGGCAACACCACAGCACAGAGGGAAGCATCTCTCTCCCTCTGCTGCCTGCTTACCTCCTTCTCCTCCACCTCCCTTATCAGGGTCTGAAATCAGGATAAAAATAGAAAATTACACCCCATGACAATCACGCACATTGTGAATCAACCTAAAATGCAAAAAAAACACCAACCTCGGCTGCTTTCTGACACGGTCCAGCTTCTAGAAAACGGGCTATTAGGAAGTAGAGTTCTGGTGTTGGTTGGAGGGGAGAAGAGGACGGGAGCTGCGTTAGAAGAGCAACCGAGGCGCATTGGAGAGGGGAGGCTATTACAACATGACATATCTCCTCTACTCACCAGAAGTCAACTGCGCGATGTGTGCACTGTCTGAAGCCATTGTGGTGTTGTTTGCCAGGGCAGCAGCAGAGGGTCTAAGTGGCTGCCCTGTAGCTGTCACTGTTTATCCACCAGGAAGAGGCTGCCTCCATTCAGCCTCGCACACACGGAGTCCCGGCTGCGTTGTGCTCCTCCGCGCGTCCGACAAGTAGTGCGTTGCGTGCGCCTCGTTTTACCCCGCAAAACACCACCTCCACACCTGCTGGGGCAACCCCGACTTTACTACCCCTTGGGAGGTGAATTGAAGCGGCCTTTTGGTTGTTAGTAGAGGCATGTTTGTTGAAATCCCCCTCCCCCTCAACACCAAAAAAACAAAAAAAAACGCAAGCTCTTCTGCGGAAGAATACAAAATGCGTGAGCATGTAGAGGGGAGGTGAAATGGCAGCCTGCTGTAGGAGAGGACACATTGCTGCAGAATGGCATATACCTCGTAGCTAAACGACATTTATCACGTTTTTAGTGATTGCAGGCATATAAATGCATGGTTTAGAATGTGTTGCGGATTGATACGACGCCATTCCTGTCCTATTTTCTTTTACGCATTTGTAGCTGCGGATGTAGAATATGGCTGCCGTGTTTGAAGGGGATTTACAGCCGATGTGATCGTTTTAGTTGTTTTTATTAAATAATACCACCTAGCTGTGTTTGTTTTGTGTGTTTTTTGTTTTTTTTTGTAAATGTTGGCTTGTGATAAATGTGGTTGTTGTGTAACAAGATGTCTGGCTAACACACCCACTCTCTCTGGGAGCTGTTTGGTGGGGAAGTCGTCCATTTCTCTTCCAAATACTGCCAGGCAGTAAAATGGGGGAAGGGTTGAAGAAGAAGAAGAAGAAGAAGAAGAAGAAGGGGAATGCAGCTTAATGAATGAAAAATACCTCATGAGTTACAGGAATATTAATGCAAAATGAGACATTTATGCATGATAAATAATCAAAGAAGGTTATCAAGGAAATGCACCACACAGCACACTTCCTCTATAGTTCACTAGAAAGTTGTGAAAGAGAACAACACTTAGTTGTTGTTTCCTTCATCAGGTAATGTGCTATTATTTATTGAAAGGATGTCATTTATATATTTAATAAATACATGTGTTTTGCAGCCGTTGGCCCAAAAAAAAATACACAACGTCCCCAGTCTCTTGAACTGTTCACTCTTTCTTTTCTTTTCTTTTGAACACATACACATCATTAATAACCACTTATCTCTAATATTACCACAGTCTCTCTACGTTCTGATGAAAATTCCCTCAGACTACTTTGTCAATTCCAAAAAAACAAATCCTCTCTTAAAGAAGGTCAATGTTGTGTTGTGTTAAAGCAATCCAGGGAGCCCACAACCTTACATTTAGTGAGATATATTCACACACCTAAGAAGAACCAAAGTGTGTATTTAAAGAAAAGAAAAACTGACAAATCTTGAAGTGTTTGTTCACACATTTCTATCCCAATAATACTTTATTCCCCCCTCAGTGTAATAACCCCTGTGCCTAACGTGCAGGTGCTTTATGGTGTAATCTACCTAAATAATGAATCCCTGGATCTTCATCACTGAATGTATTTTAGTTTGATCCAATAGCTTTAGTTTAAAAATCCTACACACTTGCTAAGCAACCACTTTCCTATTGATATAGAGCTTGTTTGGCTTAGATCAGGGAACAGATGAGTTTGTGGCTGAGAAGAAGTGGATGATAAAAAAAAATAGTTGAACAGATGACTGACTAATTCCCCGCCTCTGTTATTTACTGAATTTACTGTTTGTTCTTTTGGATGAAAATGGAAAAATGTATAAATGGCTTTCATACTTCTTTAATGTGTTTGTATGGAATAATTGAGTTTGGTTTCTTAACAAGGTGTGAATAATCAAATGAATATATAACACATAAATATCATTGCAGTGCTGTAGTACTCAAGCTGGTCTTGGTCTCGAGACCAGTATTAAATCCACTTTTTGTAGTTTTCTGTCTAATCTCTAACAGCATTTTTACTCGGTCTTGTCTCGGCCTAAGACTAGTTGGACTCTGGACTTTATTTCACAACCACATCAGTGGGGATATCCCTAAACTCATTTGTAACATCATTATAGGGATTACTCATAGAAAACACAGGAAAATTCCCACACATAAAACTCATCTCTGCAATGTCTTTTAAATGATTTCTTACGAAGACGTTTCTCACGGTACACTTACACATACACACAGTAATAAAGGAGGTTAATGAAAAGAGATCTTCATCTGTTTTCTGTGGGTGTTTTTATGGGAATGTGGATTTTTCAGATGAATTTGAGGAGTGCCTCTGGTTTACATGTTCTACATTTTATCTAGAGTGTGTCATGCAGTGTGGGACTCTCGCTGCTCCTGGTCTTAGTCTTGAATTTGTCCCCTTATAAATCAAAGTCTTGTCTTCACCTCAAAGCACTCTGGTCTTGGTCATGATGTGGTCTGGGGTTAGGGTTTAGGGGGTCTTGACTACAACACTAATACTTAGTCATATCATGTCTGATCTTTTTTTATTTTTTTAAAGGGAACAGTCTGGAGTCCAGACGTTTTGACCTGAATCCTGTTCAGTGCTGTGTGTGAACACTATAGTTGTGTTGCTGTATGCTTTGTTTAGCACTTGAGCATTCTGGCAGATAGTTAACTTTATTCTCTGCTCCAAAAGGAAGCAGTGGGCATATCCTGCCATTTCTGCATCCACATATTGTATGTTGACCTTCCACTGTCAGAATTAAGTCAGCTGTGTCAAATTTGCTAATGTCATGCAAGGCTGAATTACATGATTGTAAACTCCAAGGCCTAGTGATAATAAAGGAATGCTTGATTACTGACTATTGCTTTTGTTCAAACCTGCCTCTATTGCTGCCAGTGAAGCTGCAGCCGCCAGGAAGTGAGCGCCACCTCATGTGTGTCAACCGCTTTAGAGTGGTAAAACAGACGACGCTTCGAATGTGTAAAAACATACTTCACTGTGCTTTATGACTTGGAAATGACACGGTGGCGCGGCGTTAAAGGCCGTGTTTGAGTCTTTGTGGGTCACCGCGTCGTCCTGACCCCTGAAGTGTTTTCGTGTGGTTGTGCTGGCTGACGTGGCCACAAGGAGGCAACCTCATTCTGCAGAAGGATTTTAGTGCACGGGGGGCCCACGGAGGAGTCAAAGGTTACGAATACAACGAGGGAAATGTGATCAGTTAGGCATTCGGTGTGTTGAGCTTACTGTAAATAATCACCTGTGTTGGATATAATGATTCTATAACTTCTGCAACAATTGCATTTTCCATTTTTGAAACAAAACAATGTGAGCTTAATTATTCTTGTCCTCACCCTTTTACTAAATTGCTTCCTGAATTATTTTGCCATGCACACACATGCACAAAAGCTGGCTATTTGACAGTTCTTTCCTTTTGTGAATGATTCAAAACTGCCTCAAACACAATAATCCAGGAAGTTGATATCTTAATGTGCCGCTTTGCACTCTTAAGTTATAGCTTCTATGAACTATTGTCGTGTTTCCAAGAAGAGCCCTTTGACGGATATTTGTGTGGTTTATCACATTTCATTCTTGTGATCTTGATCGCTGAGGTGTACACGCTTTTGTTTCCTGTGCAGCTTCACTCTGGATTCAGCTGTTTGGGGTTAAAAGGTCAAATCGTCCAAGTGGAGGATTTTCCACCGAGAAAGATAAACAAAATGTGTATGTATTCAGCAGATGCAACACATTCCTACTGCTGCTACGTTCTATTCAAAAGAAGCATCATATTGTTGACCAAGGCTTCTGAAAATACATTATTTAAATTGGCCTCTCCAGTGTCTGTGACTTCATCACTCCTCATGTTAAAAAGAAATAAAAGGAGCTGTTTCACATCATTGGTCAGAGAGAGTGAGTGACAGTTCGTCCCTAAATGAAGGGAGCGTTACGGTTTCGTCAGTTCCACCACTCTCTCGGCAAATGCTGACCTTTCACTTCCTGACACAGCAGTTGTATTTAACAGAGCCACGTGCCCCTGGCGACCTCACACAAAGATAGACACGACACACAGCGCCGGCTTTGTGTTGGAAAAGTAATTCTAAACATGAACTCAGGAGCTCTCAAACACAAGCTGAACACGTTCTACACGTGTCTGATACCTGAGTGTGCTAAAAAAAAAACAGCATAGGTGACAAATAGTTGCAAACAGGTGGCATCGCTGTCCAAATGAAAACTAAACGTCAACGCACAGTTAAATAAAATTCTGCACACACTAGTTTTGTACACCAATAAGAGAGGAGACACGTGAAAAAAAAACACCAAAAAGCCGCCATGTGACATCAACTTTTTCTTTTATTTCAAAATATTCTCCCAACAGGATGAAACTCAAGAGAAGCCCAGAGGGTCCAAAGCCAATAGAGGCGTCTAGAACAGAAGCACCACTCATTATTGCTATGTCACTCTGCTGCAGGACAAGGCGGTCAGGAGGGGAGGAAAAAGAAAAAGAAAAGGGTGGGGGGTGGGGGGTAAATAAAATCAAACACAAAGACCCACAAACACATTCACTCCAGGACTCACACATACAAAAGGAGCTATGTGAAACACAGTGGTGGGGATTCTAAAAAAAAAAAAAGCTGCAGATGTTCTCCATGGCGACTATGAACCTGGTTTGTGGTAGCTCTGCATCCAAACTGTGCACACATATCTACAAATCCTCACCATATAACCACCGGGGGGGTGCCAATGATATTAATGATCCTTCGTAGAGACTACAAAAGTAGGCCGAGCTGGTTTAGAGATCATAACAGTCGTGTTTTACGGCCCCCTTCAGGCGAGATGAAGAACATCTGCAGCCACCTCGATAAAAACACGTTTTTGAGAGGGCGCGTATAGCGATACAGAACGGGATGATGGAGGAGAGTGGAGCAACACACATACTGTGGGCGAGGGGAGGAGCGTGAACATATGGGATTGTGGCTGCTGGTTGTCCGTCTCTACTATCACAAGTCTAAAAAAAATTCGGCATGGTACAAAAATCGTCAGTAAAAAAAGATGCTTCGCTGCCACGGTGTCAGAGGGAGGGACGAGGCGGTGGACGCGGCCCGGTGTGTTTTTACGCCTTCTCCTCGGCCGCCTCCTCCGCCGCCTCAGTTACCTGGAAGGAGAGAAGAGAGAGACGAGTCACACAACGATGCAGGTGTTTCCTATCATTCTTGCAACAGGTAGGTTGTGAAAATAAACTGGAATAAATTAGCTTCAAAGGCGTCCGACAACTTTTGCTTGGCTTGTTTTTTTTTTGGAAAGGTGATCTCCTTTTACTTTTTGGGAAATAGAGCCAGGAAGTGGTTAACATAGCTCAGCATAAAGACTTTGAACAGGTCTGTGGTTTAAAAAGATCCTACCTACATGCACCACTAAAGGGGAGACACCAGAGCAAAAACATGGTTTTCTATTCACTGAGCATTTTAGGCCTATTTTGTTTCCATTTGTTTCTTTCAGACTAGTGAAAAGAAAACATCCTAAACACAAATTTAAGTGTTTATTTTACTAATTTGTCTATTTGCATCTGTAGATTTCTTACCATTTCATAATGCCTTGTTTGCATATTTAAACGTATCATTTTTGAAAACTTGCAATACAAAAAAATTACTTCTAAATGTAATTAATCAACAGGGGAAGTTTAATGGTGATATCTATTACATTACATTTTTACCCTATTCACCTGCAGTGTAATCACAATGTATGCAATTTTGGAAGGCTGTTTTCTCAACTTTATGCTAAGCTAACCATCTCGCTATCTTTATGCTAAGCTAACCAGTGGCACAGTTAGCGAAAATCTAAATGCCTGGACTGTCGAGTGATAAAATTACCCGGACATTTCCGTCAATCTTCCGCACATCAGCGTTTCCTTTAACCCCGCCTCCCTGCCGCTCCTTCTCGGGCTCATTCTCATTAACAGCAGCACAAAAATGTCTCTGGATCGGCTATAAGTTAATTTATCTAAAATAAAATGACTCCCTGATTTAGAGATGTCTCTTTTTGAATATAAGTCTATGGGGAAAAATATTTTTGGGCTCAGTGGCATCACACTACGAACCAGGAAGTTGTAATTCCACAGTTTGGCTATTTCAAATTGGCTTCAAGGCCTGAAGCTCTTTCTGGGGGATTTGTATAGACATGAGAGCGGTATCTTCTCCTCTAACTCTTGGCAAGAAAGCTAGTTACGTTGACTTATTCCTTCAGGTATGATTCATAAATTGCATTGTCCTTTAGAAAAGAGTTGTATAGATGTAGTATTTACAGAACAGCTGCAGTGTTTTTCTACTTTGATAAACTGGGCCGTGTTCCAAGAAGCAGTTATCAAGTTATCAGGATTATGTAACTCTTTAAAATCTAGAACATTGGACTGTAGTCCACTTGTTGAGGCAGATAGTTTCGGTTTTATGTGGTTTTTAACAGTAATGTCTGTGGTAGAAAGTAGTTCCAATAACATTCCTTCACAGTGAGATCTGTGGATTATCTAAAGTAACTTTAGTTAGAACCTTGTTTCTGAACAGACGAGCTGCTGTTGAATTTGTTAGATACATATTTTTTCATATTGTGAGCAGCAAACAATTAATTACATTTACCTCCATCTTATTGGGATTTCGGATATGGATGCCTTCAAATTAAATCCAAAACTTTCTGAGAGGAACAATGTGACCACTCACCATAATTAGATTTTTTTTGTCTGACTTCAAGCAGCTAGCTTAAATGATTATCAGTGAATGTTTCCTCACTTCACGTTATTGACGTATGCGTATTATTGTGATATTATTTTTTTTACTTTATTGCTCTGGAAAGCTACTCACTGAAACACATACCTGCTCTAACCTGTCCACCTGTGGAGCCAGCTGTCTCCAAACAGCCAATCACATTTCACATCAAAGCTTCGTGAGCACCAACACCTTCCACTTCACTGCACACGGCGACATCACTCCTCCTCCTCTTCACTCTCTCTCTCTCTCTCTCTCTCAAACACGCCACAGCACACTGTTGTCGTAAATGTTTGCTCAATCAACACGCAAATCTTTGAATATGTAATGAGTTAGTGTCCAAACAGCACACACACACACTCTGAAGACGGATTAGAAGCACTCGACCATACCCTTAACTCTGACTGTCACACTCTGCCCTCTCACTGACATCAAGGAGGGAGCCGAGCTTCTGATGGAAGACACACGGACAGACGGACGAGACACGTAGATCTGTGTGTGTGTGTGTGTGTGTGTGTGTGTGTGTGTGTGTGTGTCAGCATGCATATGTGTGAGTGTTAGGAGATGTGTATTAGCGATAGGAAGCAGGTAGATTATGCAATGGAGGAGTGTAGGTGCGGTTGGTGTGTATGCGTGTTGTCATGTTTTTACACAAATTGACAGAATAAGGGAATAAAAGTTATTTTCACGTCTGTCTCTGACTGATTTTTTTTTTCATATCCAATTTTCCCTCCTCGTACCTCATTGGTCTTGGTCTCTCCGTTCTGGGCGGGGCCGTCATCCCTCTTACCCTTAGCGCCGCTTTTCTTTGCCTTCAGCCCCTTATCATCTGCCACCTTCTGCACGGGGGAAATTAAAACAAAAACAAAAAACACATGAGGGTACATATCATCATCCTTGGAAAATATTTCCAGCATGACCTCAATGATGATGATTGTAGTATTTCATAAATTATACCTTAATAATCCAAATAAACATATTTAAATCCTGATTTTTTTTTGTTGTTGAGGGGGGGAAACAATGAAACCTGGATGCTGCAGGTGTTGCATTTAAGGGAGCTCTGTGTTTGTGTGTTTTTGTGTTTTTTCCAAATCCAATGAGCTGTTACACACATAAACCTGTAGTGAGGGGCATACTCATACTATTACAAATGTATGGGGATGTGAATAAACCATTGTTTTATATGTGTGTGTTTTATGTGTGTGTGTGTGTGTGTGTGTGTGTGTGTGTGTGTGTGTGTGTGTGTGTGTGTGTGTGTGTGTGTGTGTATACCTTGACGATGGCCTTCTTGGGCTTGGTCTCAGGCTTGGGTGCTGCAGGAGGTTTCTGCAAGTTAAGCAAAAATCAGTTAGGACTGAGCAACAGTCTGTTGTTTTTGGAGAAATATTATCCATCTATTATCTATTTCATTATTAACATTACTATTAAGTTTTTCTTTGATTTGCCGTTGCTTTAGCCACAAGGGCTCCCACTCCCCGGTATAAATCATAATAACAAAGTACTTGTTTCATATTTCCTAAGCAGTGTGATCCGACATTATTCCTCTGCTAAGTAGTTTTAAATATCTGCCTCTCCTCTCAAGGGAAACTGACCCCAGATCGCTGCACAATGACTATATCAGATGGGAGTTCAGACTCTGGCCACTCAGTGTGAGAAAGTTTGCTGCAGAGTTTCTTTCAGGCCGCTGAGCGTGGACCACGTTACCCTGCAGCCACGAGCTACAGTAACACTGCTGTGACAAAGTGAAATCATGTGATTCCTTCTCAAAATATCTCGGTTCTTCTTTAGAAATCACTGACACGAGACACATGGGGGCTTAACATTAGCAGTTACTTGTGGGAAATTCCCTACCATACTGCAATATGGGAAAACACTAGAAAAGACTACATGTTTGTCATGCAGTGCAGATGGTAGCGTTTATACAACATGCTAGTTTACTGCCAAAAAAAGTCACATTTCATTAAAGAAGTCCTTTGAAGAAAAGGAAATATCAGATCAGGAAACATGCAAAAAAAAAATACAGTTTTGATAGTCACATCACGGTAAAAAGAGAAGTTTGATAGTTTGGGAAATACACTTGTTTATTTTTTAATCTTCTTAGACTCTAATGTCTGCTTATTAAACATGGGATGGTTAGCTTAGCTTAGCATGAAAGCTGGATATAGCTAGTACTGTGACCTGCAGGGGTTGCTTAGGCCGGGAAATTGTCCCACGTTAAACAGCATTTTGTCAGTTTTACACTTTTCTTTTTGCACTAATCAAACAAATGAGATAACATGTGTTTTATTTGTGAGCTTTAGAGTTGCTAGTAGTTGCTTCGTTTAAACTTGAACTAGCTGTTTCCCCCATGTTTCCAATCTCTATGCTAAGCTAAGCTAACTAGGTGCTAGCTGCAACATGAGCATATTTTCCAAAAATGTCAAACTTCAAAGTGCACATGCAAATGAACAAACACAAGAAAGGACTCAACACGGATGTGTTTAACATGCAAAGTACAACACAGATAAAAACATGGACTTGTGTGGCGGAGCTGCATGATCAAATATAATATATCATCATTCAGTTGGTAGATGATATTATCGTAGTTACGATCCATAATAATTAGTTTTACTAGGACTTTGGGGATCAATTTGAGCATTTTGAATGCAAATAGAACATTTTCCAAGAGTCATTTTAATTACTATTGATTCAACTTCTAATTTAGAATAAAAAATGTTTTTGTTACTGATACAAACATTCCCTTAACTCCATTGAATCGTGCAGCTCCAAACCTCAACAAGGTGTTGCAACAGACCGGACTGAGAACGGACAGAGACAACAGAGAAAAGACATGCGCACCAAGCCAGACCCAATCCTCAGGGAGCACGTTTATGGAATATGTCAATTCCCTTAATGGGATCCATAAACTCTGTGTGAGGACTTTGCTCTAGAGCCTTGGTAGTATGACACCTCCTATCCCTTGACACTGAGGCGGGGTGAGGAAGAAGAGAGGTGAGGACAGGAAGGGGGGAGAACGAAACTTACCGCTGACAATCTCTGTGACCTTCTGGGGGTCTACCGGAGCAAGGGACGATCAACGAGAGAGAGACAGAGAGAGACAGAGAGAGAGAGAGAGAGAGAGACAGTGACAGAGAGAGACAGATATCAGTTGTACCTTTTGCAGGCTGATCTTGAGCGCTTGGTGACTGCTACAAGTGTCCTAATCATTAACCTGTTATGTGTCTATTCTCTCACTCACACACACACACACAAACACACACACGCTCAGTACAAAAAATACACAGCACGCAAACACAAACACACACACACACACTGATCAGCTTTTACCTCTTGCTTTGTGACTTTGGAGGCCTCCTTGCCCTCAGGACCCTCTGGAGACTGTAGGGAATGCAACAAGGAAGGGAGAGACTGTTAATAGAGAACCAGGGTCAGGTGCAGGTGCACGGTACATGCCACATAGAAGTGGTGTACATCATGTGAAAAGCTGGGAACTTGAAAGCAGCAGTATATGTCAAGTTATTCTAGTCATAAATCCTAATAAA
Organism: Anoplopoma fimbria; assembly: GCF_027596085.1. Lineage (NCBI taxonomy): Eukaryota > Metazoa > Chordata > Actinopteri > Perciformes > Anoplopomatidae > Anoplopoma > Anoplopoma fimbria. Next base: position 3,871,130 of record NC_072466.1, read on the forward strand.
ACTGTATTCATTAATGAAGTTTATGAGGGCTTAGAGCATTTTAAAGGAAGTATATGATGACCAGCTCCATGCTCACTGATTGTCCCAAATGTTGTTGCAGCAATGTTTACGCTAATAATAATTTTTAAGCAGATTTGGTAAAAAACAATCAAAAACTTTTGACCATTCGAGAATTAATAAAAATGATCAGAATTCCTCCAAAATACCACATTAAGACACCAAGACCTTTAAGAACGCCATAAAGTCATGCTGTGATTTGGTATCAACACCTTTTGATATTTGGAGATTTCTGCAAGAATTTCAAATCTTCTGTGATTGGTTGGGGGTAACTGCTCAGAAACCCCTTTATGGTCAATATTCAGAGGATGTCCATACATCCTCAGAATGTCCTCTGTCTATGGTTTATGGTTGTATCATTGTTTCACGAGGCTTTGATTGTCCTTGAGGTCACAACAGGATATTCAGACAGTGACGTCAAGTTTCAAAAACTGGTCTTACTACAATGAAATGGCTACTACGAGGACTAACACCATCACACATGAAGACAAGAGTCTCAGCTTTCCAGTGCTTCTAGTTTAGAAATATAGTTCTATTTTCTAATAATATTTTTATATTGATAGTGCATGCAAAAAAATGCATTGTTTTCGCCTAAATATAAGTGGGCATGTCTGTGAAGGGAGAATCGTAAGAACTCGTTTTCACACATACATCTAAAATTTAAATTTTGTGATTCTAAATGTAGTTCTCTGGATGTTTTTATCATCAAGAACTTTGAATTCTTAAATCATGATGTTTGTGATTCACAAAGGTTTTCCTCTGTTCAGATGTGTGTGCGTCCTCTCTGTGGAGTCAGTAGTGGAAGAATGCAAATCACTGAGCAGTGAATGAGAAAAGGTCAAGAGGTTACAAACTGACATCTGTTGAATGACATCTTCTTCAACAGAAAACACACAAATGTGATGAACAGGAACCAGCTGAAACGGTTAGTTGATTGATTTATAGTCAACAGAAAAATAATCTGCAACTATTCTGATAATCCATAAATAAGGCAAATTTGGCAAAAACACCTAAAAAAAAAATGACTGGCTGTGAATATTTGCTGGAGCTCTTAATCTTTTATGATGGCGAATTGAAAATGTGGGTTTGGGAAAGCTGGTCAAACAAAAAAAGCAATTTGAACAACTTCAGTTATGGGAAAATGTTTCCCAATGTTCTGCTATTTTACGGACCAAAGGATGATGAATCAAGAAAATAACAGATTAATCGATTAATGAAAATAATCACAGAGCCCTATGCGTACACCTATTTTGTAAAACACAACTTAGTTACAAAAGTCCCGTGCATATAATAAAATCATACAAATTAAGAAAGAACTAACCACTAATTCACTAACCTGAATATTTAATTCATATATTGAGGATTTAAATACAGTTGTGCACAACATAAAGACTCGTAAATGTCTCCAATTAAATAATTTGAAAAATGCATTTAGTATTTTTCTGAATAAACTTGTCATTTCTAGAAACAACTTTGATGCTTTAAATAATTCAACCTTCATTTTCTCAATTGTATTTGAGGCTATCTGATGCAAATATGTGCTCTCTCTGGGGATTACCATTTGAATGGATTCGTCTTGTTTACATGCCACCACCTGAGCTCCATCAGACTATAATGGAGTATAATAAACATGGATATCGACTATAAGAACACATTTACATCCTCACAGCATGAACAAGGTAGGATGCATATTTTGGGCTGCAGGCAGGTGAGCCTAACCTCTCATGCAAAAAAAAATAAAAAAATAGAAATGTTGAGTTCTGCAGGTTGGCAATCCAGTCATTTGCATGTGGGCGACCTCCGCCCCTGGAGGCCCCCCCATTCTCTGTCCTCAAAAGCGCAATCTGCGCAGACAATGGCATGTTTTTACATGGCAGAGATGGAAAAAAAAAAAAGCCAATTTCCATGTGTGAGCTGATACAATACACTGATGCACCCCCGACTGTCCCTGATCCCCTCTTTCTTTACTCCCTTTTCTCTCCGGGACCATTTGGGTGACATTCATCACGGGGGGAGGAGGAGGAGGAGGAGGTGGAGGATACATTGTTGTTGTTTGTTTTGTTTAACTGTTCTATTACAATGATTCTATCACGAATCACCGCCACGCAATGTCTCATGTCACATTTACGCATCCATCCATCCATCCATCCATCCATCCATCCGTCCAGTGCGCACGGTGGACAGGGAAGTGGCAGATTAAAAAACGACCACAGGAACGGCCATTGAGATGAACCATTGGTGCACATTCAGAGCTGGATAAAGAAGATATATATATATATCACAATGACATGTGTCATATAGACGGAAAGACTTCAGAGATCTCTCGGAGGAGGAGGAGAAAAGAAATACGCGTCTTCAAACTTTGGCATCAGCTCACCTGCCTCCTGCCTCGACGTCGCCACAGAGCAATGTTCCCTCAAATGCAAGAGCAGAGAAAAAGAAAGAAAGAAAAAAAAAAAAACTAGAGTGAAGTGAAGCTTGGGTGGCACTCACCTTTCTCTTGGGCATTTTGTTTTGAATTATTCTCCACCAAGCACACGAACTGTCAAACCCCAAAGGTCCAGAAGAGGGTCTGGACTACCTCGGAATACAGGATCAATATCTAGGCACCTTCGATAATATGTTGATTATATGCACTCCCCAAAAACTCCACAGCCCGACCTCCAACACCCATTGGACGGAGGAGTGCGAATCCTCTCCTGTGCCGACTCCTGATTGGCTCGTTCCAGCCTGTATGTAAATAACAGGCTGGCTGTGATTGGCTGGGGTTTATCAGAGGGTGTCTGTGATTGGCTGCGTGCTCTTTGTGCGCAGATCCTTAATAGACGGTGAGGGCCGAAAGGGAAAGTAGGAGACGGGCCAATTGAAAGAGGGGCCGACTCTAGGTGGATCTGGGTAATGTAGGATGAGAGAGAGAGAGAGAGAGAGAATGAGAAAGAGAGAATGTTGTAAATAAACCACAAAGGACACAATGGCACAATGTCAGCCACACAGGAGCTCCAGAAAATCTGGCGGGCATTGTGTCTTGTAGGGATTCCGCTTCTGTAAAGCACTAGAGAAACATACACCACATTCTGCAAAACAAATACACCATCACTGCTGAGGCGTTGGTCCCTGTAGGGGCATTATAATACCAGTAAGACAATATTTAAACATGGGTACTATAAAGATACCATTGCAGACAACATAATAAGGACACTATTTTTAATGAGTGTAAAATATCAGACAGGTGTTCGTACAGGTTGAAGGCTACATTGTGCCAACGTACATTTCATATGCAGCACTGCTTCACTCTAGGACTAGAAATATCCAGCAAAGTCAGTATAAAGGTAACTGAATAACCAGAAAGAATACTATAAAAGCGTCAAAGCTCTTAGAACAGGATGTGGCATAGATTAAATAATGGGTTTGGTACACGTTACAATTGTCCATCACATAAATAATACATAAATAAACATGAAAAATCTTAAATTGTGTCAAGGAATATGTAGCTTATTTAAACCTGCATTCATAAGCATTTTACCGATGTATATTTTCAAAATAGAGGAATAGTTTGAGTTTTTGAAACTGAACTCTCGTGTAAATCAGACTGTATATAAGATGTGGTCGTAGTCACGGTGACGTCACCCATTGGTTTGTGTTTTTGGTCGTCACCACCTTGGTTCTGGCCGTCGCCATTTATTTTTTGCAACAAGAAGTGACACGAGAGGTTGGAGCTAAGTTCAACCGAACGCTGAATGATACATTTTAAATGTTACAATAAACGTTAATGAAGGGAAAACACTCTGTGAAAGGGTAAAAGTTGCAAGACGAAAAACCCAGACTGCATAATGCCATCGTAGAGACCTGTCAATATCAAGGTAGCCCGACCTAAAATCATCCCCTGCTTTATGGTCTGTTTGACTCTAAATGGAGCATCATTTACTAAATGAACATCATGCTGTATTGAAGAAGACTTAAACTAGAGATTGAGACCATAAACTCATGTTTACAATGTTTACTGAGGGGAAAGCAGTATTGATTATAGATGCTTGCTTCCTTCAGCGTGGTGATACGGCAGACAGGTGTAGTTTGGTCCGAAGAAAGTAGTTCCTACATAAAATTGCTCACAACAAGGTCCTTGGATTATCTTTAATAACCAGATCATGGCTTGTGGAAAGAACATTGCTGTTGAGTTTATACATGTTATATACCCTAGGCCGAGTGCCAGCTACTCCAGTTACATCTCTAAAACTAGGCGACTCACACCAAAACAATCTAAATTGCTACATAGCACTTCAGGTAAGAGGAAAAATATGTATTTGATTGTAAATTGCTTGTCCAACCAATAGACCAATTTTCTACCATACGTAACCAAGAAGGACTAAAAATGTAATAAAGACAAAACCAAAGTATGTTCAACATTTTTTTTCTTCTGTTAATTCAATTACGGTAATTTACTTTTTTTCTGAGCACTTGAATGTTTAACAGGTCATTGTTTTCTATCTGTGGAAGGTGTTTTACTGTAAACTAAATCCGATTTTCTCGATACTTTTTAAGATATCAAAGAGAACCATTTATATAAAGGCTTAAAACACATCCTCAACCTCTGCTAACAACAACAACAGGATATATGTGCTTTGCTATTTAATACATTTATAATAATATTCTGTTCATCCAGTAGTTTAGAAATAGGAACCTCTTCTATAAAACAATGACTTCTGCTATGCATATCTTTAGCACACCATTTTAAACATAGAAGGCCAAAAAACATTCTACAAAGAAATGAACAATAGCAACCTCGACATTCTTGTGTAGCATCACAATACACACACACACACACACACACACACACACACACACACACACACACACACACACACACACACACACACACACACACACACACAGCTACAAATCTCACAATAGACAGAGCTTTCGTGCCCAAACAAACAAAACCCTTCATGTTAGAAGTCGACCCAGAACACACAGGAGCAGGTAGGCCGATGGCCGCTCCACTGTTCCCACATAGACCCACACCGTCAGCTAAATGGACGGGGAAACACAATGAGGAACATATGCAACACATACGTACATAAAAGAAAGACACAAAAGGAATCCACACTGAAAAGAAATCATCCCCGAAATGACGTTTTAAAAAACAATATATTATTTGGCACAGCTCACCATTTTCTGTTTGTACATTTTCTCTTGTAACCTTTTGACACTTATTATAGGCATCAGTTGTCTTTTTCCGATGCTTTCTTTTTCTATTGTAACATAATATCCATTTTAAATATTTAGTTTGGGAAAAAAAAAAAATCTTTAGCATTTTGGGCCTTGACATAGAGTGTTCAAATGTTTATTATGACCCAACAGATGCACAACAGATCAATGAAAGCTTAGAAATGTTGGTGGGTTGATTTTCATACATAAGGATTTCACATTTAAAAAAAAAAAAAAGAAAAAGAAAATATGAATCAATGAATGTAAACACTTTTGAAAACACGTGCTCCGATATAACATGTAGCCACCGATGGACTGTACTCAGCCGTGCCAGCAGCTCTGTGAGGTTGTACAGCAATGCTTTATGCTAAATGCTAAGAACGCCACATCCTGATGTTTAACATGTATAATGTTTACCATGTTCACCATCTTAGTTTAGCTTGTTAGCATGCTAACATTGGCTGATTAACACTAAACACGTGTGCAGCCGAAACTGATTAAAATGTCATACGTTTTGCACGTATTTGATCATAAACCAAAATGTTGCCCCGATGATGGTGCTCGAGCAAAAGTTAAGTGATTACCAAAGTGCGTTAAATTAAAAGAGGCTCTATAAAAGAGATGACGTACACCACACTTCCTGTCTTCTAACTGGGCATCGGGTCACAGCGTAAAAATGAGTTAGCTAGGGAGTTGGCAAACCATAGCAACCACATCTAGCAAGAGTGTGTGAGACAGAGAAAAAGGTCTCGAAAGTCAAAGTGAATTTTCTTCTGTTTGTGTGGCTTTTGAAAAATGGGTGAAATATTTAGTTTGGTTACTACGGAGCGAAAGAATCGGTCCTAATCTGAGTCCCCGTCCCCGTTGGAGTTGATAGACTGAGCACCTGCCGCCAGTCTTCTTAAGGGACGGGGATTTGGCAAAAACCTACATGAATTGCAAATTTCAACCTGTTCCCGGCACTACAGGAAAAGACAGGAGATAAACAAAGTAGGGATTCATCCACTGGGGACCATGACCGTCTGTGCAAAGTTTCATGGCAATAAATCCAATGCTTGTTTTAATATTTTAATCCAGAGAATAATGCTTGTGATGATAAAGTTAGAAGTCCCATGATGAAGTTACTTTGCTTGAAAAAACAGAGCAGACTACATCCTAGTTAAAGGGGCAGTGTGTAGGATTTGCGGTGAGGATACTGATTGCAACCAACTGAAACTTTTCCGCTGCCATACATGTTGGAGAACTATGATTAAAGGCCTTCCATAGAGCCAGTGTTTGGTTTGTCGGTTCTTGTTTTTTCAGGTATTCACTAAAGAAAACATTCTAAGTAATACAGTACCAGTCAAAAGTTTGGACACACCTTCTCATTCAATGGTTTTTCTTTATTTTTATTTTTTTCTACATTGTAGATTAATATTAAAGACATCCAAACTATGAAGGAACACATATGGAATTATGTGGTAAACAAACAAATGCTCAACAAACCAGAATATGTTTTATATTTTACATTCTTCAAAGTAGTTGAATGAGAAGGTGTGTCATAACTTTTGACTGGTACTGTATGTAGAAAAAAATCTTGTCAATTTACCCTCTAATAGTGTAAATAACTTTATTTTTATTCGGCTTAACATAATGATTTATTTAAAGATTTAAATCAGCCTTAATATATTTAGTTTCATTTACACTACCAGTCAAAAGTTTGGACACACCTTCTCATTCAATGTTTTTTCTTTATTTTTATTTTTATTTTTTTCTACATTGTAGATTAATATTGAAGACATCCAAACTATGAAGGAACACATATGGAATTATGTGGTAAACAAACAAATGCTCAACAAACCAGAATATGTTTTATATTTTAGATTCTTCAAAGTAGTTGAATGAGAAGGTGTGTCATAACTTTTGACTGGTACTGTATGTCCGGTGGGTCCCTCTTAATGCTACACACTGTTCCTTTAAGCCATAACCAAACGCCTTTGAGAGTATAAACATGAAGTGCATGGGAGGGGGGCTTTTCCATTTTTTTAATATATATATTTCAGTGACCTTAAATTGCTAAAAACAAAATGGTTATATACAAAGATTCTCCCACATTTGTCTTGCTAATAAACAAAAAAAGCATGATTGTTATATTTATTGTTATTGTTATAAGTTTATACATTTTACTCATAACAAAAGTCAAATTATTGCCGGCAGAAAATTTCGTACAGAAAAAACAACGAGTCTGGTTCTTGTTTTGGGGCCTGAAGTGTCAGTTTTGATTTAAATCAATTATTTGATTGTTGAAGGTTTCCTTGAATTAATTTAGCAACCTTACTTAAACTGTTGCAATGCCCTTCTGATTGCCCAAGTTCTATGTAGGGACTAAATGGAATGGAGGGTTTGCAAAGACATTGTTATAACTCAAACTAGAGAACGTGACCTCCGGCCCTTAAACAACTCCAGAGGATTCATGTGAGCATTTAAGCTTGTTTTCTTGCTCCCCGGGGTCAGATACATGAGTTGAGTTTGACAGTGAAGGCGACAGAACATATGACCACGTTGATGCTCTTTAAGCCATTCAGTGACACCTTACATCTGCATTTGTTATGCGTCTTCACTCATTTATCCAGATTTCTGTCTTTAATTATTCATCTCTCTGCATCTCTGATATATTATGCTTTAGAAATAAACCTAAATCCTAATGTCATAACAGAGCATTGCTCCTGTAGAAATCTATTTCCCACTCAAAACATTTTTGAGTTTCATTCTTGACCTTGGGAACAGAAAACTGACAAAACAGACTTATCTCAGGGTCTGTTTATTAGCCAGTTACTGAGCTTTTTTATCACAATCACCTTGATCATAATCATAGTGTTAAATAGCAATAAACAGCAAATAAAGAGCATATTTAAATCTTGAATTGGAGCACCCATCATCTCTGTACAGACAGAGAGGAGCTTCTCAGTAGGTCAGAAATAGTCTCTCTCTCTCTCTCTCTCTCTCTCTCTCTCTCTCTCTCTCTCTCTCTGCATGCAGCGTCATAATTGAGATGCCATCTTTATTTTTATTTTTTTTACCAGAATGTGAAATAACTTTTTAGACAGGACTTGACTGACACCTCGTGGAGGCTGTTTGTCATGATTGTTTTAAAAAAAAAAAAGGGGGAGGAGTTGGCTTGTTGCATTACCGGGAAACAACAACAACATCTTTAAAGGACACTATTTATAGAATTATTATTTTATTATTATTATTTTTTTTATTTATGACGCATATTTCAATGCATTTATATTATTTTTCATAAAGACTGACACCAAGGGGTCTAATCTATAATACCCTACATTACGTCATCAGTACCAGTGTGTGTGTGTGTGTGTGTGTGTGTGTGTGTGTGTGTGTGTGTGTGTGTGTGTGTGTGTGTGTGTGTGTGTGTGCAGCAGAGCAGCATGCACTCACTTGCAGGAGACGCAGGTCTGCCTGGTTGTCTTCAGATGATCCGGTGTTCAGGTTTAACATATCTGCAAATAAATGCGTCACACATAATAACCAGAAAGCAGGCAGGTTAACAGGCGGGGCTTCTTCTTCTTCCTCTTTCCGGCTGTTTACCCGGCTGTTTACCGCCTCTGTGCGCAGCCTGCAGCGTGAGGCGGGCCTGTGCGGGATCCGGTGACACGGTGAGCTCACTGAGCTGCTCTCCGGTGCGTTTCTTCATCTAAACGCAAAAAGAAAGAAGAAAAACGCACACGGAGCGCGTCGTTTCCTCCTTCAGAAGACATCTGTGGGCAAGTTGCTATTAAATGTTGCGTTTGCAATCCAATGACGTCACTGATCTCCTGTGTTATTATTATTATTATTGTTATTATGATGACCATAACAGCACCATACACTGGTTATTGCATGGTGATGTCATGGTGGAGATATAAAGCTGTGTCACTCTGAATGTGTTTTTGTTTTTTTGAACACTCTTATGGCTGAAACTGATCATTTGCATTCATCACTAATGTGTTAGTCTTATGAGACACTGATGCATGATTAAATCTTGAATATGTTGTCCCAAGTGTGACATCCTGAAAGTGCTCAAAATACCAAAGATATTCAATGTGCAATATAACAAAACATAATATTGGAGGAGATCGAACCAGCCAATTTCTTGGCAATGTTCATAAACTAGAATAGTGATTGTTCAGCAGTTATTGGCGGTGACATTTCTATTGTGCAACTATTCGATTATTTGATAAATTGAACCAAAAAAATATCACTTGATTCAAAGGCGTTTGGTTAAAAATGGCTTAATATTTTTTTTAAATCAATATTGCCAAGATATCTCTGTATTGCACAGCAAGTGTATGTTAACAAGGAAGTATGTGGACACTAGAGTGAAGTCGGTCGGCCCCTGAATGTTACACCAAACTTGTGATTGTCGAAACATGTGATTTTATCGCTGTGGTCTTTAAATGCGGAAGTGAGGTGGGTCACGGGTGTTAGGAGGCAGAAGCGTTCCCCAAACGGTCACCACGAAGAACCAAACAAACAAAGTACTGCTGAATGAATCATCAAGTATTCGGTCAACAGATGAGGATGACAGGGTGTATTTTCTTCGTCCTACATGAAAGTGAAAAAAAAAGAGACATTTGAAGATTTTCTACAGTATCAATGGAGCAAAGCAAAGGCCAAACAAAACAGCCTCAAAACATGATATTATAGTATGTGAGCAGGTTTGTCCCATAGACTGTTTACAAGAAATGGACATAGTCATTGTGACATCTCCATCGGTGTGTGCTCTGACGTGTTGAAGCTTCCAAGATTTTGCGGTAGCCGTCTTGGATTACAGTTCGGCCATGTTGTTTATTTTGCAACCAATGAACAGAGGTTAACATATTTGGTAACAGCAGCAGCAGCTTCCTGTCAATCACAGTAAGCCCGCCCTAAAGCATACCCTGCTTTATGGTCTATTGACTCGAAATGGAGCATCATTTACTAAATGAACATCATGCTGTATTGAAGACTTGAAACCATAAACTCATGTTTACAATGTTTACTGAGGGAATAAATCAAGAGAGAAGTAGAGTCATTTTCTCACAGACTTTCATAGAATCTGACTTCCCTTTTTGCAACCAGAGGAGTCGTCCTCCTGCTAGTCAGTAGAGAGAATGCAAGTTTTAAAACACTTCCGCATTGGCTTCACTCGGCAGAACCGGAGATTGGGTCCATTTACTTTTTTTTCCCCAGACAAAAAGGGGTTAATGGCTCAGCCCCACTGACTTCTTCCTTTTCTTGTAGGTTGTCTCGTCACACACCACACAATGCTGGGCTGTCTGCTGCGAGGAGGCTGCGGTCCTCTGGTTCTCCTGTGGGCCCTGATGATGCCTCTGGTCTCCCCTCATCGCTTAAACCAACATGGGCGTGGGAGGGACCGGCCCAAGCTGCTGCTCTTGTCCTTCGACGGCTTCCGCTGGGACTACATCGACCGAGTCCCGACGCCCAACTTCCTCAACCTCATCGAAAACGGCGTCATGGTGGAGCACGTGGAGAACGCTTACATCACCAAGACTTTCCCCGACCACTACAGCATGGTGACGGGGCTGTACGCCGAGACGCACGGCATCGTGGCCAACGAGATGTACGACCCCGTCATGAACCGGTCCTTCTCCATGGAGACGGACAGTATTTATGAGTCCCGGTGGTGGGAGGCGGCGGTGCCTCTGTGGATCACCGTCCAGAAAGCCGGAGGGCGGAGCGGGGCGGCGATGTGGCCGGGGTCCGACGTGAAGATCCACGGCGTCTTCCCCAACCGGTTCCTCCCCTACAACGCCTCGGTCTCCTTCGAAACCAGAGTGGAGAGCATCATCGAGTGGTTCTCCGCACCCAAAGAGGAAGCGGTGGATTTCGGGGTTCTGTACTGGGAGGAGCCGGACGAGAGCGGCCACAAATACGGGCCTGAGAGCTCGGAGATGGACAAGGTCATCGCCGGGATCGACGAGAAGCTCGGCTTCCTTATCAACGAGCTGAAGAAGGCGGGTCTGTACGAGATGGTGAACCTGATAGTGACCAGTGACCACGGCATGGTGCAGCTCTCACGCGACAAGATCATAGAGCTGGACCAGTATGTGAACCGAGAGCTGTACACCTGGGTGGACAAGAGTCCCGTGGTGGGAATCCTGCCCAAAGAAGGTAGCACTTTGAAACATCTGTCACATTCAGTGCAAGAAATTCATTTTTGTTCGGCGAGAAGATCTGTCTGATAAATATGAAGCTACTACTACGAGAGAATTAGCGTAGCATAGCATAAAGACTGAAAACAGGGGGAAACTGCTAGCCTTCGTCCACTTACCAGACACTCTTAAACTCACTCATTAACGCGTTGTATGAATTTATTCTCATCCGTCTTGCAGGAAAGCTTGAAGAGGTGTACAGCCTGCTGATGGATGCCAACCCGAACATGATGGTGTACAAGAAGGAAAACATTCCCGAGCGCTTCCATTATCAGCACAACGTCAGGATCATGCCCATCCTCATCGAGTCCAAGGAGGGCTGGACCATCATGCAGAACAGGACCGGGCCCTTCATGCGTACGTGTTCAAAGCTCATAAATATAGAAAGCTGTGTGGGGACAGTGTGCTGGTTTGTAGCTGTGCATGTTGAACAGGATTCTTTGCAGCTTCAGTGTGCTCTATTAATAGCTTCACAGGAGCTCATGTACCAGCTAACAAAGAAAGTCAGATTCTGTGTGTGGGTTTGGAAGTTTGTCTGACGCCTCCTCAAAGTGCAATTATTTAAAAAAAAAAAACCCCAAAAAAAAAGAAATCTCTTCATATTAGAGATCTTAAAACTGTGTATCTGAGCTTTTCATTTCAGCCAACCAGCTCATTTTCCTGTTTTCTCAGTTGAAGGCTTGTTAATCAGTAAAATCAGCCGGTGGCGTCCGTGTCTGGAAGGAAAAACCTGCTGACTCTCAGTCCGCACTGATCTGCTAGATACGTGTAGTGAGACACGTATCATAAGTTGTTTCAACTGTATAGTCAATTTGATTCATGAGAGATCAATAGGCCCGGACGATGAAACTACAGCAGTTAGTGTCTGCTTCTCAGAGCTTTACAGTGAAGGCACTCAAGTATATTAGTGTACAGACCCCAGTGTGCATGAATCGCTGCAATGCTCACTTATTAATGATTGTCATCGCTGTGTTTTTTACTGGACCTGCACTTCCTGGTTGCACCATTATGAATAATTACTTTCTTACCCTGTTTACTTTAACAGAAGACGGTATAAAACAGATCATTTCAAGCTTGTGTTTTCTGAGTTGATGACATTTCACGTCGGGTGTATTTATATTATGTTTTCATTATGCAGCATCTTTGAGGTCTAATTAAGTTTTTAAATGCATTTCCTCCCTTCATAATTTTTTTTGCAATTTTCAAAAAATATTTTAAATCCTGCATTGTTTACACCCATGTTAACATGCTTCCCTGATTAGTGGAATAGTGTGGAGCCATTGGCAGGACTGTGTATTCTCATGTGTGTGCACAATACAAACTAAACATAAAAACTGAGAAAATAACTCCTTTCAAGAAACATTTCATACCAAATATCAAAACATACATATATTTCTCCTCTTACCTTTAGTGCTATTTATCAAACTAGATTGTTTTAGTTTTTGTGTGAGTTGCCTATCTTTGGATAGATCAGCCGTAGCGATGTCTTCTTTTCGGAAAGTCAACAGCAATGTCTTTCCAGAAATCATGACCCGCTTACTCAAGATAATCCACAGGTCCTGAGTTTCATGTTGGAACTCTAGTCGAAGGAAAATAGTCCCTATATGAAACTGTTTTAGCTTTTTTTTTTTTTTTTTTTTTTTTTTTTTTTTTTAAATGTGGGCGCTTTGAGCACCACAAGCCGAGTGCCACATAGTCCCGTTATATTAGAGAGAAGGCAAACGTCTCTGAGGCCGATATCTCCAAAACTAGGTAATGTACTCCAAAACAATCTAGATTGATAAATCCGTAAGAGGAAAAAAAAATATATTTTTTTGATTTTGGGGCAAACTGTCCTTTTAAGTACTCAATTACGTAGTTCAACCAACTTATGCAGCATTAATAAATCATATTGATTTCACTCACAGCACAATGTAATGGCACTGATTCATTTTAGGAGCAGCAGTTAGCCAGAGTACGCTTTCATCAAAGCTCTATGTGCCTGGGTGTTTCTGATTTAATTTTCAGGTTTTGCTCGTGTGTTGCTGTGATTGACTTGGCAGTAATCAGTCAGCTGGGACAAAGAGTGACGGCAGCAAATCATGAGAGAGCAGCAGAGCCAGATTCCATAAATCTCTCTCTGGAGATCTCTGGATTATCAATGCAAGAGTAATTAACATCAAAGCATTAATGCAAATGTGTGTCTTGTCTTCTCTCTCCAGTTGGGAACCACGGATACGACAACACCCTCCGCAGCATGCAGCCGGTGTTTGTGGCCCATGGGCCGGCCTTTCAGCAGAATTACGTCAAGCCCTCCATGCGCTCCGTCGACCTTTACCCTCTCATGTGCCACATCCTGTCCATCCACCCTCTACCCAACAACGGCTCCCTCCTCAACGTACAGGACCTGCTGTCCCAGGAGCCACCTCCGTCCACGCCCAGCGCCCCTCCCAGGGTCCACGGCTACTCCTACGCCCCCGTGGTGGGCTCCTTCCTCGGCGTGGTGATGGTGCTGGGCTTCCTGGTGGTCTACATCAAACAGGTGACGCTCAAACAGCTGCCCTCGCTAAAACACCGGAGCAGGGAGATGTCGCAGCCGTTACTGCAAGAGGACTTGCACCTGTAGCTGGAAAAAGGGAAATGATGGAAGGCGTAAAAAAATAAAAGAAGAGGAGTTATCGCTCCCCAAGGTAGTCCGCTCTGCCCAGAAGCATCCCTCCCAACGCCTCCCTTACACGGCTAAATGCTATTATGCTGCTCTTTTTATCAGTTGGAGATAAAGGGAATCCGATTTAAATCATGTGCATCTGGCTTGCTTGAGTGTGAGGGAAGTGTCCGGGGTTGTTGCTTCTGTCGCAGGCTTAATCAAGATTAATAAACCTTTACATGGGCTTTATAGTGGCTTTGCTTTGATTGTGAATTTTACCTAATATCATCTCGTCATTTTTCATTGTCACTTGATCAGTAAAAACTTTTTTCGCCTGTGATTCTAGAAAGTAGGAACTCTTGTTGGCCCAAAAAAAAAAAAAAAAAAAAAAAAGGACACTCGAAGAACGTTAAGGTGTCAGGATGCTCGAAACAAACTAGTTCGTCTGAAGGTGAATCCTGAAAGATAGAGGCTGAGTTCTTCTGCATACTTTTGACCTTTATTGTCAAGACACAGAGGGAGGGATCCAGATAAAAATATATTTATCTAATTAGCACTTTTCAAAACCAGATGTTACAAAGTGCCTAACAGATGCTATTCAACAATCCAAACACTGGTTTTTTTAAGCATCCTGACACCTTCACTTCCCAAATCCACAGCAGTATTAACCGCTGTGGATTTGGTTTATTCTGCTTTTTCAAATCTATGCAAAATAGATTTGAATGTCATAAAGTATAGAGACGGAACGAGGCCTTCTCTTTTTTTTTGCCGCCAATTGTTCCACTTGTGGTCCGAGCACTGAATCATAAGTTACTTTGAAATACAAATGCTGTGATTAATCAGAAAAGTATTCAAAATGAATTTCAGGAGGTCGACATGGGCGGTGTTATTCTTTTAAATGTTACATGGAAGCAGATGTTCCACTAAAGACTCACTCCGTGTGCCAGGCTACTGCTCATATAGGTAACCCCATTAGCCAATCCCATCACGACTTTGCTCTGTAGTAGTCAGTCGCCATTTGCCTTTTAACGTAGTGGAGAACATTTCTCTAAAGGTGTGCAATAGTTTGTGTGTCAAGTCTGTTTTTTTTATTTTTGTTTTTGTAGATTTTGTGTTTGGAGGACATTTTTTCTGTATAGATGACCGTGTTTGAGCCTCTTGTTCATATTTCATAGCCATTGCCATTTGTTGGTGTGAAATGTAAAGTGCAATTGCTATTGGTCAGTATTTCATCATTGGGATTTTAAAAGGGTTTTGATGTTTGCTCGGTGGAGAAGACTTTTTCGGCATGACTTGCAAAGAACTGTTCCCCTGATTTGCACTAAAGGATCGAGATGAGACAGAACGAAGGGGCAGTAGCTGGATGCTTTTTAGGTCATGTATGATTTGCACTTCTTGTTGGTAGTTGCTATTTGAAATTATGAAGAAAAAAAAAATAATAATGAGGTGCCTCTTGCCAAAAAGCTTTATTTCAATTTGTATAATTATGGGAAGTTAAGTAGAATCCAAATCTGCAAATAAAATTCTTCTAATATTTTTGCAGAATCTTTTTTCAGCCCAACGTGTGCTTTTAGATGCATTGACAAATACATGTGCTCCCCCCCAAAAAAAATGACAGACATCATTGTGATATGTGACACTTTTTACTAAATTTAATTTCCGAAATTGAAAGCACTTTTATGGAAATTGTTAATTTTCTGATAATTGAATTTTCCCCCTGACTTAATTAAATGAAATATATCCAGAATATATTAAAAATAATAATTTGAAATTGTTTGAAAAGAACAAAATGATAGATCAGGTTAATCTCAGTTGATTATTAACTTGCATTTAAAATACTGATAATTAAAATGATTTACAAATTAACTCTTTGCCATGTTGATGCAATTAAAGACTAATGTGAAACGGAGCAATTTGTATTTTATTTTCTGTTTGTGTGCATGTGTTTGTATGAGACCAGGACCTTTTACGTTTTCACTTTCCTCCCATAGATTCACAAGAAGGAGGCCAAACAGTTCAAGAGATTTAATTCTGAAGGCTGGAAAAAAAGCATATTAAAATAGTACTAATTATATGGCATTAATAAAGGATCAGAAGTTGTTAGCACTAAGGGACTGTACAAACGCTGTGTGAGCATAGAGGGCAGAGCTGAACCATGTGTTTGAAAAAGCAAGGCCCTCCTCAGCATGAGAGGCAGTTACTTTTGGACTCTCCCATTGAGAAAAATGTCTCAAAAAGATTTAACTAAATATGTACAACTGATCTCATCAATAACTAAAGCAGGCAAAGGAGAAAGAATAGTAGAATAATGATCTTTGACATAATGCTGAATATAAGTAGTCGTCCGTTAAAGGAAGAGCTTTTAATTAAAAGGTTATTAATGAATTAACAAACGGGGCATAAGCAATATATGTATGTAAAATGTAATATAAATATGTGGTGCCTCCCAGTAATCACATTATCCTCCCAAAAAGAAAAATACACACCCTTCCCCCCTTTAATAATTTCCATACAGTCCCTCAAAAATTTTAAAATTGAAGTTTTATACCATCACAGCAAACTAATGTCTTGCTTCAAATAAAGTGAACTAGTCCTTTCAAATCTTTGATTGTGATTTATTACAAATTAAGAAACTTCTGTTCTCTTGAAGTAAAAGAAAATGATAAATTACTTTTAAAAAAAGTAGGTCAAGTGTGAAAGAAAGTCTGTTGAGGTGTTGCATTTAAGCTGATGTGTCCTCACCTCTAGTGTGTCCTTGAAGGCCTCAGCTTCTTTGCATAAATCACTTGTTAACTTTCCGGATCAAAGGTCTCCTGTGAGTTATCGCTGGAATTTGCCCGAACGCTCAGTCAGTCAGAGGCAGGCGGACTGTGAGCCACATCCAGATCTCCTCCAGCTCTCTACACCTGCAGATCCACCAGAGAACAACACAAATACAAATAAATCAAGAACCCAAAGCCAAACAAACATGGACAACGTCTATGACACAGTGGATGAGGGAAGCGCGCACCAGGAGCGCAGAGATGGAGCGGAAAGCCCCGAACGGGAGCCCGAACACCAGAGCTCAGGTGAGGCGACGGTGCGTCTGGACAGCGAGGTGCTGGTCCACACCTCCGCGGAGGGAGAGCGCAGCTCGCCGGACTACATGGACACCAGGGACGAGGTCAAACGGAGCAGCTCTTCCTCTTCACCGGAGCCGGAGCCGGTGGTGGAGGAGGAGGAGGTGGTGGAGGCGCACGGAGGATCCAGGCGCTCCTCCTCAGCATCCTCCGAAGCACCTGGAGACCCGTGCGACGACCCGCCGGTCCAGGAGGAAGATGAGGCGGGAGATGAAGAGCTGGTGATGTCTTACACCCTCCAAAGCACCGACACCTCGCCGGAGGAGACCGTCGACTACAGCCTGAAGACTCTGGAGGAGGTCACTCTGGAGGAGGTCACTCTGGAGGAGGTCACTCTGGAGGAGAGCAGCGCTGCGCCGGCGGATCCCAGCCAGCCGGACATCTCCCTGTTCGTCAAGGTGAGACATGGATCAGGCCACCCAGGTGTGCTTCAGCATTACACACAGCTGCTGGAAAGTTAGTTTTAAACTCAGCTTTATATCAGATTTTCCAAAAAGCCATGTTGTCTGTGGAGCCATCACTATTTAATCATATTCTAAAAGCTCCTGATTCTTTAGTTTTATGATTGGTTACTCAAAGATATTTTGTTGGTACTAAGTAATAGTAATAGCCTCACGATATACTCAATGTACCAAAAGCAAGAGTACTCATTATGCGTAATGGTCCATCACTGTGTACATCACTGTTGTTGCAGCTGGTAAAAAAGGTGGAGCACATTTTTAATGACTTTATATGCTGCTTCTGAATTTATGCCCTGGGGAGCAATAAAGTGTTATCTTGACCTATAAATGATGAATCGTTATTGATTTGTTAATTGTTTTATTCATCAATGTGTTTTATTATTTCTTAATATTTATTAAATGTAGTGGAGTTAAAGTATAAAGCTGCAGAAAATGGAAACACACTAACTAGTTAAAAGCTTTACTGAAGTACAATACTTCGGTAAATGTACTTTGTTACTATCCACCGTTTGACTCATGATTGACAACTGACATGTTCTGCATTTTAGGGACAGATCATTGATTATTGTATTACAATATCTGCCATATTCTGTATATGTTTCATATTAAAGTAGAGGTAATATATTGTGTGACATCGTTCCAAAAGTCATAGTCACAAACATGACTAAAACACATTAGCGTCTGAGGTCATATGATCATAATCAAATAAAATAATCTGGAACAGTGACTGATATGCTTAAGACATTTCACAAAGATCAAAATCTGAATAAGTTGAATTTGCTTCTTAAGAAATTTGACTTTGAGGATTCCAGCTGCAGGTCATATTAAGAGCTAGAAAACATACAATAATTAAAACCTACAGCAGGAATATATTTAAAACAGATCAGAACTAAAAATGAAGTTGGAAGAAGAGATAATACTCAAGCACTTTAAAAAGGAGCCTTACTTCTATGGGAAAAGCTTAACAACTTATTTAATGTATACACATGGTTGACTGTGGAAGTGCCTTAAAGCTGCATTCTCTCTACTGTCCATCAGGGGGCGACTCCTCTGGTTGTATAGAAGTCTATGAGAAAATGACTCTACTTCTCTCTTGATTTATTCCCTCAGTAAACATTGTAAACATGAGTTTATGGTCTCAATCTCTAGTTTCAAGTCTTCTTCAATACAGCATGATGTTCATTTAGTAAATGATGCTCCATTTAGAGTCAAACAGACCATAAAGCAGGGTATGCTTTAGGGTGGGTCTACCTTGTGATTGACAGGTCGCTACCACTTTAACCCTTTCCACAGTGCGTTTTCAGTTCATGAAAGTTAGTTGTAACATTTTTGGGTCACCTAAAAATGTCTTATTCAGCGTCACAATGTACTTAGATCTCCCGTGTTACTTCTGGTTGCTTAAAAAATAAATTAAAAAATAAATTAAAAAAAAGATGGCGACAGCCAGAGCCCTAAACTCAAAGCTTCAAAACCGTATTCCACATTCCAGTGATGTAAGGATGACTACGTGTACAGTCTGAGCCTTACTTACTTTAGAGGTTGTTTGATCAAACTTTTTGAAGCATTTATTAGAAACAAATGTACTATAACAATAATTCTAGTATTAAATAGAAGTATAATTAGAAATATATAGTACTGTTTCAGTCAGACATGTGAGAAGCAGCGATCTCTTGTTTCAGAGGCTTTGTCAGTGACTTTAATGTGGAGGCAGCCTGATGTAATGATTAACTGGTTTACAGTACGGCCATAGAAACCAGGGGTGAACTCCATGCCTAAGCAAATCCCACTGTGTGTTTTGCTGGTTTTTTTCTCTGATAGAGCTGGTCTGTGAGGTGGAGGCTGCTATCAGCACACACACAGGGGTCACTTTGCTGATTGGGCAACAGAGATAGAGAGTCAGTGGGCTTGGCTCAAGGAGCTCTGTCTGAGCTCAGCAAAAGGCCCTCGTAATAAGGAACGACAGTCGTAGTTTGTGTTAAATCTTAAAAATCATCTTTGCATTATATCAGTGAAGGCTGTGGTCGGGTAGGAATGCGTGTATGCAATCATCGAGATGAGTTGCAAACAAACACAAGTGATTGCTATAATCTGACCTGGATGATGATTTTGTGAAGTGATCCAAACTTCCTCCCATAATGTGACAGGAACTGGGGCTAACTCCAGAAACAGAATTAGCCTTTAGCTTTGCCAAATCCAAATTTTCATGGATATCTTCAGAACATATTGGATGTCCATTGTTCTTCTTAAAAAGTCAGAAAGAAATCACATTCTTCTGTCCTGTAGATGATTTTCACCCATTTTCTTGAAAAACATGGGTGGGATTTGGGATTAGAGATATGCTCTCTGGATGTCGTTATATGACAGTTATGATAAACATGGAACATAGTTCATCATGGAAGTGACAACATACTTGCCCCCCCCCCCTTCTCTGCACGCCACCCCGCCCTCCATCCTATCCAAGCCGTGGGCAGATTTCCCAACAGTTTAATCTTCAACAATCCCCATAAACCAAACCGAGCTATAAAACAGGGATAGTCAACGCTGAAACCCTTCGCGGCTCCTCCCCTTCTGTCTGAGATAAAGATGGTCCTTGCAGAATAGGCCATCACTACTACCACTTATTAGCATTGTCTGATAACAACTCCATTTAAGATAACACAACTGGAGAAGATGCTTAAGCAGTCACTGAACGTTTCTATGGACATATAATCATATTACTAGAGTCTGTTGTCACTGATTTTCCATCTCACAGATCACAGTTAAGACAATGATGACACTGTATTGATCGTAGAACGTATGATATTGGCTGTCACATTTGTAAAGTGTGTGCGACACAAAGTGGAGAGTTCAAACCCTCCCCTCCACTTTGGCTCCGGAAAGATACAAAATGCCCGTTACTGTTTGATGTTCAGGTGAATGATTAGCCCAACAAGTCAGTGATTGAGCTTCCTTTTGTCTCAAGAGGACACAAAAAGCGATGACATTTTCTTTTCTAAACCCTTAATGGTTTAATGATCATCAAGGTTTTGGACATTTGGGGAAATACGCTTGAGATAAGGAGTGATATTAATGTCCTATCTGAATGGACAGCTACAGCCAGCAGCCAGTTAGCTTAGCATAAAGACTGGAAACAGGGGGAAACTGCTGGCACTGTCCAAGTTAACAAAATCCACCTAAAGCACCTTGAAAGCTCAATAATTAACCTTTATAGAGTCTTTAATATGAGTGTGAGCAAACTTCTCAAACTAACTGAATTACCCACTATTTCTAACCACATTTGATATTTACATAATGCAATTTTAGAGGAATAAGTAATCAAAGTTTGCATCAAGAGGGCATCAAAGATAAAGATGATGCTTCCTTTCTGTTTAAATATTTAAAAAAAAAAGGTGTAGTTCATTTTAAATAAAGAAATGTGGAACCAAAAACTTGCCAGACTATTTCTTGGCCTTTGGACAGAGCCAGCCTAGCTGTTTCCTTATGCTAAGCTACGCAAATTGGCTGCTGGCTGTAGCTGTACATTTACAGCCGATACAATGCATTCAAGTAATCGCGCCTCTTCCCTTTTTCACATTTTGTTGCTAAAAATAATTAGAATTCATTTTTCCCACATTATGACAAAGCAAAACATCTTTAATAGAAAAAACTGAAATATCATATTTGACACATTACCCAAAGGCTGAAGTCTGTACTCAGCTTTGACAGCATGTTTTGCATACCTGGATTTGGGGATTTTCCTGCTACGTTGGGTTGGATGGGGACCGTCCATTTCCTGGAAACTCCAGAAATCTTTGATTGGGTTCAAGTCCAGGCTCCGTCTGGGTCACTCAAAAGGACATTTAGATAAAGTCCCTCCTGCTTTGTCTTGGCTCTGTGCTTAAGGTCATTGTCCTGTTGGAAGGTGAACCTTCAGCTTGAGGTTGCCACCACCAGGCTTCACCTTTGGGATGGTATCAGTGATGAGCGGTGCCTTGTTGAGTTGAGTTCAGGTCAAACAGTTCAATCTTGGTTTCGTCAGACCAGAGAGTCTAGTTTCTCAGTCTGAGAGTCCTTAAGGTGCTTTCATGTGTCTTTAAAATGAGGAGAGGTGTCCATGTGGCCACTTTCTGCCATGAAAGCCCAGATCCGTGAAGTGTTCTTCTGGAAGTTTCTCCCATCTCCACACAGGATCTCTGGAGCTCAGCAAGTGTGACTATCAAGTTCCAGCTCACCTTCTCTTACCACGAAGGCCCTTCTCACTCTGGGAGAGTCCTCTCTGTTCCAAACTTCATCCATTTCAGAATTACAGAGGCCACCGTTCTCTTGAGAACCTTCAATGTTGCAGATTCTTTTTTTTTGTGGCCTTCTCTAGAGCTGTGCCTCTACACAATCATGTCACTGAGCTCTGATTGCACCTTGTGGCTTTGGTGGTTTTTGCTCTCATATGCACAGCTGAGAGACCAGAACAGCTGTGTCCAAAGTTGAATTAACCACAGGTGGACTCCAAGCGAGAGAAGTGAGAGGCCCCTGTTTTTCAATAAATTTGCAACATTTCTAAAATCCTGTGTTCACTTTGTCATTGTGGGATATTGAGTGTAGATGTCAAACTATTGTTTGACATCTACACTCAATAAAACATAAAATCAACTAAAGTCAGTGTCATATCAGGTGTGCAATCAGCTGTTTTAAAATGCAAGAATATACATTGTACACATGGAATGAGGTTTTCCATTTATTGATGCCAAATTTGAAACCTGAAGCTGAAAAGAAAGGTCATTATCATGTGTTGTTTTCATTATGTGGATCCTGTGAGGCCTATTGAGACCCTGACTTTGATTAAGACCTCTACAAATAACACATTTAGAAGGTATTCAACATGTTTCCTCATAAACACTGATAATGAACTCTCCTAGCTGCACAGTCATTGGTTTGTGCTGCATGTTGGCGTGTCAGCCAGGAGAGGGGGCTGCTCTATAAATAGAATCATGTTTTAAAAACTAGCTGGAGCCTTTTTCTTCTCTTTCTCTACTTTCATATGACTTTCAAATTGACAGATGATGAAAGATTGTATTCCTGGTTAAGGAGTAAACATTGATTGCCTTCAATTTATTGAGGGAGTGCTGATGAAGATGATTTTCGCAGACCTGCTTTATTTTTTGTTGCCCTACTCAGGCCTTTTTTCCGTGAACCAACGCCAATTCTTGCCTTAAAACCAAAGCCAAGCATCAATAATTCACAGAGGAGTCCTCTCCAGGTCTCCTGTTGGTGATCAAATATAACCTGCCTCAATCTGCCAGATATGTGAAGATGCATTAAATATAAAAAAGCTGCTGCTCAAAAAAAACAAAAAAAAACAAAGAAAAATGACATAAATACCACTTTTGGTGCCTATTACATTTGTTATTTGGAATTATGGAATTATATTTGGGGTTAGTATGTGATATAGCTGGAACAATCAACCTGATCTGACTTTTAAAAAGCAAACACACAAGAAAGTGAGGTGACCAGTTTAGGAGATACTAGACAGACGGATAGGAGGTGATGGTAAAGGTGTGTGTGTGTGTGTGTGTGTGTGTGTGTGTGTGTGTGTGTGTGTGTGTGTGTGTGTGTGTGTGTGTGTGTGTGTGTGTGTGTGTGTGTGTGTGTGTTAGAGGGGAGTTTGGTTGCAGCAGTAGGAAGAGAGGGATGGGGCTCCACCCCCCGGGTTATAGACTGACACCTGTTCTCCACTATTTGTGTCAGTGAGAGCTAGCTCTGCTCTCCATCTGTGTCTAAATCAGAGCGTGGGTCTCTATCTGCCACCTGGACAGGACACTAACAAGGAAGACGACCTTTGCAGGACCCAGAAGGTGACGAAGATCTTGAATCAGGGAGTGAGAAAAAAAAGAAAAAAACAGCTTCTAAAGGGATCACCAGCAGTGGAGATAATCTCACAGAAGATATCTTGTTTGTTGTTCTTGAGAATGTAGACCTTTCAAGGATAAGCAAAGGACGTTAATTACAATAAAAAAAAGAATCGATTGAAAGCCAAAACCAGGCATCATGTCCACAAACAGTCAAGACAGAGACCCTGATATCGAGCTTTTTGTGAAGGTAAGACACAGACTAACTTATGGCTGCAGTATTATTTCTAAAGTTCTGTTTTAATGGAAGATAGAGACAATATATGAGCAGGACTTCAGTGCATTGCTGTGTGTTGTGGAAAGCTTGTGTAACTCAATAGTAGAGGTAGAGTTACAGTGGAGCTGGCACTCGGCTCTCTATGTTGACCCAGGATCGTTGTGACAGTGATACCGAAGCTGCTCGCTGATGTGGGCAGTCAGTTTTTATTCTGCTCTTTTATATTCAAGTATCCCTGACGCTGTATTTGTTTTTCTGTCGCTGATCAATAGATGCTCCAGATTATCTCCCCCAAAATAGAGCAACCATGGTACAAGTGCCAGTTTCAAAGTGCCGCCCTTCAGTAGATACGGCGGTGTGCTTTCGTTCTCCACAACAAGATGCACTTGAGGCCCGGAGGGAAATGAATGTTAGAGGCAGATGAAATATACCTGAGGCAGGTGAGGTGGAAGGAAGCAGGTGGAGGATGCTAGTTGCTGGTGTGCTGCCTGGATGCACTGACCCAATTAGCTATGTGTGGAGGCCGCTTTCAGCCGATCCGACTCCTTGGAAACCGGTCGGCAGGGTAACTGGAAGTCTACTGACACTCAGCTTGTTCTTTCAGTATATTAAACTCTTATTTATAGAAAGCAAAATGCTGTAACTTAAGAAAATGAGTGTTTTGTCTTACATTTAGGGATGGATTCAAAGCTGTCACTCTTGGCTCAGAAGTGTGCCTCTCTATGTGAGGTGTGATGGCTTCAGACTGTCTGATGCACAGAACTTGAATAGTTTCCATATCTGCAGCCCGAGTATTACATTTTTTCCCCCTCATGCTACAATCTAAGATGTGACCTAGATGGACAGAGAGCTATCCTACAACTCCTTAAATGACCTCAACCCTGCACAATATTTACATTTTTACTGTAGAAAACATATCATGAATCAATATTTCTGGGTTAGCCAATGAAAGAAGGTTTGTTGCATCATGGGATCCAGCATTTTTGGGGAGTAAAAGTTCCGATATCTCATCCTCTGCTGCTACAATTTCAAACTTTCTAATTCTACTTTCTCTTTTTTTTAGTCCTCAAACCTTGTGAAAGTATGATACTGTAATACTTTAAAGTATTTCTTCCAAGTGCTCGTCCATACAGAGATTGTCTCGTAAAAAACTCTCACACATTTTGACAACATTATTCATCAAAGTAGTTTCTTTTCTGTAGTTTCATGCTGTGACATGCTTCAGCTATTTTTTTTAAAAGCATGGTACCATTGTGCAATTAAGTTAAATGAAATGAAAAAAAAGTGTTTTCGTAGCTTTCATAAAGTGCTTTAGAAAATAAAATGTCAAACTGTAAAAGATATAATTTACTCAGATGATTACTCTGAAGCTGATCTTTTGTAATTTAGAAAATATATATATAAACAGGTGCAGAATTAATTAAGAACAAAAGAAATGTTAAAACATGAGTAATTATTTTTGATACCCTGCACAAACTAAAGCTACTGTGATATGTATTCCCATTCAAATGTGTTCTAAGACAAACCAAGAGCACCATAACCCAGTAATAGTAAAGTACACATGTATAAGTATGCACTGTATGCATCATAGTGACCTAGCCTCCACTGGACCCCCCCCCATCATCAGACCTCCAGCGGCTGCATGCGCTCACGCTCCTTGTGCCCACAGGCCCAGTTTGTGTGTGACAGCTTTTGTTCCCCCGTGTTCTAGATGTTGATTGGCCATTATCAGCGTCTGTGTATTGTGTTACCGCTGAGCCTAGCCATAACAATGCACGGGCCGAAGCATCACATGCACTCAGGCCTGCGTGACATCAATGGCTGCTGTTGCATACAGTTGGCTCAGCTACTTTTAGACCGACGGCTCTGTTTTCTGGTGTTTGCTGGGAGCACCGAGGCTACCGCCGGGCACATGTTGTTTATGTAATGTTATGCATGTTATTGGCCGTCTCAAAAATAGAAATAAATGCACTGCACATAAATATATTCATCCATCATTTTACGAATGATTGATGTATTAAATGAAGGAGAATTTCTTCACGGGCAAACCTCTGTTGACCTTGAGGTCATTGCACTTATTTAGCTGTGTGTTGTGGACCTCGCTGTGACTGCAGACCTACAGGGTGCAGACTGACCCTGCACTCTGTGCTCCGTCGGACAGTGAACTGGGTGATGGAATCCCCATGTATAATTCAGCTGGTCCGTGTGGGTCAGGTGTCACTGCTGAAGCTCTGCTGTGTATCCATACATGCCGACACAGGAGTCATGTCTATGAGTGAACGATGGAGAGGAAGTGATTATATCAGTAGTGCCGAGACAACTTTATGAATCCTATTCGGTTACTTTCATGATTTATATAAAGGATTATACGTTCTGGATACATTAATTAACTTTTTTTCAAAACCATTTGGAACAATGTGTCGTAGTCAAGATCACCTAAACCCAGACACAGTGGTCTTGCAGACTGGAAGAAACCATGATTGAATTGCCAACCTTTCAATTGGAAGGTGACCTGCTCCACCTCTGAGCAACAGCTGTTCCAAGAGTAAAAAGAGGACTTTACAGAGGTTGAGACAAAGTCAAGACAAAGACCAAGGCAGGGTTTTTACAAGGTCAAGACCTATACCAAAGCAGGGCGAGACCAACTCAAGACCAATACCAAAGCAGGGCGAGACTAAGTCAGGACTAAAACCAAGGCAGGGCAATACAGAGTCAAGGCCAAGTCCAGACCAGTGAGAGTCCCAAACTACATAATACTTAAGATGAAATGTGGAACATCTAAACCAGAGGCACTCCTCATATTAATCTGAAAGAAACACATATACACATCCCATAAAAACAATGAGGATTCATCTGCATTCACCTCTCATGGTGTGTATCATGATAGATGTCTTAAATGCTTTGCAGAGGTGAATTTTATGTGTGGGAAGTCCCAGCAGTCACAGAAATTATATCAACAAATAAATCAGACCTTTGTCTCTTCTTTTAACATGCAAGACACAGTAAAAATGCATCCGATTCCGAGAACGAAAGACAGATCTCACGTTCTACAACAGTGCTGCTCCACAGTGCACACACCATATAGTTCACGTATAATAATACTGTGTGTGCTTTTTGTTGATTCTGTCCTTTGTGATTTAAGGGTGACGTATTTATGTGCCTTTTGCGTAGTCTTTTCCCTGAACGACCTTACTGGTCAAATAAAAGTCAAAGATTACAGTCAGCTTAAACCAAATATGTATTTAATTGTAAGTAGCAAGGTTGACAACCTTGTGACCAACAACAGAAAGCTGGTGTAACAAGTAGGGTGAACTATTATATCGAATGTGATTATTACTTTCTAGATGAATCGTCAATAAACAGATCCTAAAACAGTGATCAGATGTGTTGTTTTGTCCAACACTCCTAAATCCAGAGATAATCTATTTATTTCAATGAAGGTCAAGGAAAAGTGATACATTTTAGAGCCTGGCACCATCAAGTGATTCTTTTTTTGTTCATCACCTAATCGATTGTTCACAAAATCGCTGTAGCTGTAATGTCAGATATGTGCTGACTCAGCTACTTGGCTACGTTTCCACTATGTGTGACTTGTTTGTTTTGTTTTTTTGCAGGCCGGCAACGACGGGGAAAGCATCGGCAACTGTCCCTTCTCCCAGCGTCTCTTCATGATCCTCTGGCTCAAAGGAGTCGTGTTCAACGTCACCACCGTCGACCTCAAAAGGTCAGGAGAGTTAGGATGCATGGAACGCAAGCATCCGAGCACAAAAAAATAAAGAAACACACACACTACTGCTATCTCTGTGTCTCTCTGCAGGAAGCCGGCTGATCTGCACAACCTGGCTCCGGGAACGCATCCTCCTTTCCTGACCTTCAACGGAGAAGTGAAGACCGATATCAACAAGATCGAGGAGTTCCTGGAGGAAATGCTCTCTCCTCCAAAGTAATTCACCCGGAAGGTTTTTTACAACACACAGTTTACGGTATCGCTGACTACACACACACACACACACACACCCGCTGCTTTTGTCCAGATTTATTTCACTCCAGCGACACTGTTGAAAGGACAGGAAACATTTAAAGTCCAATAAAAGCAAAATTTGTGCCGTATTTGATGCGGGCCGACTTTAACTGATATCGCTGTTTGTTGTTTATGGCTGTTGTAAATCTTTTGTGAATGAGTACGTATGTTTCTCAGGCACACAGACTGTAACTATATGTGCTTTATTGTGCTGCAGCTGTTGTGTTATTTAAGAAAAATCAAGACAGATTTATTGTTTTTTTTAGTTGAGAAGAAAAGAAAAAAAAAAAAAAAAAAATCGGAGCCAGTGTGCGAGCAGTTGCAGAGAAAAACGTCAGATCAACTTAATCTTTCTTTTACTGCCTGTAAAGTTTTTTGCATTATAAATGGACCTCAGTGTGAGAGCGCTGAAGGGGCGGCCGGCCAACTCGGTGTGAGTGTGTAACATGCTTACAGTCTGAGCCCAGCTCCAGTCCAGGTGTTAATGCTATCCAGATGTTTTTTGGGTCTGCCTGCGTCTCTGACTGCCGTCGTCCCCTCCCCTCCCTCCCCTCTACGTCTGCTCAGGTATCCAAAACTAGCCGCCAAGCAGAGAGAGTCGAACACAGCTGGAAACGACATCTTCGCCAAGTTCTCAGCCTACATCAAGAACACCAAACCAGAGGCCAACGCTGGTGGGCTGCTCGGTTTTTTTTGTGTGCCATTTACACTCACATAGTCACACGAAACAGTAAAAAGGAAAATATATGACAGCTGTTTTAAATAAATTCCTCCACTAGGTTGTAGCAGAGTCCAGTATTTGAGACTTGCTTTATTTTGCTGTGCTGCCACCTAGTGAGATTATCACCACACACACTTTTACCCTGCAACATTATTGTGCTTATGTGTGTGTGTGCTTAGTTCTAGAGAAAGGTTTGACCAAGGCCCTGAAGAAGCTGGACGACTACCTGAACAGCACCCTGCCAGATGAGATCGATGCCGACAGCATGGAGGAGGAGAAGGGCTCCAGTCGGTGCTTCCTCGACGGCAGCGAGCTCACCCTCGCAGACTGCAACCTGCTGCCTAAACTGCACATAGTCAAGGTGAAGAGGGGAGCGTAGTCTGGGGGGAATAGTTAGTAATGTTAGTTTGGGTTATTTAAAAGGTGCAGTTTGTAGGATTTGGCGACATCTAGTGGTGAGGTTGCGGATTGCAACCAACTGGAACTTATTTCGTGTGCCAAGTGCATAGAAATACTGTGTACATATGAATACAAGAAAGCAAAAATTAGCATATCGAGAGCCAGTGTTTGGTTTGTCCATTCTGGGCTACTGTAGAAACATGGAGGCCAAATCCATGTAGATATAAACGGCTCATTCTAAGGTATCAAAAACACAACGATATTTTTTTTCCAGGTGATTATACAGACACAAACGAAAAGCTTATGAATATATTATTCAATTTCTGCCAATAGATCCCCCTAAATGCCTCATACTGTTCCTTTACAACCACTGAGAAAAAGTATTTGATTTGTATTATCGGAAATCAAGTACTCATGTTTGAGGCTATTTTAAGGTAAAATTCAAACATGGCATTCCTAGTACCTAATAGCAGAATAAATAAAAAATAACATGGTGTCAAAAGATATTTCCTAGCATTAATATAATCTGTAATCTGTTTTGGTTCAGCACCTCTAATTTAAGAGAGAGCGGTTAGATGGATTGCCATGAAATTTGGTAAAGCCTGACCTTGGTGACCCCCTACACCTCTAGCTCCACCTGCAGGTCTATAACCAGATAACCAGATACCAGTGCAACTAATGACATTCCCATCAGCCTCTCAGTCAGCTGTACTTTGTGTTTGGTGCCATTTAGCAAACGGTTGCATGCTAACTCCTTAACATAGGATGGCATGCTGTTAGCATTAGCGTCACGGAGCAGCTAGTGGCATTAGAACCTTAGTTTTTAGATAATTCAAGTTAATTTGAATGAGGCATAGCACATCTCACCAGCTTCTCTTTCTCCTCTCACATCTTTTTCTGAAAAATTCTCACCACACTCTTGCTAGTGCTCACTTAGTTGAACATGCACAGCGCTTAAAAACACCCAGGGGGTTGTTGAAGGTCATTAACTCCAGAAGATACTTCTTAAAATACCTCCTGGAATAAACTAATGGTACAGTTATAAGTGGATTTTAAATGTCTGACAAATGACATCAACTTTGTCTCCAGTTCACCGTGTAGTAACAGCTTTTCCTTCTCTCTCAGGTTGTCGCTAAGAAGTACCGCAACTACGACATCCCCTCCGACATGTCGGGGGTGTGGCGGTATCTGAAGAACGCCTACACCCGCGATGAATTCACCAACACCTGCGCCGCCGACGCCGAGATCGAGACCGCCTACAAGGACGTGGCGAGGAGATTGGCCAAGTAACACGCCAACCGACCCGAGCTGAAAACAAGATAAATTACTATTTCAACACACATGTGACTGTCCCTTTTGAGTCTTCTTCAGTGGCATTTTCAGGATCCAGGAATATTTTTTTTTGTCGTGTCAGACGTTGCAGATGTCGGGGCTTACAGGCTGCCTGCTGTACGGCTGTATACGGTGTTTCAATGACGGAAACAGACGCGGAAAAGCAGACGTGGAGCGGACGATAAATCAGGCACATTTAACGTAACTCACAGGTTTTAGACCACATTCAAATTGTTCTGCTGTGAAACGTCTCACACAACACTCTCACTCATTGTGTCCCGTCAGTCTGTTATTCATTCCTCACAACATGAAGTTCTCTTTCATACGTCCTCCAACTTTCCGCACGGCCAAACATTTTTTACAAGCTGCTGATGTCAGGGTCCTTCTCTTTATTTATTCCTCAGCCCACAGAAGTCCAGTCTGACTCCAGTGTTCATTACAACGCTTTGATCCATCTGTGATTGATGATTGGCGCTAATTATTTCGTTTAATGTGAATGTTGCGATCCGCAGATTCATTTCGATTGTCACTACTGTAGGTGTTGCTGTATTTGTTTTGTTTCCTCGAGCTTGTACGCATCTTGAAATTCACTCCTGCTTCTGAAAGATTGATTTGAAAGAGAGATGATTGATTTTTAATAGGTTAAATGCTTGATGCTGTTATATTTAGCTAACAAGGACAATGATAGCTTAGAACAAAGCTTGTTTCTGATTCGTTTTTCATGCATGAATCTGTTTAAAATTGTAAGAATTTAAGAGATCCTTTTCAAGAGATGAAAAACCCTCAACTATGTGCCTTTAGTTGGAATAATCAAAAATCCATGCCAATGTCACTGATGGACTCATTCTGATAAAAAATGTATTGCAGCCTGAGCTGAGACATTTGTTCCGCCTCTAGCTATTAGTGTTCAGTGTAGGTATTGATTTTGTCTACAGTTACACATGATTTTTATGAACGGAGAGAGTATTTATTTAGCAGCCCCAATCAGGCCTGATTAGCTAGAAGCATTAGAGCTGCGATGAAAAGCGTCTTCCAGGGCCAGGTCAGCGATGGTCTGGAGCTCTGCCCTCCAGCCCTTCATCAAAAGAGACATTTCCTCCGCATCCACGGAGGCTGAAGTTCCAGAAAAAGTCTCAGTGTCCACGCAGCGGCGGATGGAAATTTGTCTCGGGGCTTATCGTCTTTGGCCCGATGTCAGGCTGCAACTATAGCGAGACTTCCTTGAAGAACCTTGTGTGGTTTGGACAAAACATACGATATGAAATCGGAGCATGATGACTGAGAGCCTTGCTCCACACAAATAAAATAATATTTTCACAGATCTGCTTCTGCCTCTTTTTCTTTTTTTTCTTTTTTTTTTTGCGTTCCCAGCTAGGTGATCAATCAACGCTGATACTTTGCAGGCCGATCATGAAAGAGGATGGCGTGTCTCGGTTGATAGCGAAGGTGCCGTTTGGAGGTCTCTGGATCTCGGTCCTGAAAAGGGTTAAAGTGTGTCTGACTGAGTTGATCAAATCCAGTGGTGCAGGTCTGTTTCTCCATCCATAGCAGAGAGAGAGAGAGAGAGAGAGAGAGAAGAGAGAGAGAGAGAGAGAGAGTGATGACCGTTGACAGGCTTAAATAGAGGCTTCCATGCCAGGGATCAAACGCCATCCCTCTTCTCCACTCTCTCATTAAGACGGAAAACCCGAGCGCCGCCATCCGATCCGTCTCCATTTTTCCCCTCAAAGGAGTCTGACTTGAAAGATCTGCGCCTGTCGGATTTACAATGGTGGGCGAGCGGTGTTTACCGAGACGCGGCGCTGCCAGAAACAACAGTCAAAGAAAAATAAATGGAGCCTGCCTAGTGTTTCCACAGGAGTAAGGAAATATGGAGCGAGACTTGTGCCTTGCTGTTTGGTAATTAGTACCTAAACATCCCCTGTCCTTGGATCCCATCGCTCACATCCAACATTTTCTGCGAGCTGGATAATATACAGCGGGGCATTAACGTCAAACACGTCTGGTCGCGGGGGCCCTGGCACGCCACATTAATCTGTTATTACACTCCCAGTGGATCTACCAGTCGCTGGCCTTGGCTAGGCCACCGTAGAACGAGCTGAAAGGGGACTCAAACACACACACACACACACACACACACACACACACACACACACACACACATGGAGCGCTTTTATAGGTTGGTTTAGTAAACCTTTGCAGCTCGGCACATAAATTGTCTAAATTGAGCCTCGCTTTTTGAGAGCTGAGCTGATTAAAACAAACTGGTGTGCGTTTGGCGGCGTGAGGACCCACCAGAAACAGACCTGTGATCCAATTAAGGGCCCGGCTCACAGTTAAAGAAATACTGCATACGTAGTAGACCTCAGTGTTCCTTTAGCCTCCGTATACTTCACCCAGGAGACGGAAACATGTGTGAAGTTTGGTTTTACCTCACACTGTCCCTCTATTTCAGTAGAAACCCGACTGTATTATCCTTTAGGTGCAAAGGCAGCAGAGAGGGCTTTGTTTGTTGTGTAATCTTTTATAATATCCTGTTCTGCATCTTTTAAGAATGATAAATCCTAAACAAGACCTAACCCCGGTTTGTACCTCTCCTGTGTAATCAATACATTCGCTATCAATCTGTTTTTCTGAATGAATGCCTCTGAAGTCTGTTTAACAACATGTAATGCTGTACTGAAAGTTTTTCCAGAACCCTCAAAGACCTCAAAGAAAAAATATTATTTGAATTGCATGTCAAATTTTTTTATATATAAATATAAAATATAAAAAAATATATATATAATGATTTATATCTAATACAATATCATTTTCACTTGTTTCCCTCATTTCCGTAATAGAAACAAAGATGGTGGCCGGAAATGACTTATGTCCTTGCTCAATTTATATGACGTGCACAAAACTTTAGTTAAGTGTTTTTTGCTATAATTCTCTGTATTGGTGTTACTTAAATTATTTTATATTTTCAGATACAAATTTTATATTTTTCTTGTGAAATTCCGGCCACCTGAATGTAACATTAATAAACGAGAGGCAGTCTAAAATCTGAGAGCACTCAGCGACTCTTTCCAGGTTTGCTTTGCTTTGTCAGCCATGTGGAACTGACAAGGTAGACAATTCTCTTCATAAGTAACAAACACATGCAATATATTGTTATTTCTGAACTGTCGCTAACTTCCCGGTGTTGGGTAACGACTCGCGTGCAACGTCAACGTCAACCTCTCGAAGGTCACAGCTGACGTCCCTCAGGCCTAAAGGAAGCATCTAATCAGAGCACGGCCGACAGCGTCAGGAACCATGTCATAACAGGAGATCCAGTTTAAAAAAGAGCAGACAGGGCTTCAGAAGACGAGTCCTCATGTCTTCAACTCGGAGACAGAGAGCGTCTGAGAGAGTATCGAGTTCTCAGCAGGACCCCCCCCTTCCCCAAAAACCCCCCTCCTATGCTCGCCTGCCCTTGGAGGTTTGAGTGACTTGTGGTGAGGCATGATGGGGATTATTGATCTGCCCGGCGCGCGCCTGCGGTTTGGGCGTAAGACTGACGACCTCACCAGAGAGAGCTCTTGGCACACGGCGTCCCCCTGTCTCAGATCAGCGGTGAAGGCCGGGTGGAGGCTGGGACCGGCCTGTCGTTGCCCGTTTGAGCTCGGAGCCAGGTGATCAAGACGTTTCTTCTCTGTATTTAAATAATCAGGCCTCCAAATTTAGTCAGAAGATAACAATAAACACAGAGAGGAGTCGTCGAAAGTGAGTAAGCGTGTCTGCAGGCAGCGGAGCCCCGGAGGGATTTACGCTGCTGGTTAGATTTACTGGTCAGGGTTTCAGTTCCAGTTGTTGGACCACATGAAATAACCCATGGTCACTGGAGAAGGATGTGGACACCGTGCTAATTATGTGAGATGATGATGTCAGGTATTGATACCTGTTAGTGAGCCAGAAGCCAGAACCCAGAACCCCCCACCCTTCCACGCTGTGTTCCAATGTATATAACCGCACTGTGGCGACCACACTGGCGTATGCGACCACACTCGCGTCCACATGTCGGACGTGTCTGGATCCTCGGCAGACCCCCCCCTCACACATCCGCACCGTCGGGCGGGCGGGCGCTCAGTTTATCATTCGTGGTTGTAAATCATCTCTTTTCGCCCTGCAGGAAACGCACAGCATTTTTTTTTATTTTCCAGTCATAAACCATAAAACCTGCCTCTAACACGAGTTATGATCCACGGAGACGGGGAGGATGAATGTCTAAAGCAGAACCAGACACGATGGCGGGCATCCCTCACCCCCCCTCCTCCCCCTCCTCCGTTCAGCCTGGCATCCCCATATGGCTTCAGTCGTGTGGCAGATTTTCCCCCCGAAAAGGCCCAACATGATTTTAGAGTCACCAGGGTCGTGTGTCATTCGGCGTTGGACTGGATCCACTGCTCTGAATTACCACTCCATTAGTTCTCAATTAACACTCGCCTGATAAAATTTGAAGCGCCCTTCATCTGACAGGAAGAACACACAGGGCTCCTTCATGCTTGAGTTTCAGGCAAAGATGGGGCCCCTGCCATGAAAATTTTTGAAATTTTTATTGCCTGGCTGGAAACGTATGGAAAAGGGGCCTGTTTTGCATGAATATTCTGGCACCGAGCGGAGGTTTTTATCCTGTCTTATGTTCTGTACACTCAGTCGCGCTGCAACAGTTTGCCATTTTTCTGACAGTCGAGATGGTGTATAATTTGAAACGCCGACATGAAGCGGAGGCCTCGGACAAAGAAGCCTTTTGTTTGGTGCGTTTGGTCGCTGTCCATGGTCCTGACACTCGCGTTTTCACAGTAATTCCTTTTTTTTTTTCTTCTTCTTTTTTTTTAATTCAGCCGGTGTGGTCGTGTATCGGATTTCATAATCTGAACTGGCAGAAGTCATTAAATGTAGGCTTTTAATGTTTCATAAGTGCACTTTTCTCTGAGTTGCGTTTCACTTAGCGGCAAAATGGTTTTCGTGGAATCGAATGTTTCCAAAGAAGGGGGGGCTGAAGACACGGGCGCTGCTTTAATCGGGTGATGGATGGATGAATGGATCCTGGTGCTGGACGTCGGGTCCGCCTCACACCCTACCATGTCTGTGAGGGTTCTGGGATGCTGCCTGGTACGCAAAGCGCCTGCCAACTGATCATTTCTTTTATTACGGGGCAAAAGACAAGTTGTCGTTTACACCCCCCCGAAGCTCTTTTATCTGACGTTCCGTTAAGGAGCAGAACCTCTTGTACATGCTGAAGTCTACAGGGACAAAACTAGGAGTGTTGGAGCTTTAGTACAGGAGAACTGCCACTAACTAGTTTGGCCCAGGCTGCCTTTGGCTGTGTGGAACACCAAACAGTGTGGGTGGGCCCCTCCTCCTGGTCCCTAAGGTTAAATAATAAATTAAAAAAAAGAAAACCACTAGAGTGCGCCAAAGTACACGGTTATTGTTGACTCAGTTTTAAATTCTCCTGGAGCTGGAGGACAGTGGGCTCAATTACAATCCGATCAAATTAGGATCAATTCTGTGTGTTTTGTGGCGAGCGCGGTCCTGAGCTCAGGGATGGTCTCGCTTTGAG
Source organism: Anoplopoma fimbria (assembly GCF_027596085.1). Taxonomy (NCBI): domain Eukaryota; kingdom Metazoa; phylum Chordata; class Actinopteri; order Perciformes; family Anoplopomatidae; genus Anoplopoma; species Anoplopoma fimbria. The sequence goes on from NC_072466.1 coordinate 3,906,951, forward strand.
ACATTAAGGCGGCCCGTTGCCATGGTGAAGATCAGATGACATCGGATTAGAAATGGTTCAGGGAGGTCAGAGCTTCACGCTGATTCAACACTAAAGACCCACACCAGAGAGTTCTTTACCCTGAGTTTATATCAGGACGAGATGAGAAATCAAGATGCATGGATTCCTGCAGAAGTTGCACACACACACACACACACACAGACACACGCACACACACACAGACACACACACACACACACACACACACACACACACACACACACACACACACACACACACACACGCACACACACGGCCCTGTTAGTGGAGACGGAAACATAGGCAGAGATATACAGCTCTGTGAGTGCTATGGGACCCTTGAGGATCACTTCCCGCCTGAGCTGCTACTCTGAAACCTTTGTAAAGGTCAAGTAAACAGTTTGTGTATGAGCTATCAGCTGTGTGTGTGTGTGTCTGATGTAAGTGGGTCTGTCTCCTCATAAACTCCTGCTTGTATTCCTCTCTGTTGATTGCATAACAAAAAAAAAAAAAAGAGAGTGCAGTCTCCCTTGTGCTGCAAGGTCTAGATTACGACCTGGCATTAAAATCAAGCGCACATCATCACTGGGAGACAGAAAAACTCCACACCAAGCCGCCTCAAATGAGTCTGCCTCGTCTCTGCTGTCTCTGCCGTGCGTTCAGGACATTATGCTAATTTTCTCCGGGTGTCTGGGTCCCGCTGCTCCTCCAGAGTTCATTATTATAATTGCCCGACCTGGCTGAGAATGCTGCGAATGTGAACCCGAAACCAGCGGGAGCTCTTTCCACGCAATCTATATTCAGGGAAATCCCGAGAACGTTCCCAAATCTGAACCCTAAAAAAACACATGGGATGCTGTAGCTCTCCTTCTCGTCTCTATTTCAGCATGTGTACGTGTGTGTGTGTGTGTGTGTGTGCACTTAGATTGGCTCTATTATGTCTTGGAATAATGTAAAACAGCTTCCCCGGGTCTCCCTGTCTCTGTTCCTGTCTCCATCTCTCTGGTTTCCCAGTGAACCTTTGAAATGAAGCCATGGCAGCGGCGGTGGCAGTAGTAGTCTGGCTGAGCGTGCCGGGTCCAAAGACAATGTTGGTGCAGACGGAACGGCAGACCAGAGATGACACCGCTAGATGGGCTTCCCACGTGCAACACGCTAAGATGATCTGCTTGTTGCAGAACAGATTAAAGGGGACATATTGTGCTCATTTTCAGGTTCATAATTGTATTCTGGGTTTCTACTAGAACTTTTTTACGTGCTTTAATGTTCTAAAAAAAGCATTATTTTTCTAATATTGTCTGTCTGAATATACTTTTAATGAGCCTCGTCCCAAACGCTCTGTTTTAGCGCCTGTCTCTTTAAGAACCTCTCCCCAAAAAGCTCAGTCTGCTCTGATGGCTTGCATGAAAAATTGGGTGCACCTTTACAAAAGGTGGTTATCAAGCGGTGGGAGGAGATACTCAGATGGAAGGAAATTATATTTGAATAAACCTACATATGACATATAGGAGGAGGAGCCAAATCTTATTGGCTTGTTGAATCAATTGTTTTCTGATCCAGGCACCTTAAAAAAACTAAAAATTACTGGGTTGTTTTATTTCATAGCTTGTGGGGGTGGTAGGTACTCCAGATAAACCAAATGTATGTGCACACTGAAAATGAGTTTTTCATGATATGTCCCCTTTAAACAAGCGACGCCTCTGCTGAACGTTCTCGGTGAATAAAGAGTTTGCTCTGTGGTGGCAATTTATATCTAAATGAGAATCAGCAGCGGGGAAATGTAATCCAGATATAACAGAAAATATGGTTGATGAGAGAGACAACTACACACCTTTTTAAATTAAAGGCCCCATCAAAAAAGTTAAATTACACAGTTGAAAATCTTAAAAACACACTTCTATCTCATTCAAAAATCTATCAATATATAAATATTGTCAATTTCAATACCTGGAGAAAAGGTGCACTGGAGGCCTTAAGTTTCCACATCATACGTGAGTGAGTAAGTTACTAAACCATGATTGAATAGTTGTGATTTGTGTCACCAAATCCTGCTCGTACTTACACGTCTTAAATTGTTTTTTTAAAAGTAGGCAAAGAAACATAGAAACTATTTCACCTTCTAGCAGATAAACAAGTAAACAGCCTGTCAAACTCCTACGTCATTCAATAAGAAACAAAAAGCAAAACACTCTTTTGAGAGGAGAAAGAAAGTTAAATATCTGAACAATTCTGAGACAAAAACTTACATGTGCACATAGCATGTTGAATGGGGTCCTTCAAATTAATAAAGATGTCCATGGGATTGCCCGATTCAAATTCAGGATATGGTGTCACACCGGAGGACATGGTTTTAAACTTGTAAAAAATTATTGCTATTTACTAAAATAGACATTTTTTTTGCTTTTCTTTATACTTTAAAAAAAGTTTGAATTCATTGAACCATTCTTGAGAAAGTCACACCATGGGACAAATTTGGAAAATAATCTAATAATAAAGCATTTTTTTTAAAAGTCCAATTTTAAAAAAAACATTTAAATGTTTACTGCATTTTAAATGATGACACTATTCAACGTCTTCATTTCAATCTTGTGTGACATTGAAAAGGCCAAGTCATGTCAACAACCCACATACATAATTCATTAAGTCAGAAAAAGCAAAACCGAATTTTTTTTAGTGCAGGAGGAAATTCAGCGGACGAGAAAATCTAAATACTTTGTTACCTGTTGTTTCAGTGGAAAGAGGAGAGTAAGAGGAAAAATTAAGTTACAAAATTCCTATTTTATTCTTAAAATAAACAAAATGTACAATCACAATGCCAATTTCACTCACTGTTGTCAGGTCTGTTTGTCCCTTTAAAAAAAAAAAAAAAAAAAAAAAAAAAAAAAAAAAAAAACCTCACTTGATGATCTTGATGAAACGTACCAGCAACGTCTAACAGAGTCTCCATTAGTTTCAGTTTCCTGACAGTTCATGAGAGAAGAAGCACAACAAAAGACATAAACAAGTAAACTTTACATGAGAGCAGGGTAAGGTATGCTTCCTGGATATCATACATGTTGATCATTAAATAATACAAGGGTTTGTACGCAACATTTAACCAAAGGAAAGAAAAAAAGGAAGAACCTTGCTTACTGAAGAAAAAAACAACAAAACACAAACAAAAGCAGATGAGGACAAAATGGGATGTCAGTGCTGCGTTGATGTGTAAACAGTTTTCAAAAGACCATTTCCTGTTTTAAAGTTTCGGAAAGAAAAAAAAAAGCAGATTAAATAAATTCCAACAGATGTGCATAGTTACTATGGAGACACTGAGTACATTTGCAATGGGAAGAAAAAGCTATAAAATCATAACAATCTAAAAGGTTTTTATTTGCTTTCTTATGTTACACTGTAACAGCAAAAAAAGAAAAAGAAAAAAAAGGACTTTTTCGTTTTGGGCTGAGGCAGTCGGGGAAATGTAGTGTGACATGTTCAATTCCATTAAGTGAGTTCAGAACATCCTCTGCAGAGACGGGGAGGAGAGGCACCGCGTGCAAACCTTCAAGGAAAAGCTTGAAGCCCGATCCTTGGACAGGACCTTGTTTTTCTCAGCTTTTCAAATTGAGTTATTATATTACCTCCGTGCACTGAATATCAAACTGTATGAAAGTAAAGGAAAATGTTTTTTTTTTCAGACAAAAAGATCAGATTCAACTCCAATGTAAATGGCTTGTTTGGCCAAGTGTTATCCATTCTGAGTGTGTGTGTGTGTGTGTGTGTGTGTGTGTGTGTGTGTGTGTGTGTGTGTGTGGGGGGGGTGTGTGGTGGGGGGGGGGCGTTATATCTGCACTGAGGACCAAAACCACGAGCCCTGCTGGCAGACTGCCGCAAGTGCTGCTAGAAATAATAAAAAAAAGAAATAAGTGCTTTATGAAACAAACATACACAAGTCTCCCATATTTTTTGGTTACCAGTTTGCTGCCAGCAGCTGCATCCAATCCCCTCTGTTTTTGCACTTTTTTTTAACTTGAACTTAAAAAAAAGACCTCACATAGTCATTTCAAATTGGAAAGTATCAGACCTCCTTTCATACTGGTGCTTTCTAGATTGTGGATGATACAAATCTATCAGGAAAATGATGTTGACAAAAGCAAAAGAATAAAAAAAATGAAATGGGAAATAAATAATTGTGAGGAGGAATGTCACAGTCTCTTTTGTGTTTAGCTGTGATGTTTCCTTTTCCAGTCTCAGAGACTGAAAGAGAAAAAAAAAGAAGCAAAGGAGCAAACAAAGGAAGTACCCGAGTGTGTCACACACTAAGACGAACTTTTTCAAAGCCATCTCTTGCACATGATATTGGCATGTTTTACCCGATAATCTAGACAGAGGATTCAGCCGGATTTGTTTTGAAAAAAATAAATAAAGACGTGCAGATTTATTAGAAAATCGGTGGAATTTGAGATTCATCCAGGGATTATTCCAGTCCTGAGGAGTTCCTGTACCGTAGAATAAGTGAACATTACACTCTGACCTGCTTCTTTGGAGAACCAACCAGGCGTGGCAGAATCATCTTTGGGCTACATGTCAGGTTGTGAATAAATGTACCATTTCTTATTTGGACAATAAAATACATGTGTATCTGTGTGCATGTCAGACCAGGCAAACCAAATAAAATCAAGCAGAATCTCCCCAACGGGTAATTATATTTTTTTTCTTCCTGTTAAAGCTCTCTTTCACAGTATTTTGCCAAGAGGCACAATACCAGTTATTGCTCAATAAATACCAATAATGGTTTGATTCAAAGCCAAATGTGTGTCAACGCCCAGCGAGGATGTCGGGCTCTTTAACGTGTGGAGCAGTTAAACTGAAAGTTACACCAGAAGAAACATGTTGCAATACTCTTTGGAAAATTACATTTCATATTCGAAACGATTTAAATCTTTGGGTACTACCAAAAAAAAAATAAAAAAAAATATTAAACCTCTCACTCTCTTAAATTACCAATCAAAAAAAAACAAAAACATTTTAACTTAGTCATATAGATGAAACAAAAATATTCAGATTACACGTCTTTGACTCAAGTTTCAAATACAATACATAATTTATGGCTTTATAAGTTAAAAACTAAGAAAAACGCCTCAATCTACATCAACGTTTCACCCACAATATACAAGTTAAATTAATTGGTTTAAAGCAAATTTTTACTGTCCATACCACTTAAGGTAACATATGTGTTACTCTCATCACTTGCTACTCAGTGCCTAACTTGCATCTTGATATTGTCGTAGTACAAAAACATGCTCTGCAAAAAAAGCCTTATTGAAATACAAACACTATACAAAAGAGGCAGTCTTTTACAAATATTGTTTGAAGCATCCCTTAGCTTGTGGATTATAATAAAAGTGAAGTAATGTCTCATCCACTTGGGCCGAGTAAACCAAAAAAATGTCTCTCTCATTATTGCTGTGAGAATGACTCCCTTTGTAGTGCCTTTTGGTCAAAACACATTCCAGGAAGACAAGTCCATACGAGTCTGTTTTTTTTTCTTCTTTTTTTATCTCAACCTTAATTTCCAAGTAAAAAGCAGAGATAGCTGATGAGAGCTCAAAAAATCCCCTTTTCAATAAAAATAAAAAAAAAGGTTTTGTGCTTTCAAACCACGACATCAGTTGACTTCCAATCTCTGCCCCGTTGGTTTTCTTCAATATGGCCTCCAGACGGCCTCATCCATCCGGCCTCCGGGGTTCAGAACCGTCGGGGAGTTACTGTGACTCCCGTCTCCGTCCACCCCTCCCTCCGTCTGGCTGGGCAGGTTGGGGTTCACCAGGGAGGTGCCCGTGGAGGCGCTAGTGCAAGGCGGGATCATCCTGGAAGGCGAGCGATCCCCGCCGGGGACCATGGAGAACTGGTAGGAGCCGGACGAGGCGCCGTAGTAGAGATAGGGCGTGCTGCTGGTCTGGAAGGGTCCGCTCTGGCTCTGGGTGGAGCCCGGGTACGGAGGAGGAAGGTAGGTGTGGTAGTGAGCGCTGCCCAGCGACATGGCGGAGGTGACGGGCGGGGTGTAGGTGAAGGTGGCCGGGTAGTGCATCCGGGGGCTGGAGAACCGGGTCTCCGTGAGGCCTGGTAGACCCGGGAACTGACGCTCGAACTGTCCGGGGAACGGGCTCAGGTCGGAGGAACCTAAAGACAGAGAAACATTTATTTATTCAGGATCCTCAGAGCAGAAGATGTCATCATGCAAGCAGGAATTATTTGTCAGTTTGAAATGTGGCTTTGGACTCTTAAACTATTTAATACTTTGTCTTGTAGAGTAATTGAATTGAACAAATAAGTCCCTTGAGGAATGAAACAGTAGTAAACCGAATTATACGTGATCAAATATTTTCAGCCAGATATGTGTTTCGACTTATTTAGGCTAATGGATTTCGTGGGCACAGTTATGGAAAAGCATTCATCTATAAATATTGTGATATTCATCAAACTTCACTGGTGTTTTTCCTGTCAACTCACAAAGTTTTGATAAAGTTAACAAAAACACATCACAGAGACGTCTCGCGTATGCATGCGCCTTAATATGTTTACGCCTGCATATTTATGTTTCTGTGTGTGTGTTGGCGCATGTGTATCTGTATAACTGTTTATGCATGCAAATCTCTCTGTGTGTGTGGGTGTGTGTGTGTGAATACTGTATGCACATAAAAAAAGCAGTTGGGATGAATCAGGAGCTGCACATGTGGAAACACTTTGAGCAGAAACAGTTTCCATGAGATCCATAATGAGGCAGGGCTGAGCTCTGATGTGGCTCCTCTCCTCGCCTCCCATCGGCTCCAGAGTGTGTGTGTACGTCTGTGTGTGTGTGTGTGTGTGTGTGTGTGTGTGTGTGTGTGTGTGTGTTCATGTGCACGCGCATGAACGAGAGAGAGAGAGAGAGAAGGAGAGAGAGAGAAGGAGCTGCTCCATCTCACCCTTCGTTCCTCTCTTCGCTTCATCCCTTAAAAAATACCCAGAAACCACTAACTGGCTGCGGCGAGCTTCGCGCCGGGCCCAGAGTTTAAGGAGAATAGGAGGTCCCCCCCCCCCCCTCTCTCTCTCCCTCCCTCCCTCCCTCCCTGCCTCCCCCCCTCCCGTCTCCTCTCAGCGGTTTGGTCCAGCCATGGCGCTCTTATCATAAATCACCAGGCGTCTTCCGTGTCACCATGTCTGCTGCGAGAGGACATGGGGGTGGCGGGGACAAGGAGCGAAGGGGAGAGGAGGGGAGGAGGGGGAGGGAGGAGGAGGGGGAGACGCAGTGTTTATGTGCAGGGAGGAATTGCGAAGCCGGGTTTTGTCGCTAAGCGTAGGATAGCATATGCTGCCAATTAGGGCCTTTTAAACTTCCTCTTTCCACGAGATCCGTCTGATTCTAACAGGGAATAGAGGGAGATTTGTCTCCGCTGTGGAGGAGCGCCGTGATCTCAGACGGATGACCGGCGCTGTTCAATAAAAACTTCTGCTTTTAACATTTGGACCTGTGATGATGAGCCAGATCGAACTTTTAATAGTTTAAATAAAACCAGAGTGGAGCAATGTCTAAATATTTAGAAGGATTTTTTATTTTATTTCTTTTTTTACAAACTCTTATGAATGAGATGTTTTTACTTGACTGGTGAACTTTTGCATCCGCTTTTCTTAGCGACTGTAGCTTTTACCGGCACACGAGCCGGGTTGGGTGAAGGTGTGCATGGAGAGGAAGGGGGGAGGGGGAGGAGGAGGAGGAGGAGGAGGAGGCGGGGCGGTGCAGAGTTTTGCACCGGAGCGTCCATATCAGCTTCTGCTTGTACTTGTCGGTATGTTCTGTGGCTGGATACTGTTACAGAGCGGCCTGGCGAGTGTCAACATGATCTCCAGAGATCTGAGAGCCTTAGTCACATCACTTAGAGGGCATTAAGCGCTTCGAGGTGTGCAAGCGGGTGAAGGGGTTTCTCGGGTGGGGGGGGGGGGGGGGGGCTGCGTTCACGTGCACGAGTGTGTCACTTTGAGAACAAAGCACCGACGCTCGTGAGATGAAAGCTGAAAGGAAAGACCGAACTAATCAAAGTTGACAGGGCAGCTGGCTGGATTTTAAACCCTCTCTAATGCAGAGTCACACGGCTGCTTCGTAATCACACACACACACACACACACACACACACACACACACACACACACACACACACACACACACACACACACACACACACACACACACACAGGAGGGTGTAGTGTGTTAGAACAAGAAAACAGAGAGAGAAAAAAAAGTAAGGTAGAGAAAAAAAGAAAACTCACATGGCAGTGAGTCAAACAGGTGTACGGGGGAGAAACTTGTCTGGCGGCATGTAGGGAGTTTAAAGGAACAGAGACAAATTGGAACACAGATGCTGCCGTTATGGCAAACAGGCTGAAGGCTGAGGCAATTACCCAGAATGCCTTGTGAGAGCTGCGTATTGCCATAAAGACACTTTATTTGTCAGTCACAAGCCTGTTATTATCCCCGGGCCTGTTATTACCCATACTCCTCTGGGATCAAAGGGCTTGAAGAGAGGAAAAAAACAAAAACGGAAACAATCGTTTTTTTTCTCTACTGTCATCCACGCCATCCAAAACCGCTCTCTGGAGCCAATAGCAGCTCACTGTGCTCTATGGATCTCTGGTTGGTAGTAGCATGTAGAGGGTTTTTTTTCCTGTCTGTTTATGTGCCTGGTTTTGAGTTTGTGTGAACGCCTGTCGCTCTCACTCCCCTTTTACCCTCCGTCTATCGCATAAGAAAAAAAACGGATTATCTGGATTATCTGTGGCAGTTCAGCCCCCTGACAGAGAGACTCAGTTGCTTTCACACAGCGGCAGAGAGGTGGTTCTACCTGGCAATCGTCTAGGCACGTCGCTGATGGCGGGCAGACCCGTGCCTCGGCTGGAGGAGAGGGGGGTGGTGGAGTGGACCGAGGGGGACGCCATGGGACTCAGGTAGGACGGGTACGTCTGTTCGTACGACCAGGGAGGAGAGGACTGGGACTGACGAGGGTCTGATGGGGAGAAGGACAGCGACGGAAGGAGAGGAAGAAGGAGAAAGAAAGAAAGCCATACAAAGAGGGAAAAAACAGACAGGAAATGAAAGAAAGAATAATTAGCGGTGGCCCATCAGCTGGTTTAAATGCTCTAAATTGTTTGGGTATAACATTCACAACAACTGCAGACATTATTAGTGTCTCTGTTTGTCTCCCTGGGTTTAGAGGTAAGTATCAGTTGGGCACGTTATGCAACGGCCTCCATAATGACACATCTAATGTTTACCTTCCAAGAGAAGATCTTCCTGTTTGCCTTATAAAACATTGTGCTTGCAGCTGAGGCACAGAAAGCCTTGCTGGCACACAACCAGGGCATAAACACACCAGCAGACAACCAGCACACACTCTTTATTGTGTGTGTGTGTGTGTGTGTGTGTGTGTGTCTGTCTGTCTTGCAACACTACAGCGGAGCAGGAAAGTCGGCCGATATATTGAATTATACGCCAGCTATTCTTAGGTGTCTAATGTGTGGTGATTTACAGTCTCTGAATCAGTGATTGCCAGGGGTTGTAAAAAGATTGTAGGACTTGCAGAACTAATTTGAAGAAAAAAAAAAGAATTTAAGAATATATTGAGTTAGCTCGAATTCTTGAACGCTATGTGTTGCCATTGAGAATGCTGGAAAAGTAGTTAGCAAACAAGCAGAGAGATCAAAATGGATAAAAGGTTGAAATAGACGGCTAAAAATAATGAATAACAGTTGAAAAGGTTTTCTAAAAGCACTGATGGATAAATGGTTAAACTAGATATATAAATGAATGGATAAACGGAAGAAATTGTTTGCTAAAATCATTCGGGAAATGGTTTAAAAGACAGTAAGTAAGTAAAAGAAACGGGTACTGGTTAGATGTCCAGCAGCTGCTCCAAATGGGGACGGAGTCTGAATGTGAAAGTGACTAAATCGACTTTATTAAAAGTTCAACTGTATGAAAACATAAATATCCACTTTATGTAAAAAATCCTGTTCAATAACATCCACTGTAAAATCAATTAAAGAGGTACATCTGAGAGGGCTGTGGGGTTACTGCTCTAATCAAAGCTTCACCTTAAAAATATTAACACCTGCATTCACACACAATTAATGTCCAATCCGGTGTTTAATAGTCTCCGCTCTCCACCACACCGCTACGCTGCTCAGACATCCCTAAAAATGATCCACTAAGTAATCCACTGCAGAGCCGTGCCAGACAGTAACTAAGAGCCACATGACGACCTGTGAGGAGCCTCCAGAGGTGTGCGGGCGATCAGGTAGCAGCGATCTCCACCCCGTGAGAGATGCTGTTACCTTCTAGGATGTAGATTGGATAAGATTGACGGAGCAGAGAGAGACAGACGATCTCGGAGGACGTGGATGTTATGCGGTGCAGTCACGATGTGCACATGGCTCCAGATATCTCACCTTACATACAGTAAGTGTTGCTCAGCATGTGACTCAGCCTGCTAGCTTATTCAGGGATGCCCTTTAGGACACTGTGCAGACAATTTGAGGAGCATATTGTGGATCGTTCTACTCTTGGATTAATGCTTTCTTTGTATTTATTTGGCAGTTTGGATGTACAATTTTATTTTATATATATATATATATATATAATATATAAATATATATATATTTTTTTATTTTAACAGAATTCTGCAGGGGTGATGTATTTCTGGTGGCAAACCCGAAAGTTAGTATCGCACTGGTTTTCAAGACGACGGTATTTTTCCGTTGTATTTTGGATAATCACAGAACAATAAACGCAAATTTATGATACTTATCAGCAAGATAATCTTCCCAGATGAACATTACTTTTAGATTTTTTAAGCTTAAATACAATAGCCAGGTGTAAAAAGTTTACTTCAGGCTATAAACTATCTACACTAGCATACACATGTAAAGGTGGTAAAGGTTTTTAAGACACATAAAAAAAAAAAAAGAAGTAATTCACGAGTACGGTTACTGATGAATTTCATTTTGTAGAAGAAAACGATGAAATCTCTACAGCTTGTGTTAACCACAGATCTTATTTCAGGCATCTAATCAAAAGCCTATTAAAAAAAAACCCATTGACTTTGAGATGAGGGAACTGGAAGTGGAAAAACCTGACACACCAGATGTTTAGTTACACAGAAACATCTGAGAAACCATCATTAGAAACTGTGTGGAAAAGGGAATGTACTTTCAAAAATAGACGCGGCAGGTGATTGGATGAACCATCTGTCAATCAAACTCTTACAAAGGTGAGTCGGGAGAAGAGCAAAATCATCTTTACCATCAAGAACAGCCCCATCAGTTCAGATTCAAAGAAAGAAACAGGATAACCCAACAGGGTGAAACCTGTAATTATATTCAATCTGTATTGAAAAAGGTTTCATTGTTCAGTACCAGGAAATAAAGTTGGTAAAATGGTATGACACATCTGACAGATGACATACACTTTGAAATAAATTCCCTGTAAAAGCTCTTATTTAACAACACCTGTAATGTAATCCATGAAGATCTTTTTCACAGGTAGGGTCAGAGGTCAAGACGCTGCTCTATGACACCTCACTAGGGCGGATGCTCGCTGTTATGGTGCTTAAACCTCAATCTTTTCTAGGTCTGAGGTAAAGGATTCTGCTGCTCACCTGTTATCTGTGTCTGTCCCTGCGGGTTGAAGGAGTTGGCCCCTGCGTTGAGATTCGGCCGGGGCCCTTGAGTGGGAATGGCCACCCTCACCCTCATCCTCTCCAGCTCACTAAGGCGGTCTGAGAAGAGACCAGTTTTGGGAGGGTCCTCAAGTTTCTGACGATGTCCTGTGGACATAAAGAGGTGTTTTTATTGGTATGAAAATATGTATTATATTTCATAAAAGTGTTTCACATGATCTGTGCTTGTTTGTTTGTTCATCTTGGCGTGCCGTTTGTCAGTTGTTCTCCATAATGTAATGTTTTAATGACTCAGCTGTACTCGAGTGCCATGCCTTACTCTGCAAACACAGTTTGTGCTCCCAAACAAAGAGGATGGAAATGAGATGCTACATCCTGCTAATTAACAAAGACTCGCAATTATCTCATATCACCATCGCATGAGAGGGAAAACGAAAAGAGTAACGAGCGACGGGGAAGAGTGAGAAGTTGCATGTATGTTTAGTTTCAACCTGAGGCTTCTTCTTCAGGTAAACACCAGCTCTCACGGCATCAGCCCCATTATCCCCGCAGGGGTTCGCAACTTATGCCAAACATATTCTGTCTTTCCTGCACTCCTCTGCCAATACTTTTACACCCTTTATATCCCTCATTTCTTTTTTATATCATCACTCTTTCAGGGCCAGTAACTCTAAACCTCTCATATATGCAGATCCAGCACATGCACTTCGCAAACACATAGATCATACACACAAACAAAAGATGATGTGTCACTCTCTCCGTCTGATTCAGCCCTTCTTAATCCCAGCAGCCCAATCAGCCACGTAGTGGGAACCACATCAAAACCTGCCCCGGGGCCCAGGTGTAGACTGTAGTTTAGCAAAGGTGGGGTAGAAAGAGAAGCCTGTGCGCACACACACACACAAACACACACACACAATCTTTTTTTTTTATCAGTGACAGGGTTGTTTCAGTGTGTCTGTCTGGTCTCGCACTAGCTCTCCTGTAAAGGCGGTAAAGTAAATATCAAACAGAGGAGAGTAGAAACTCCCGCTGCGCTTGGCAGAGCTCCAGCTGGCTCGGCCAAAAAAACAACGAGCTACTTCAGAATCCAACCCAACCTGCCTGCTGCCGGGCCCGGGAACAAAGGCCTGGCACTACACCTACAGGACTGACTGTAATGGAGGGAGAGGAGATCTTCAGAAACATCACCATTACAAAGATCAAAGACAAAGAGAATCCAGCGGGGGTCCTCGTGGACTAACAGTCCAACATGTGTACTAATGACCCCCCCGCTGTGGAGCTTCGTAGCATTTCAACTCGGGCTGTGCGATATGGCTAAAATCTTCTATCCAGATATAGGTCTTGCCATTTCTCGATTACAATGTCACAATAAAACAATATTTTCTGGTAATTCAACGATTAAATAGTCTTTTTGAAATAACCACATGGTTTTATGTACACTTGTGTGAATTAAATACTTGACAAGTAGAGTATTTCCTCATTTAATTAAGAACTTTAGTGCACCGTAATCAAATTTTATGAGAAATTTGTAAGTACGTGCTTGTTATTATCAACCTAGACGAGGTAATTATGTATCGCTGTCATCTCAATATATGTTTAATCATGATTTGATTTATCGAAAGATGATAAATTATTATATTGAATTATTGCCCAGCCCTAAAGTGAGACCAATATTTCTCTCTCTCTTCAGATTTCACCATCAAATAAAAGGCCAAATGGAAACAAAATAATATTTTTTAAACAGCCTCGTCCTTTGTGTATCATGTTTCCCCTTCAACAAGTTCCAATTTTTTTTTATTTTGGCCACAGAAATGCTTTTATAAAACCATCTGACTCCTCACAACAAATTAATTTATTCTGGAAATCTGCTCTGCGATGACACGAGGATGGCGGGAGTGGAAATGCAGCCGGTGATGGTCAGACGGACCGTGACTTTTATTACAGTGACGTTACCGGACTGGCATCATCATCATACAGTTCAAAATAAACACTCTCATCATCTGCCTCTTTACATAGTTGCTTTGGAACGCAAATAATACCGGCTACTTGAAAAACCTCAGCTCATTGAAGCTTTTGGTTTTTAAAACATAATTCATGGCCGCATTTCATTAATAATATTTCCCCCGTCGCTCCTGTGGATAATTTGTGCCTCTCGCTGGCATTCCTCATCTCTCTGTGCAGGCTGTGCCCAGTCAATCATAGCGTTTCCATTTTAAAACAGACCAAATTTCTATTCTAAAAAAGCCTCGGGGACACAGTGCGGGCTTTGTGCGCGGCCCCGTCTCCTAGTGATGGGAATAAATAGCAATGGGAGACCGAGGGAGATGAGGGGGGGGCAGGCACGAGGGGGAGGAGGCACATGGAGAGGAAGAGACCATGATGACCAGTAAATTAAGAGCACTGGATGGATTGGAACCAGTCAGGGGACACAGTGCTGAGCACAGAGGACGGCGAATGGTGAATTAGTTAGAGAAGGCTTAGGATTTCGACATCTGTGAGGAAGATCACAAAATACAGACAGATAAAAGATATTTACATGTATATTTAGGGAGCTAAAGAGAAGTCTGATCTGTAGGACAAGCCAGCTCTCTGTCACTGAGAGACTTAAACTTGTTGACGCAATTTCAGTAGCTTTTAGCTCAGCTACCAAATTGTCAGGAAAACCTATGGATGCAACCTAGTTTGAAGGAAAACCAGCGTATGTTTTCCTCCTATAGGAACACAGCATGTCAACCACAACATTAAGGCCCAATTCACACTGCAAACAGAAAGACCTCAAGTCCATTAGTTTAGCCTGCCTTGACAGTAAATACAGTTTTTCACGAGTTAATTGCACCTTTTAGACGACAACTGTTGCCAAACACAAGACGCCTCAGCTGTTTTATCGGAACCCTAGCAGGGCGGAGGAATGAGCCGGGGGTATTTAAAGGAGCGGGAAAGGCGGATGATTTCACTGCCGTAGGGAAAGTCCCTGAGATTCCCATCATCCCTGTGAAAACAGCGGAGATTTTCGATAGCGCCTGCCACTTCCCTGCCCAGCCAGCGTCCGGAAACATGGACAGATTCAGACCAGATGTGAGCAGCTTGCACACACACACACACACACACACACACACACACACACACACACACACACACACACACAGACACACACAGACAGACACACACATGTAAGATTGGACGTATGCAAGCACACGTCTGCGCATGCAATCATGCACATTTGCACTCATGCATCATGCATACACCCTTGCACATGCACATACAACACGGGCTCACACATGCAGACACACACACTTCAAAAAAAGGTGAATAAAGATGAGATAACACCTCTATAGATAGTATCTCCAATCACACAGTTGCACACTGATCCTAGAATAGTATTATTTCAGCCGTCCCTGAGACATAAGTCTGGATTCAACTCGCCCCTGTTGATCTGATAACAGTTAGTAAGAGCAAGTACGCAAACAGACTATAAGTCCTCTGTAATTAATGGAGGCATTAGATTGGATCTGAGGCTGATCACAGAGATCTTTGACCAATAGTTTGCTGTTCCCTCATATATCCTGGCTGAAAATATTCCTCTAAATACCTGCTTTTTTTAGGCGAAGGAAGGGTTTGTACCGGGATTTTTCATGACAAGGGAACCAATGTGCTCTGCAAAAACATAGTTCCAAGGCCTAAAAAGTTTAAAGGGATAGTTTTTGGGGAAATATGCTTGTCCGCTTTCTCGCTGAGAGCTAGCTTAGCTTAGCATAAAGACTGGCAACAGGGGGAAAGAGTTAGCTTGACTCTGTCTAAAGGTGATAAAACGTGTTTCAAACAAGATATTAAGCCTCGTGAAAGAGCTTTAGAGCTGCTGGTAGGTTGATTTTTGTAACATATGCGTATTACATGGTGGAGAAAATGTTTCTAAAATGTCAGTTTATCGTTTAAAGATCTTCTTTAGTTTTCAGCTATCACTTCAGACACATCACTCGGAAATGTCCTCGCCTGCTGCCTGTATAAGTAACGTGAGGAAAATGCAGAGGGCCAGAAAATTCTGGGATAAATGGGATAATTTATAAATTTGGTGTCGCGTCATGCCCTCTAAGCCCTTCAGGCTGGTTTATGATCACTGGGTGAGCTTGGATGAATGTATCTTTGGGGCTGATTCAGAAAAACCCCCATGCTCATGGAGCCTGGGTTGAATCAGCCAGTCTGTGTTTGTGTGTGTGTGTGTGTGTGTGTGTGTGTGTGTGTGTGTGTGTGTGTGTGTGTGTGTGTGTGTGTGTGTGTGTGTCAGTCATCTCGCAGCGGAGCAGCCAGTAAAGCCGATGAATGAATACACTGCCTCCATAACTTTTTTTTTTTTTTTTTTTTTTTCATTTGGAGCTACTCACAGTGGCCATGTTGTTTTTTTGTGAGCGGTCAGAAACAATGAATTATTTCAGGTGGCAATCTGAAACTGGCAGAGCGTGGCTCGAAAAAAAAAAAGGAAAAGCGCTGAGTGGGGTGACAGCCAGACGCCCGTCTACCATGGGGGTCTGGTATAAAAGGGAGAGGAGGGAGAGAGATGGGGGGGGGGGACAACACAAATAGAAATGGAAAAAAAAGAGGAAGAAGTGAAAGAGAGAGGAGGTGCAGGAGATGAGGCAGCGAGCGAAGGAGAGAAAGAGACGGAGAGAGAGAGAGAGAGAGAGAGAGAGGGGGGGCCAGGCTGTCGTGGAGCGCTGCCAGCCGTCTGTGTGGTCCATGCGTTCCAGCCTGGAGGAAGCAAGCCAGGCAAGGGAAGGGCGCACACACACACACACACACACACACACACACACACACACACACACACACACACACACACACACACACTTACATACACACACACACACACACACACACACATAGCCGTACACAACAATTCCCAAAGGCGAAACATTTATTGAATACAAAAAGACATTATATACACACTTGTACGATATTGTACAAAGTATAAAGAGCACACACACACACACACACACACACACACACACACACACACACACACACACACACACACACACACACACACACACAACACTGACACACACAGTTTGGCTTGCGTGTGCTCCCTCTGCACCTCTCTGCTCACATTAAAGTGCTTTGATTCAAATCCCTCTGAGATTTTTTTAACTGCAGCTCTGGGCCAACCAACTCCAGACCCTCTTTCATAATCGTTATCTCTTTTTTATTATTCACTTTCTGCCTCCCTTTCTCTCTCTCTCTCTCTCTCTTTATCCCGCTGTCTTCCTCTTCTGTCTCTCCCTCCCACTGAATGATTTTGTGTTTTTTCGTTGTAAAGGCCTTGGCACCTCTTCAAGGAACTTCATAAGACATTCAACTGACTGACTGCCTCTGGAAAAGCCTGCAGTCTTTTTCTTTTTTTTCCTCTCTTCTCTCTCCCCTCCCACCCTTCCTCTCTCTTTTCATTCCCTTTCCTCCTGATGTTTTGGGTGAGTTTTATTTGTCCGGCTCCCATTGTTAAAAGCTGTTTCGAGTAAGGCAGCAGCAGATAGCTGTGTGTGTAACTGTCTGTGAGGGAGAAAAGAGTATTGAGTCTTCTAAAATCCTCTTTAAGTACCTGGATGCAGTAAAAAAAATACACTTGAGGCTCTCACTGACAAGGCATGATAATCCAGACACATAAAAGGCCCACATATTCCTTTACATAAGTCAAAAGGCTGACATAATCTGTATAGTGTGGTGCTATGTAATTAGCTAGGATCTTAGCATTTAGCACTGAGCATAAACGGCTGTTGTTAAAAACAAAGCCCAGGCCTTAAAGCAGGTAATAATATGCTACAAGTGCATGTCATAGCATGTTTTTGTGTGACGACACTGTTCGGAGGCCTCGTGGTGTCATCATGACAGACATGTCAAATCCACTATCTTACTCATACTGTTTTCAAACTAGCAGCAATCAAGGTGGCAGTTTCTTTTTAAAGAGTTTGGATGGGGCGTATGCTACCAACCACTCCTATAAGCTTGTTTAGGTGTGTGGGAGTCTTTAAGTAAGTATGGGTGTTAGTGTTTAGTGCTGCATTTAATACAGGGAACCATGAATTATCTTCTACTGCCAATCTCACTTGTGGTGTGCCACAAGGCTCAGATTTAGGTCCACTTTTGTTTTCTGTTTGCATGCTTCCTCTAAGGGACATTATTCACAAATATAATATTAAGTTGCCTTTTTATGCAGATGACATCCAACCATATGCATCAATAAAACTTGGCCATAAAAGCAATCTTGTCACACATTAACTACCCTAAATATATAAAATATCCTAAAGGGCAATAAATGTAAACTCAACTTATTTTTACTCATTCTAAAATATAACCTTGGGAGTCTGTTTAAAATATGTGAGTCCTGTTTTGATGCTCATCTTTTTTTTTATCTTGAACAGAGGTGTCATGGCTTCTATTTGATCACATTTAAACTAATGTAGACTTTTTTTTCATATTTAAAAATTCTAGTGCAGTTGGTCCAAAGTTGGGCAGCAAGGATCTTTCAGGATCGTGCGATCACATCATTACATCTAGCTCCAAAATACATCTGTCAACTCCTAACCCCTTGTGAGCTAGACCACAGGTCCTCTGGCAAGGGTCTCTTGGCTGTTCCTAGATTCGCAAGTCAGTATCTAGAGGTGGCCAAGCCTTCGCTGGGAGGGCTCCCAAACTTAAGAAGTCTTTGACGGTGAAATTTAGGCATGCTACTTCTACGTCAACTTCATATAAGTCCCTTCGCATGCATTTTCATGCTCATAATTTCGAACCTTCTATTAGCCACGATCATTTATTGTGATTTAGATTTGACTTTAATTGTCCCTTTTTGTCAATATATTATTATTATCTTATCCTCATTGCTATATGAAGAACTTTATATCTTGTTTAAAAAAAAAAGGCCATACAAATAAAGGTGCCATTATTATAAAAGCTACTATTATGAATGTATACAGAAGCATATCTGCAAGTATTGTGTAGCTAATGTATGTGAATGTGAGCATGTGTGTGACACAGAAAGAGTTTGGCTTGGCAGACAGGTCTCCTGAACCACTAATATTGTCTGCAGGCCGTTAAGTAACCAATGCCCCTTCCACAGACTTGTTAACACCCTGACCAAAATCGAACCAAAACACGACCCTGTCCCCGAGCCCCAAACCCCTCAGACCCAGCCGCTTCAAACACCAGAGAGCAGAGACGGGCCTGACCGCCAACCTCCACCGCTGACACACAAGTTGACAACACACACACACACACACACACACAAACACACCGACACACACATCACTTACTCTCAGTTATGCACAGTAACCGCTGCAATATGCCACAGCAAGACACATTACATGCGACGCCCTATGTTTTTTGTCACCTTCTATGTTTGTCTGTCATCAATTAACTATAATGAGAACAGTGGGTTTGGACAGAAAGCCTACTATATTGTGTTATTACGGCTTGGCTATTATCACTGAGGAAGTTTGTCTCAGTCGGCCGCCGCCACAGCCAGGAGCAACTGAAAGGAGACAGAACCACCTATAAAAGCATATTGGTTTAAACAACCACTCCCTGTCTATTAGCTCAAAATGACATTTAATGAGGCCTATTAGCTCTGCCCCGAATCAGCACTGTGGCTACACTAGACTAATGACATGTATAACACATACTCTCTCTGCAAAACCATGTCATGTGGGTCCACACATGTAGCCGCTTTGGGGACAGATATATATGCATTTGCAATCATAATCTACACGGGCAAACAGAGCCGCCTATACATGCATGTACAGTACGTTAGAACACACACACACACACACACGCAGACACGTAACATGTGCACACACTCGCTGAGCTGTTGGTGCAGTGGCAAACCACAGAGTAACCAAGAGCTGTCAAGCGATTAAGCACAATGCGAGCCACAGAAACCGAGTTAGCCTCCCGCTAATAACACAGTGGCCAGGAGGACTTGACTAACCACTTATCATGGCCACACATATACACGCACACTTACACCGTAAGGGAAATCCTACCGCAGATCTTTTAAAACTAGGCCTCGCTGATGTTCCTCACTCTGACCACGCAATTAATTAGCTGAAGCTCAGCGCCACAGTTCAGAGATATGGGGGCCCGTGCATTCGCGGGTGGTCCAGCTTTATCCACCCACTGATATTAGATGAGGAACTGCTGGGGAAATGACATCCCTCAGGACGGCTCATATGGCTGCCATAAGGCTCATCAAACACGCCGACACAAAACGTCCTTCCTGAATGAGACACCCACAACCAGGCAAGTCATTAACAGGGAGCAAAAGAACTGCCGACAGCGTCAGGAAAAGTGTACGAGCGTTAATAAAAAGCATAGAGAATGGATGCTTATTTTAGCTTCTTTCAGATTAGTAACCAGGCCGTGTTCAAATCGAGTGTTATTGTCAGTTTATTTCCCATAAACAACACTGTGTTTTCACAGAGAAGGACCACAGAGTGCCAGTGTGTGTCCGGCTTAAGACGGCCCACTGTTCTTTCTCCGTGTGTCTCGGTGCGGACCCCTCCCTGCAAGGGGCCCGGTGTACCACAGGCCTCCTAATTACCCAATCATTTAACACAAAATAGAGCTGTAATGGCCGACAAAGGGCCCCCATGTGTCAATGAAGCGTTCACAGATAGAAATCGCAGTTGTGGAGACAGCCCGGTGCTCTCAGCTGCGAGAGTCTCTCTCCCTGCTTAAAAAATCCTGGAGGAGGGGAGGTGCGGTTGAGAGGGCACATGTGTGTTTTGCCACCCTCCGACCTCGGCTTAATGACCCCTGAGAGGGAGACGTGTTCTGGCGGTAGTTTCGGGGTAAATTACACCGCCACTGCAATTCTGACCACTTAACAGCAAAGTAAAGAAGTTCAGGGGTTACGTATGATGACATACTCTTTACTGCTTAAATTACTGTCTTGAGACTGGAGTTGGAACATGCAGAATTTAACTTGTCTCAGACCGCAAATGGAAGGGGAAAGAACAATGAGTGAAAGTGTGAAGTCTACTCACACCGCCAGACTCCTCTCATCGGGTCATCAGGTAAAACTGCCTCTGTCTGCTTTAATGACCCAGTCTCTCTTCACAGAAGACCAGAAAGGCTTTCTACACATACATTTTAAGACTTGCAAACTTTGTTGAGTGTGTTTTCTAAACAAATCCTGCTCCGACTCCCATCTGCTCGCCACCAAATAACAGGACTTGTTTGAAAGTCATCTGACGGGGGACAACAGATGCACAGGAAATGCTTTTGATCAAACAAGATGGCTCGAGAGAGAGAGAGAGAGAGAGAGAGAGAGAGAGAGAGAGAGAGAGAGAGAGAGAGAGAGAGAGAGAGAGAGAGAGAGAGGATGGAGGGGAAGAACGTGGGTGTGATTGTCAGTACATGTGTGTTTGACGATAAGCATGTGCCCTTTGTTTCAGGGTGCGTGTACGGCTGAATGTCGAGCGTTTGAGGCATTTTTCTGGCACCGCGGGCAGGTTTCCTAACACAGAGACTGATGGTGGTGCTAATCCTACTGTCTGCAGGCTCCTCTGTGTCTCCGGGCTCCATGGTGCCATGTGTGACGGGGCAGTCGGGGCAGTCGGGGCGGACGGGTTTGTTTGTGATGTGATATTGTTCATTGAGACGCGCCATGAGATGAGAATATGTTTTTTTTTTTTTTTTTTATGAATAGGGAGGAGGGTTGGGGAAACAGCTGCATGCCAGACCAGTTGGCACTGACGGCTATAGTAAAGTTTTTTTTTCCCCCTCCTCAGTTGTTTTTATATGGCCCATTAAAATGAGCTGATGCTAGCGTTCTGCTACCCAGCGTACCCTCTCAGGAATAATCTGCCTCACTTTTTATTTCTTATTTATTTCTCTCAAACCGTCACATTCACAGGCGGCTTTGCTTTCTGAGAAGTCGACTCAATTAAATGTCTGTTGATTGCTAATTAAACCAGATCCCAACCTTTTCCAGTAAAAGCTTTTTGTTTGTTTGTTAATTAACTTGTTTTATACCCTTTCACCATTTTAGCTGGGGAATTTTCTGCCATTGGCTAAGTGTAGCCACACCCACAGCTTAGTTAAAGGGACACTCCACCGATTTTTTGAAGTTGAGTTTACTCATCATTTACTAATCAACCAGTGAAAATATTTCACAGTAAAATGTCTTCTGTGGCTCAGAAGGGAGCTCTGTAATGTCGTAGCAGAGTCTAATCAAAAGATGCTATTGAGTTGCATGATGGGAAATGTGGGATCCATTGCTTCTTGTGAATCCCCCATAAGTACAATACTAAATCACTGCACCAGTTTAAAGGCAAATCAAAGAAAGAAGTATGTTGTTGGCTGTGTGTGTGTGTGTGTGTGTGTGTGTGTGTGTGTGTGTGTGTGTGTGTGTGTGTGTGTGTGTGTGTGTGTGTGAAAACATATTTCCGTACTGTACTGTGTGTGCGTGCCTTTGTACTCACTCCTGGGCTCACGTGGTCCATCGACGGTGACCTTTATGGCTCGGTGGTAAGTGGCCACTTGTGGCGGGTTGGTAAAGACCGTGATTGTCAGCGTGAAGCTCTTGCCTGTGGTGACATCAAACAACATCAAATGACATGCCATCTGCAGAGACAATGACCTGCATTCATCTCTAAACCATCCCTAAGTCACAAGTGCGGTTCTGATCACATAACAGCAAATCATAACAGCAAAAATTGACTTTTAAGAGCTTTAACGACGGACAACATTGGCTCTTCGAGAGGGTCTATTTTGTTATTTTGGCGGAACCTAAATGGAAGCTTGACTGGAGGGAGCCAGTATCTTGTTATCCAGACTCTCTCTCTCTCTCTCTCTCTCTCCCCCCCCCCCCCCCCGTCTAACGCAGTGAGTGGGCGAGAGGCATTTTAATAGTCACTTCCTTTCTCGATAATCCCCAGCAGTTGCTGCTGCCTTGGGGTTGAGTGCGTGTGCGTACGCTCACATGTGCACGCTCGAGGAACGGTTATGAATCAGACTGCAAACAGCCAAGTCAGCAGCAGCGCTCACGTCTGAGGTATGCAGACGCATCACGTAGCCATGGGTACGCGCAGGAAACAGGAAGCGGGGGGGTCGGCGGGCAGGTTGCTGCAGCGACTCATTGGAGCAGCTGTCTGTTCGGACGCCCGTGCGTGTCCTCCCCCTCCGCACTGCACAGCACAGCGGCTCACTGTAAACATGCCTCTCTCGCAAAGCAGAGAAGAGATGATTTCGGGGGGAGATAGCAGAGCGCAGATGCAACAGGTGTTACACACACACCTGGTCTGACGTGCATGTGGGTGAATTAGGATTAAAGGGGGCTCACCTCCCTGCTTTCCGGGCATAATCTCTGCTGTCATCTGTTTACCTGTGATCTAATTTGGGCCTACTGTCAAGGCGCTCCTGCACACCGCTATACTATTAACTCTAATGATGCTATCAGGAGTATCTGATTACTCTCTAAATTACCTTCCTCGTCCATCCTTGCTGTCATGGAACCGTGGCACCGCTTCAACCCTGCCACTATCACTCCTTGTCCATCTCTGTCGGCTCTCTTTTAAGCTATCTGACATCCTATCAGCTCGCTCTGCTTGTACTCGTCGTGGGTATTCATTTCAGACACCTCGTAGTCTGATCTCCCCCACTACGGCTCCTATGTCACTTCCTGTGACTAGATTCCGTGTCTCATCTGAGGGACGCACACGCAAGGTCTCCGTGGCAACAGGTCCTGCCACCCCTGCCTCCTCCGCTTTCTATACTTTGTCACCTCTTCGCCTCTCCCGACCGCCTTCGCTTCCTCCCCTGTTTGACATCTACAACGGAGAAGGAAACTGGTGGAGTCGCTGACAGCTCTTATCACCGTCGAGTTATCGTCGGGCGACCGCTTTCTGTGAGGCCTTGTAGACAAGTCTCTCAGAAAAATATTTCCAGATGATTTAGTAAGGCGCTAAAATGATGCTAACAGTCGCCTTGGAGATGCCAAATATTCAGGGAATGCTATCGAACGCCCAATAGGAGTGTGAATCTGCCTCGCTGCCTGACAGCCTGAGGATATGTACAGAGTGATCAGCTGTGGGGCTGCAGCACTACCCAACATGTGTATGAGCCTGAACTGAGCTGGGTCATGTCAGGTGAACAAGGAAAGGATTTAAAAATAATTGAAAAAGGACTTGTTACTTGTTTGAGAACAACACTCAGCTGACACTAGACTGATCACACATACTATATTTGTCCAAAGCTTTGTTCCTTTAAGGAGAAAGATCAAAAGCAGGAAGCAGTCGGCTTAACAGATCTTTTCTGTCTCACCTGAGTTAAAAGATAAAAAAAAAATAAAAAAATAAAGGACCCTCATTTTAAAACAACACGATTCAACGCTCAGACGTTTTAGCCGGGAGTTAGAGATCATTATGTGGTTGCCACGAGGGGGAATGTGACCACTAATCCACACCGCTGAACCTAATAGCTCCTGCTGAGTTCTAGTAGTTGGTTTTTTTGTGCCGTGAATGAAGCGCAGAGTGTTTTCGGGGGGGGCTCACCTCTGCCGCTGCGGCCCACGAAGCGAAGGTCGTTGAAGCGTGCCACCTGGTTCTTCATCACGCCCGAAGCGTTCCGCAGCTCGGCGGAGTAGTTCTCGTCGTTGCCCGCCATAACGGTGACAACGGTCCCATCAGGTATGTCTCCCAGGGCAACCACCTGTCAGGGGCGGGGGGGTCACAAAGGTCAAAGATCAGAAATTCAGGAGCTACTCAGTTATACTACAACATATTCTCTTCCTCTGTTTATGGTTAAAGAAAATCTGAAAATTGATTTCAGAGAAAAAAAGAAGAAAAATTGCTTCAGTGAAATCAAACCTCATTCTCATTTTCACTGATAAAATAATTCTTCCAGCTAATGTGACAGACTTGTTTGACACCACACCGCCTTCCTTCGCATCGTGTTGATAAATGGATTTAATTTGACCTCATTTTAATTTTCTCAAGCGCAGTCATTAAAACAAAAGCGGCGAGGCCTCGTGTTATCATTTAGATTCCTGGATACAGATGAAAGGGCGTGAGCGGGCCTACAGAGCAGCGGTAATTACAGAGTCGTAGTAATAAAAACAGTTAAATAACACATATATTTTAAAATGTGTCACATTTCATTTGGAGCCAGGGCAACAGCTACAAATTTCCACTGTGATGCGTCTTTGATCCGTCCTGTAAATAATATCCGTCAAGTAATTAATAGGGCCTTTCCTGTGAAATATCATGGGAGCAAAAAAGTTGTCAGAGCTTCAGAAATGCCTGACGAGGGTTGAAACGCATAAAGAATGATCCTCTGCTCTGTGGTGAAATACACTTTTGTTTTCTGACTTTGTTTTGCTGCTCATTGAAAGTTCAGAAACATCAACATGTGAAGACCAATAAAAGCAAATTTGTATTATCATTAAAATAGTTGTTAAAATAGACCTTTATGTGGTTTTAACCTAAAAGTCACATGATGTGATATAGTTTGTTTTTTAAATCATTTTTAACAATTTTTAAAAATGTCATTAATTTACTCTGGAAACAAAAGCTTTGATTGTGTCATTATTCACTGGGAGGCCATGCGAGTGAGCCATAATTATTAAAGTGTACTGCATTAACTGAGTTTCAGCAATAAATAATAAAAAAAAAAATAGTTTGTTTACAAAATGAAAAGAGAAGAAAAACAATATAAAACATGTGATTCCTTTGCTACGTTTCTTTTTTCCTGGCCCTTTTAAACACCATGTTTCCTTAATGCTGTTGTGTGTTTTGTAATTAATTTTCTGTGTATATTTTGATTTAGAAAAAAAAATACACAAAAAAAGACACATTGCAGCAAAACGATGCAAATATACAAAAAGATGTTGTGTGATGTATAATAACGACACAAAATAAATAACAATATCTTGCTGATAAAAAAAAAATAGGAGGATGAAAACAACACATATTCAGATGAGATAAACTGCAAACATTTTCATTTTTCTTAAGGATCATGCACTATATATCTTTTGCTTCCTGACTCACCTTGAAGGCGACGGGCAGCGTCTTGTTGCACCGCCAGTGGGAGGGCAGCACCGAGCAGAGGAAGTTGGGGCTGTCGGTCCGGACCAGCTCGGCCGGGTGGTCGGCGATGATCTCGGCCATGCTGCGGTTCTCGTGTGGACGCAGCCTGGGAACCGCCGCGTCCGTCTGGCCGGTCGGAGAGCTCACGTCGTTCATCTTCCCCGGGACCGGCTGGAGGCTGTTGGACGGCGGACTGAACCTCCGACTGGCGCTGGGATCTACGGGAATGCGCATCACAACACCGTTGATTACCAGGAGGAAAAAAAAGGAGAAAGAAGGAGAAGAAGGAGGCTCTCCAGGTCTTCTCTGTGTGTCTTTTCTCAGGGAGGAGAAGTGTGTGCGTCGCTCCTCAACGCGCGTGCCAATGGAAAATGGGAATTTAGCGCACTGCAAGAAAAGCCTTTCTCCTCTCCTCTACGACATGAAATACACCTCTCCACCAAGAGAGAAACCACCCTGGAGAAGCTGGTGATGTTTTAAATGACGAGCTCTTCTTTTCTTTTTCTTCTTCCTTCAAACTTCTCGAGGGAGAGAGAAGCGTCCATGCGCCATAACGCAGGCGTAGCAGCTCGTGTGAGGATATAAATAACATCAAATAAATGTCCCGAGTGCGTAATGGGGATCTAGGATTTAAAAAAAAAAAAAAAAAAAGAAAAATGGAAAAGGTCGAGCCAGATGTTAAGAGGAGAGTTTTGTGTGTGTCTTCCTTTAGTGAAGAGTCAAAGCGCTGCTCCAGGTGCGTCATTCAAGTCTTTGTGCCAAATGTGAAAGGCTCTCTGAAAGCCTGCAGGGGATGCACACACACACACACACACACACACACACACACACACACACACACACACACACACACACACACACACACATGCATACATACACCAAAAAAAAAAAAAAAAAGTTTTCAAAGTCAAAGGATTGCGCTTTAACAGAGCAGTCTATAACCCGGAGACGCCTGCACACTGTGCGTGTTTTCCCTGAAGTCGCTTAACAGGTTTTTGTAAATACAAAAAAAAAAAAGTTGATGAAGTTTAAAAAAAAAAAAAAAAAAAAAAAACCACCACCACCACCACCACCACCACCACCCATCGCCGGTGAGATGAAGGAGGCGGAGAATAGATCCGGGGTTCCCGGTGCTCAGGCTGGCTGTGGGTTATATAGCTCCAGAGCGACTCCAACACGTGGTGTCTGGACTCAGATCCATCTATCACAACCATACAGGTCCCAGTGAAGCTGCACACCTCCATCATGAAACAGGAGGAGGAGGAGGAGGAGGAGGAGGAGGATAAAGACTTCCACACACACACACCGGACTGTCTGTACATACCGACATGTCAGTGCGCTCCTAACTCCGGGGTTCATTCCCAAGTCGGTCCATCAGTGTTACCGTGTTGGTGGTGGTGGTGTTGGTGGTGTTTTGAAGATAAACCGAGCCCCGGGTGGAGCAGTGAGGTACACTCCATGAGGTAGAGAGAGGAGCGAGTGAGTCAGGGAGTAGGGTTTCAGGCGGTCGCAGGGGAGAGCTGTTGTGCAGGTGTACAGGTATCCTGCTGCTTTAATGCATGTGTCTATGTCTCTAGTACATTACATTACATTACATTACATTACATTACAGTCATTTAGCAGACGCTTTTATCCAAAGCGACTTACAATAAGTGTATTCAACATAGGTATTCAAGAGAACTACTAGTCACCAGAAGTCATAAGTGCATCTCCTTTCTTAAACAAGCATCTAAAAGCATAAACCAGAGCAAAAGTATAGTGCAGAAGCAAATTACTACGAAAACAATAATTG
Source organism: Anoplopoma fimbria (assembly GCF_027596085.1). Classification (NCBI taxonomy): domain Eukaryota; kingdom Metazoa; phylum Chordata; class Actinopteri; order Perciformes; family Anoplopomatidae; genus Anoplopoma; species Anoplopoma fimbria. The sequence goes on from NC_072466.1 coordinate 3,934,523, forward strand.
CAACAGACTAATCCGAATATAGTAAGTGCTACAAACTACTACGAATAGGATAAGTGCAGTAAACAAATACAAATTCAATAAGTGCAGCGAACTGATACGAATACAATAAGTGCAACAACTAATACGAGTGCAATAAGTGCTACGAGGAAGGCTCAGGGTAGTACTTCTTGAAGAGGTGAGTTTTCAGCCTGCGCCTAAAGAATAAAGCAAAAGCTCCTTTTTGGGGAAAAGCCTGCTGTGTAAAATGTCATTTCAAACTTGTGAAATGATTATATATTTAGAATTAGATGTAATCTAGAGAGGAGAGGTTTCAGGACAATGCGTAATTACGCACAACACCGTGACCGTTCAGAGGCATATTCCAAAATGACAGTGGTGGAGAGTCACTCAAGAACTGCACTTAATTTGGGCTACTTGAGCTTTTCCATTCTGTGCAACTTTCACTACATTTCAGAAATAAATATGGTACTATTTTGTACACAATACTACATTTATTTAACAGTTTTAGTTACTCTGCAAATAAAGATATAACATACGAAAGGTACGAGTTTATAAAAAAATGATGCTTGCTTTAGATGAAACTACACAGAAATATATAAAGTAATTTAAACGAGCGGTTCCTCAACAAACTAACAACAGTAAAATGATTGGTACACATCATTGCACCAGTAAGAATACTTATAATAGTATAACCCTTAAAGAAGCATTTTTACAGAGTAGTTAAGTATTTTTTTTATCATGTAGTATTTTCAATGCCAGACTTTTGCTGCTCATTATTAAATAAAGGAATTTATTCGACCACTGCAAAATGAAAAATGAAAATATATTCAACTTGCAAACTGCACATTTTCCAAGGCCAAAAACCATAAATCCCATATTCTGATTAAATCTTAAAATAAACCATTAATGGCATCTTTACAACCATGCATACTTACAACTCCCCACTGTGCGCAAAAAGAAATAAACAAAACAAATAAAAAAAATTCATGCTTTTATTTTAGTGCAGAAATGTGTCATATTTTAAACGTGGATGCTGCTCCGAAGGCAGCGACCCAGAAGGCCTGCCCTTCCTGTGTCTACTGTAGAGGGCATCATCTACCCTCTGTGAGACTCCACATCTCAGCCGGCTCTCATCAGCCCACCCCACCCTCGGCCCTGATTACCCATCAGTCTCCCAGCGACTCCTTTTTTTGAGTGCCACATCACACAGCAGCATGTGTATTTGCCACTCTGTGTTCCCTTTTCCGTTGCTCCCACACAGGCTTTTTTATTTTTATTGCAGAGAGTCTTTAAGACAAAGGCCTTTGATACTCCGGGCCTGTTTCAAAATAAAAGGGACTAAAGGAGTCACAGCTGTCAGGTTATTTGGGTCCCGACAGGGCTTTTGCAGCTTGTTTTTATACTGTAAAGTTGGACAAAAGTCTTATACATTTTATAATAAGGTTTCTGTGTTGAGAGCAAAAAGAAAAAGGCCTAAAGCCTGAGGACTGTAAGTAACTTGAAATAACTTGACTTCTTGTGTTTCATAAGTATGTATGTACGTGGGTGTGCACATGCATACATGTCTGTTAGCGAGTGTGTGTGTGAGGATGTGGGAGGGATATATATAAAGTCTGAAAGCATTGACATGCATCTGGCACCTCGTCATGTGGACGGGGAACGGGAGAAAGAGAGAGAGAGAGAGAAAAAAAAAAAAAGAGTGATTGAGTTACACTTCCCCTCCGTGTGCCCCAAACACCAGAAATATGGTTCACATTGTCCAACATTCTGAAAGATCAACTAGCTATTCATGGATGGATAAATGCGAATAGTGGTAATTAAATCTGTAATAGTGATAAACATGGCCTTGCAGAAACCGTGGAGCCGGTTTATTCCAACAGAGTTGAGTTTCAGCTCCGATAATACCATTTTTTTTTTTTACCGCTGAATACATTTGGCATAATGTGGAAAACATCCTTAATGTTGTAGTGGAATTTACTTTAGGAAATGTTCGGGGATGAAATTAAAAAAACCTCTTGAGTCAATTTCATGCCATCAATTTAATCAGCCTAATTATTTATAAATGCATACGTGTTTTTTTTTTTTTTTTTTTTTTTTTTTTTAATGAAATTTGAACTTTTCTTTTGTATGTTTCTTTTCAAAAAGACGCTATAAATATCACATGGCAATTTTTCACTCGTTTTCAAGGCCAACTAATCAGTCTTAAATTTAGATTTTTCTGCACCCTGTTATTGTCCCGTCAGAGAAAGCGGCAGGAAGAGGCTCTTGATTTTCCCAGTCTGAACCCCCCCCCCTTCTTCCCAGTGTAGTCGTGACTTAAACCCCCGACAAGCCCGGCTCATCAAAGAGTGTTTGTCCCATCTGACTCCGCTTTGCCTCTCCGCTGTGCGTCCCAGCATCTGTCTTCCAGCTCCCTGCAGGATACGGACCCCGCATTCACGCAGCGAGGCCTGCAGTCTGACTCGATGTCATTCAGAGGTGGGGGCGACCTTTTGAGTCTTAAAATCTGTCTGTTTGAAGTCCCGGAGATGTGAGGGAGACACCAGAGAAGGGCGTTAATGTGCCAGAATACACTGTTCAATCAAGAAAACACCACTTTCCCCCAATTCACTGTCCTGGATTTAACCCATGCCAAAAATTAAACTCCTGATTAAACGCCAAACGCTGTAACTTTCCACCCAAGTATTGTACTTTCGGTGTGTTTGACCTATCCCGCTCGGTATTAACAGACTTAATATCATGTAGTAATGAATCAAGCATAAAGCCGTTCATTCAATACGGCTGCTGCTCGCCTGGTGCACAGCTGGATCGTCTCTCTCGGCTCTGGTATTATTCATCTACTGTGTTACACTGGCTCCGAGTCACTGCACAGTAGGAGAAGTCGCTAACAGTGACGAACCACAGCGCACCACATTGAGCAGGATGTGCCTTTTTATGATTTATGGTAATATTGTATTTCTGCCGCTCAGTTTCAATTATTTGTTTTCAATAAAAATCAAACTCAGCTGACGCTCGCCCCGCTAATTTTTTCCCCGTCGAGATATCAAGCGTGTAAAAGGAAAAGTTTTCTGTTCTCGTGCCCACTTGGAATGACGGCGGCTGTGCGAACCGCTAATATGTACACACACACACACACACACACACACACACACACACACGCTGTCTTTAATGTTGTCAGCGAACTAAAGCATGCACAATCCTCCTCTTCTCTTCTCTTGTCTTTTTTTTTTTTTAACAACTGTGTGTCTGTCAACTTCTTCACATCTCTCTTGCTGTTTGACACAAACAAACACACTTAGAGGCCCGTCTGACCTCACTGCTGACTCCTCACTTGGAAGGGAGGACAAACAAGAGCCGAGAAGTGCATCGATAGTTCGGTGGGTTCATGCAAAAGCGTGCACTTTTAAACTTGAGAATAAACACATATTTGACTCCATAATAAAAACACAAGAGAGCAACCCTCTTCCTCCGATCCTTCTCCTTTTCACAAGCACATTCTCTCATCATTCAAGAGGAAAAGTACAGCCACTTAAGACTCAGGATAGAGGCTCCATTTCTCCGTGGTGCATTTTTCAAGACACTTAATTATAGCTTTCTAGAGGAGGGCAGTGACGAGGCCCAGGCTCTTTTTCAGCTCTAACGGGATGTTTCCATGTTTGGCGGGCCACCAGAGCGACCGGCCTGCCAGCTAACCAATCAGCGAGCCCACCAGGCTGGTCTATTAGCCCGTCAACCGAACTGAACCAAAAGAGAGCAGAAAAACGCCGCCGTAGAACTTAGTCGCTCACTCTAGTTAGACTCGGGCTGGTAGTCGGCCAACAAAGGCTGTCAATTATCGAAGCATCTAGCCGTCAAGAGGAGGATGACGACGGGCAGTAACTTTACTCCCCGTGACCTCACCCCACTCGACCTCAACCGACTCACATTCACGCACTGATCCCGGATCACAGCTAAGCCCTTAATGACTGTTTGTCACCGAGCCCGTGACATCACCGTGAACCGCTCGGACGAGGACGGCACGTTTTGCGGTGTGTTTGTGTGTGTGTGTGTGTGTGTGTTTTCCCGAGCGACCAGTGATACTCAAGTTTTGTGTTAGACCTTGAGCTGGCTGGCGTTGATATTTGTTTTAAAAAAAGTGCGATACAGAAAGAGTTTGTCTGATATTTCACTCCGTACCCTAAAAATGGGAGTAGAGAGAGTAGCCTGGAAAGAGATGGAGACATGGAGGGGTGGCTGCTCACTGCTTGTGGCAGGAGGGTAGAGGAGGAGGGAGGGAGGGAGAGAAGGAGGGAGGGAGGAGGGGTATAAAGACAATTTCCTCTCTGCTCTTATTGCTCTGACTGTCTGCCGCCTACCGCCTTCATGGAGGTCCCCTAATTGAGATCACTTGTACTTAAAAATAGGAACAAAAAAGGAACCTCTGTGGGCTGGAAGATGGAGAGGAGAAAAACTATAAGGCAGTAATACGTGACGAGGGCTGCCATTAAAAGAGCCCCAATGAGAGATGTTAAGCGAACTCTTTCCCCGTCTGCCGGGGGGAACCCTCAGATGTGGACGTGTCACACGCCACCTGCTGTTACGGCGCTACGACTGTGTGTGGGTGGGTGCGTGGCTCTTTGATGGGGGCAGTGTGACAGCGCCCGGGCCGAGGCCAGACATATGCCAAAAAAAAAAAAAAAAAAAAAAAGTGCAGTTTTTCCACTTTTGCATGCAAGTGTGTGTGCATTACACTTTGTCTTTACATAGCTGCAACACAATATCTGTGAAGTGATCAGGCACATTTGTCAGTTGTCGTGTCATTAGCTTTGCTATTATTAGCCACGTCACTTTAATGCAGACGTTCCACCAATCAAACGCCCTCCCTGGAGCTGCCTTTCCCAGACTCGGGTCCCGGAGTGTCCCCGAGGCGTGCTGGGTTCCCACCCTCAAAGCATCTATCACTCAATCACGTCTGATCGTGCTATTAATCAAACAATGAGGGCCCCCCCCTGTCTTCCCCCTCCCTGTCCTCGGAGGCCTGTTTGAAGGATCGGCTGGGAGGAAACGCAGCGTATCCATGAGTGGTACCGGACCACGGCTGGGAACAGGAACCCTGTAAAGAGCGTTGTTCTTGGACCGAGACCCTCTGTAGGTGCTAAAGACAATACAGACACTCGGGCTAGGCCAACATTCCACTTTACACTTTTCCCCCTTCCTCTGTGTATTTCACTGGTCTACTTCCCCTCTGCAAACTAGCCGGCTAGTATCAAAATATTTATAGTACATCTGCAAGACATGCTGTTCTCATGTATCCAGGACCGTTTAGCCCGGTGTTCATTATGCGAGGTAAAACTAATACCAGATTTATAGGGGAGATTTTCTCTCTGTTCTCCCCCCTGTCCGGGTATTGCGACCGAGGATGATTTATGTGAGGCGAGGAGGAGGCACAGGCGAGATAGATAGAGTGACTGCTTCGGCGAGAGGCGGACGCGAAGCGGAGGCCCAGACTCGAAGTCGCAGAGGGGGCTATCGGCTATCGCTAGCACCGTTTTCCACTGCTCCTGTTCTGGAGACTGGATGGACAGTGACTGGAGGGGGGAGGGAGGGAGAGGAAGGAGACAGGAGGAGGCGAGGATGTATGTATATGAATGAAGGCAGGGTGGAGGAATGTCCAGGTGCACTGGGTCCAAATCGATAGAAGGAGCTGTAGAGGAGCGCCAGATGGAGAAGGAGAAAGAAAAAAGAAAAGTCTGCCATTGATGCTCAATTGCACACAGACATAAACATAGACGGTGTAAGCCCACGCCTTGAAATGCACCATATGCATTTTTTTTGTGACGGAGCGTTTAAATGTATATATATACTATATGTTTTGCTTGGCCATCGCCACAGACTGGATGTCACGATAAAACTGACAGTCACTGAGCCCAACATGAAAAAAAAAAAAAAGCCTGGCATTGTTTTTCCTCATTTCTGGGGGGTAATCAATGTCAAGACTGCCATTCAGCATGTCCACCACTGACACAACAGCCAATCAGATAAACAGGAATAAAAACAGTACTGGGCAACGGGGCTCAACTTCCGAGGGTTTGGATCCAACTCTCCCTTTTTCTTTTTTTTCTTTTTTAGACGATCTCGTCCTGAACGCAGTCCAACTCGGAGCCGCTCCAAAAAAAGCTGAGCGTGAACTCTGCAACCTGGAGCTCATACACACCGGATCGGGTTCCAAACCGTTAAGACGTCGAAATGGACCCTTTGGCGAGGCCTCACGTGGAGCGTCTGATGCTCCGCGTGCCGAATGAGTTAACAGATTCAAGTGGAGAGTGTCACCGCTGATGCAGCACACTCAGAGATGCCGAAACAACCGTAGCCTGTAATTACACTGAGCCTATTAAGCTACTGGTCAGAAGTGACTCACAACAAGGTGGGGGTGTAGAGGGGGAGAGAAAAGGGCAGGAAGGGTGGATGGAGTTCACTTTCATAGCTTCCAAGCCTGAGATGTCCTCAGACAAAAAATCAGTTCCAGTCAACCCTGACAGAAAAACATCGCGAAAGTTTTGCGGGAAAAACATGATTTCACACAAGATAAACGGCCATTGTGTGATTATGTGACCTATGACCCTGTGTTTTTCCCCGCACGCACTCAGAAGTTGCTGGTTATTCCAGGACAGGGCCCTTTTCATCTCATGTCTGCTCTGCCTCTAGCTGAGGCTCATATGACGCCAGCTTCATAGCGCCTGCATCGAGTCCCGAGCAGAGAGACTCATCGACTGCTGCGTCCCGCGGGGAACATCAATTACGTTGTGAAACGGCGTCCTTCAAACACAATCTAGTCTGTGGTGTTGCGTTATATAGCTAAGCTGAGAATTTGAACGTCACACGCATTAAAAAAAATAAATAAATCCCTCTTTGGCAACGGGGGTTGTTTGGGATGTGGTCTCCGGGGCTGACAATTAAATCGTCCGCTCGGAATACGCTGTCGCTGTGGAGGCGTGAGATTTACGGCGAATCATTTCCCAAGAACTGATCATCTAAAAAATGATTTAACTGGATTTATATGGCGTCATAGATCAATCTGATGCATTGGTGTGTCCTCAAGAGACCGAAAACTGTCCCCAGTAGTTGCAGAACTCATTTACAGACGATTAAAGAAGCTCTAAAGAATCCACCCTCCTCACGCTGAACTATTTAAATAAAAGTCTTCCACCAATATAGTGCTCTTTAAGCAACTACCTGGGAAAAAGAAGAAAATATTTGACACTTTACAAAACCTCACACAGCCCTCTGAACCTCTTTGAGTCCAAGCAAAGCAAAGCAGCTTCTGCCAGTAAAAGAAAACCCTAAAATTATAACAAAGGTATAAGGTTAAAAGCTGTAAACATTAAACCTGCGTTCACATTGCAAGGGCTTTTTTTTCATTAGCAATTGCCTCACACTGTGAACCTGATGATTGGGTAATATTTATGATAGACCCTCAGGGCGTGCTTCCCTCTCAGGCTCTCTTATGTCTATAAAATCTTTTACTCTTGGCTCAACTGTAGCAGCAGACAAGGTCCCATTAGAACCTGATTGTGTACGCGCTCTTTAAAGAGTGCGTATATGCATGTGTGTGTGTGTGTGTGTGTGTGCGTGTATGAGTGTAGCAGTAAAGGGGGCTGGCTCTGAGACTTTGGTTAACCGGACTATAATTTGGAGGCCCAGTGAAGACTCCCAGCAGCCCTTCACTGTTTGTTTACCAGAGAGACCAACTCCACTGTTTTCTGCTGCATCTGCAAGGCCCTGCAGGAAAAGGGCGTGTGTGGTTCTGTCTGGCTGTTTTTGCAAGAGTGTGTGTAGGTGTAATTGCGTGTGTAATGTAGTACTCATGTGAAAGTGACATTTTTCTAGAATATGTAAAGGTACTTTTGTCTGTGGCCATTTGTGTAAAGGCCATTTATACAACACATTTCCTTAAAATAATGTTTTTTAATGTGCTGTTTTTTTTAAGAAACCAGTGCTTCCAATTAAGCTAAGCTAAGCTCTGACATCCGTCATTCTGCTTTCTCCTCCTCCACCTTTAAGCTACAGTAAATCAAGGCTACAATACACACACACACACACACACACACACACACACACACCGCCCTTTCTTTTCCTGCAATGGTAGCTTTGTCATGAATAAGAAAACAAAAAGAGCTCAACTTCACATGAAAAAAACACCCTCACATTAAAAAGTGTTTGTCAGCAAAAAAACTGCTATTTCTGTTTGTGCAGAGAGTAATCCTCCAGAGACCAAACTGCGCGCTTTCTGTCCCAATTGGGCTTTATCTTCTTTTCTTTTCTTTTTTTTCCCCAAGCAATCCTCCTCCCGAGCAGGAATAAAAAAAGAAAACAATGCGATTCAAAAGACCGGAGCTCCCAGCCTGTCATTTAGCTGTAACTTTGAATTGTCTTTGCTCTGCGTGAGATGTTTTCTATCACCCCCCACACACACACACACACACACACACACACACACACACACACACACACACACACACACACACACACACACACACACACACACACACACACACACACAAACACACACAGAAAGAGTTGTTGCAGCAATTCCATCACGAGAAAGGAAGAAAGACAGAGAGGAGGAACTTTCAAAAATATCCCTATAATAAAATATTCCCGCTCCTCTGGGGATCCTCCTTTGCTCATTCAGCATCAGGAGACATGAAGTGGAAAAACGCCTGTTATTGGTCCCAGTCCAAAAAAGGGAGACACACAGAGAGAGAAAGAGAGAGAGAGAAGAGAGAGAGACCTATTTCCTTTGGGGAAAGACAGAAAACAGAATGAGCGGCGCAACAGTTGACGGGGGAAAAAAAAAAACGTTTTAACTGCGACAACAAAATGAACTACAGACGACTGTAAGAGGGCAGCTGTCTGGGTGAGTGACAGGATTCAACTCCAGACTGAAAAGCCTGCGCCGGCGAGGATCAGACGACGTGTATGTATATAGACTTTGATCACACGGAGCGCTGCGAATCGGATTGAATATGTGTAAATTGGAACAGCTCTGGGATCAGCATAAAACACAGCAGCTACAAGTTCTCAAAAAGATGCCAGCCTCAGTCACAGGAGAGAACTTTGAAACAACCCCAAGTGTAACGTGGGGGATTTTTTTGCAGTTTTGTAACATTGCTGTACAAGCAGAAATTGTTCGAAACTTTTCCTCTTGTTTTGTTTTTTCAAAGGCAAAAGTCATGCAGGCAAGAAAGTTGTAAGCCAGGAAAACAGGCAACACTTTTATTGAACCCCCTGTTTGGCCTTTATAAGCACTGCGCTGACACTTAATGAACCATTTCTAACACATCAGAATGTAGTTGTAGTTTTGAGCAGATATAAGGACGGTTTTAGGAGTCTGTTAATGTATTTGTCTCTCATCCTTTGAAGCGTTCAGTTTGACAATACAATATAAAACTTTTTATGTCGTATATGAAAGTGATTGTAATTATTTAACCCGTTCACTCTGGCTCAGTCACCTTTCGGTTCCAAATTGCATTGAAAAAGTACTAATTATATCTATTAATGAAGTACGCATGAATATACAAACACTTCTCCTTGACAACTGAGCAAAATCGTCCCACCGATGAAGGCCATGTAATGCGGGTGAAAGCCCCGGGAGATACCGGCAACTGAACATTTAGCTTGTGGATGCTTCATGGGAGGGGTTCTAAATGTCCACAGATACATTAATGAACACTTAAAATGTCCTAACAACTGCTTAGAACTACACTATAGTGTGTTTTAATCTATTTTAAGTTTAAGTAAGTGGGGTTTAATAGGGATGTTAAAGCAAAGTGAGCTCATAATGTTTTAGTTCTTTATCCCAAATTATCTGTTTGTTCCCCCTCGTCCCCCTCTCTCTCTCTCTCTGGAGGCCACTTTACAAATGAGAGCTAGCATGTCTAGCTTCCCACTTCTCCCCGGAGACTTGTCAATATCAGCCACACACACACCATTCAAAGTTCAAAGACTGGCATCCCACTACACACACCTACACACACTCTCCCGGCCCCTTTTGTGTCTCTGGGGCATATTTAATTTCAGTGTCTGTGCACACATTAGATTATGTCTCCATGCACGTGTGTGTGTGTGTGTGTGTGTGTGTGTGTGTGTGTGTGTGTGTGTGTGTGTGTGTGTGTGTGTGTGTGTGTGTGTGTGTGTGTGTGTGTGTGCCACAGGTGGTACTGAGCTGGTGACTCTACTCTGATTATTGCGGTGACCAAAGCATCGCCCACCCCCGTCATATTTTGTCATCGCTTTTTTACCCAGAAAGCGTGGGTGGGAGGTAAAGGATGGATGGTGGACATAAGGGGAAGGAGGGAGGAGGGAGGAAAGGGAAGAAGGAGAGGAGAGGAGGGTGGATGCTGGGAAATGGCCTCCCCGCGGTGCCATATGGGAGGTGGTTTTTGAAAGAGTCTTGAGTTGCTCTCACTGTACGTGCAAACCGATCCTTCCTTTTGTGTCATGTCGCCGTCTCACTTACTCTTCTTCTTCCTTTTTATCATTTTCTCGCTCTAATTTTCTTTCTCACATGAAAGAATAAACATGGCACCCACGTCTCTTCCGCACAGACCATAAAAGGATGGCGTGGGCGTCGCCCCGAGTGGGTGTGCACTCAGATTTTTCAGGTGTATTTGATCCGTTGTGTTCACGCCTCGGCTCTGGCAGCGGGCCCGGCGGTGTGGGCAGGTAATTTGAGCAAATTAGGAGATGGAGCCCGTGTGTTATTAGTGACACCCAGCACCCTCCGCTGCACGTCCACCTATTGTTCCCTCCTCTGCACACACCTTTCTTTTTCAGTTCCGCTCACGGTCCACCCCCTCCCGTCCCATCTGTGCCTCCTGTTCAACACCCAACAGTGCAGTGTGTGGAATGCACACACACACACACACACACACACACACACACACACACACACACACACACACACACACACACACACACACACACACACACACACACACACACACACACACACACACATGGGACGGGGGCGGCAGAAAGGGGAGGATTGGTTCCAGGTGCCAGTTTGAGTGAGAGCATTAATCAAGCATACAGATCATCCTGTCAGACACCTTCAAGCACACACACACACACACACACACACACACACACACACACACACACACACACACACACACACACACACACACACACACACACATACTGTACATCTATACACTCTTTACAGTACTATGTTTGCACAATAGTATCCACAAAACCCAGTCATTATTCCGTGACGTTGCTACGTACCGATCTCCCATTTAAAAACACCAAATTTCTCCATGAGTGTTTTTAAAGTGACAAACATTATGACTTGTGATAAAGCGAGCGGCAGCGCTGATACCGGCGTCTGAAGACACGTCGTAACAAGGTGTACTTATCCCCCCCCAGACAGCCCCACTGATCTGCTGCCAAGCCATTGATCACAGTCAGAGCTCGCTGAAACACCTCTTTGATGCTCGACTTTACTCATCTTGTTTCACCTTCGCCTCGAAAAGCCGAGCTCCGAGTCCCTCCCCTTCTGTGTTGACACTTCACAGCCGTGCGTGTTACCTGACATAAATAATCCGAAAAATAAATACTCGGTGTCCAACCTGAAGCTGCTCTTTTCGTGACCTGCCGGGGATGTAGGTTAATATTTTTGGGAGTTTGGCCCGAGTCAGAGGGGATACCGCATTCCTTCAGGATTAAACTAACAAGGGGAAAAACCTGCCCTTTTTACTCCGGCGTGGGGCAGAACAGGTCGGGCCTTGTGTAGGTGCTGCCGCCGCACTCTCACTCACGTCGTTACGGGCCGAACCCAAACATCCAGGAGGCTCGACACTCCATATTTCCCCCCTTATAGAAACACGCGGGAAAGCGAGGTGAGGGTGGGGGCAACGACAATGCTGCTCATGCTTCCTGTGGTTTGCTGCATCAGCTCTGCTTGAAGCCGTCTTCTGACTTAAATAACTCAAATAAAACATGGAGGAGGAGAAAAAGAGTAGACTTTGAAACAGACAGAGCAGAGTGACAGAGGTGTGTGATTCTGCGTTATAATACTGGTGTTCTGTTTCATTAGGGTGAACCTGTTCCAAGATAGACCAATTTCCAAAGTGTTAGGTAGTTACTTCCTCTCTGAGGGCTTATATAGGATAACGGTAATTCGCCCCAGTGTGATGCAGCTGAAATGGATGAAGGGGCTGCAGGATCTTGTTAAGTGTGAAAATAGCGCAGCACCGCATTAAAAAAAGCCTCGCCGGCCAACGCAATGGCATTAAACTAGCTGGTAATTATGGTGCATTTGAAAAAAAAAAAAAAAAAAAAGATTGCTTTTTTTTTTGGTACTGTAGAAACGAGTTTGCTGTCCAAAAAACACATACCAATTTGGCATGCAGCTAGAGTAAACACAGCAGAGATATTAACCGTTTGCATTGATTTATGGAGGGGAAAGCAGAGATGTTAGCACCCATGGCGTTTAACAAATAGGCTTTATCGCTCCAGTGGGAGAATTGTTTTTTAAGCTGTTATAAACACAGTAGGTAGAGTCCATTGGCAGGTTGTCTTATCATAATAGAATAATTAGCCCCCCGGCTACTGAATATGTGGATAAAAGAAAGGACAATACACAGCGCCTTGTGAGTATTTGCACTGAACTCTCCGTTTGTTGTTGCAGTCTCCGTAATACAGGAGCGACTGTTATCTCGTTCCGCAGCAAGACTCCCTTTCTCCCGTGATTCAATAACTCCTCGCTGCTTCCTTTGGAAGGAGGAGAAGCAGATATTGTACATGTCTATGCAGTTCAGGGTTTTTATTCTGGACGAGACAACAAAAGGGTGCCAATTGACACTACTGGCAAAGAAGTGCCTCGCCTTCAGGTTTTTCTCTTGTTTGGTGAGAAAAGTCTCACATTTCTCAAATTTATTTAATAATTCTCTTTTTTTTTATACCCTTTTCATGGTTAAGATTCAGCTCCATGACCATGCAAACACCTTTACAAATTACAAGAAAAACACACAACTTTCTCCTCAGCTTTAACATCAACATTGAGGAGGGGAAAAGACGTATTTCAGGCTATTTAAATCACAGGTTACAGGAAAACTAGTTCCCATGACACTCTCATTTAGACCTTATTAAGTGCCTACAGCATATTTTGGGGGCCATAATCAACCCACCGCTCGCTGTTGTTTTATATATGAGTGAAAATACAGACCAATCAATCTATCTTTGATTAAACACTGATCACATTAACACGCTGCGACTCCCTGATTACCCTCAGGAGTCATGTGGCCTAATGTGGACCTCCGGCGCTAATAAGTCCCTAATAGCTGGCACGGCACTGAGAACGAACACACACACACACACACACACACACACACACACAACACACACACACACACACACACACACACACACAGCAGCGTTTTTTTCGCTCCATCAATATGACCCTGCCGGGACTAAATAACATGTTTGCCTCTGAGGTACAATTAACCGACGCTAAATAGAGTTCCTTTGAGCGTGGAGTTAAGGGAAGAGTCTTCTCTGCACAGTAGCAGCCAGTGAAGCTCTCGGATTTTTCCCCCTGGCTTTTTCAAATTACCTATTGATGAGTGGGCTTCACGTCTGAGGGGGAGGGGGGGAGGCTTGGGGGGGAGAGGAGGAGGAGAGGGAGGATGTCTGGTTCACTTTTAAGATGTCTCCAAGAAGCAGGCCTGTGGTTAGATCTAAGGCAACACTTATGCAACAGAAGCTGCCTTTCTCAAATACATATACGGTTTCCCTGCAAATTATCTGAGATTTTCTTGCGGGGGGAAAGTTTTTCCGCCCTGAGTCTTCAGATATTTACCCGCTTTTTCTTTTGATCGTGTTGATTTGGGTCCGTCTGTGTAAGCACTTTTTTTTTTTCTTCTTCTACTCTCTCTCTCTCTCTCTCTCTTTCTCTGCTGTGACTACACAACTTTACTGAACGATAATTGCTCCCATGACTTAATTGTCTATATGTAATTAAGTTTGTAATAGAGAAAATAGGCACTTAAATGTTCCCCAGAGAGGCACGGTGGTTGAGTGGGTGCCACACATGTTGAAGATTATTCTGCCCTCCTCATCTGATCTGCCAGTCTGAGGAGTTTTATATATATAAAAAAAAAAATGTATTTGAGGCAATTAAATGAAAAAAAAAATGCTTGATCTAAACGCCAAGACAGATTTTAATGAGCCCCCCTTTTTTACTCAATTTGGAATATTTGCTTGCTCCCTGAAGTCTGCTCAATTTATCGCTGGGAATGTACACTCTGTCCTAAATTAAAAATGTCCTTAAGTACAAATGTACGGAGGGGATGGAGTAATGTGGCTTTTACTAACTAACAAAAACATATTTTGCAACTTTTGCTCTCATAAAAAGTCACTGACGCCAGACAAAACGATTCCAGGAGAAACATGGGAGCAGGATGGCTTTAAGGGAATATATCAAATAAACAAGAACACATCACTTCAGATGTGTTATATAATGTGTTTGTCCAACAAATAAATTCAATTTGTGAGGATCCTTATGCCTCAAAAATCAAGATTAACAGAAAAGAATATAAATCTTTAAATCTAAACTCTATGTGGTACTTTTTCTATCAAATGTCCCCTCATTTCAGTTTAATGAACACCCCAAAAATCAACCTCATTTAAACTCAGATATGTTTTTTGTCAAACAAAAATGTTTACAGTGCCAATCCTAATTTTTGCCCAGCTCCGACACACTACCGTACAACTACATTTATTTATTTTGAATCATAAATACAACTGAAAGCACCGGTGGTCTTGCAAAATCCCATTACTCCGTCAGGGGGGCCTTTTGTGGTTGCACTGACAGATTTATTACCCAGATGTTCATAAACAGGGGCAACATCAATGAGCCGCAGAGCAATATCAATCAGCAATGCTTTATAACAGATTATTGATCAGTGATCGTCCATCCACCTGAACATCTGCACACATCTGCTCCTCTCTCCCTCCGCTGCAGCATGCTTTCAATTTCCTGCAGCGCCGCTCCTCTCCTCTCTCCTCTCCGACCCAAGAGACACGCCGAGGGGTCAAAGGTTAACGTGGTAATAGGTGGTGGTGATTGGTTGAAGACGCTCACTCTCTCCCGGCTTTCAGAGCGTATTAAGGAGCCAAAAACCCCTCGCTTCTGTGCGGAGCAGGAGCCCAGAACAGCTGTGCCTGACCACGGTAGCGACTTCTTAAAAACATCTTTTAAACATTTGATTTGGACAGAGGAGCGGAGGCTATGGACCGGAGCGGAGAAAGGAGGGGTCGGGGTGGTGGGGATGGTTTATTAAACTGTCTATTTCTTGTGTCGTACGGGAATGGAAATGTTTGTTTAAAATTTTGTTAAATTCATCTGTTAAACCTAAAAACATCATTTATTTTGCAGATTAAATTAAACTGTGTAGAGAATCTGTCACAATAGAACACAGTAAACCCCCCAAAACAGAGGCTGCAAACTGCACAATGGGAGTTGGCCTTCGCAGGTTATTGAAAAATCATAAAGTTGACAGCTGCTGCTGTTCACGGGATCTTGAATTTTTGGTGGTCTTCACTTCATATCGATCAACTTTGGGATCCACGCAGGTTCTCATATATGGACTAACAAAATACTGCTAAAAATGATGAAGAGCAATTATTGAAATAAAAAGAGTATTTCTGGTGCAGTTCTTTGAAAAGAAGAAAGTAAGAATCAGGAGTTTATTAACTATAAAATACATATTTTATCTTTTTAGTCATTTGTGAAGACAAAATCATTTAGATTTAATTGATTAAATTGAATTATTCCAGCACTTAAATTACAAATTCATATCATGGATGTCGACATGGAGTGACTTCTTGTTCAAAGCGGATTTATGTGTGTCGATTAAGTGCTCCCCAGAGGCTGCAGAAATCCACACTGATTAATTAATGACAGCAGCACAACTGAACAATTTCAGGAAGCGATTACAGACCTTTTCTTGGCAAAATGAATCGATTCTTCTCCCCCCAACGCACTGCAGAGACACCCCCAACACACACATATCCAGTAATCCCCACATCTTGTTTCAATGCTCAACTGTAAACCCTCTTGTGCGCCGGCTGTTTACGTTTGTCAAAAATATCACCCCGTGCTTTTGTTTTGGGTTCCGCAATGGCAATCGCTTTGTAAATCTAAGGATACGCAGCACAAACATGTCATCTTTCTCCCTCAGAAATATTTATAAACATCACGTAGAGTAAATACTGGAATCTGTGAACACAGAGAGAGGTTTTTCTTCTTTTTCTTTTTTGAGTATTTGTGCACCACAAAAAGCCTTGATGATCGTTGGGTCTTTCTTCCACCACAGAAGCTTGGACCTTGATATCAGGGTTCCTCAATGACCTCAGCTGCTCTGGACCCAAATCCCTCAATAACATCCAGGATCGTTAACCCCTTTACCCAAAACCCTTATTAATTCCTCAATCCCAAAAACCTCAACACCTGACCCCAAGTCCTCCCCACGACCCCGAAGCCTCTCTAACCCAACTCCAGACTCAACAGCGACAAGCGGCGTGGTACTCACCCCAGAAGAAGTTCTGCTGACATGGTGTCACCGTGCTGAAGAGGCTGTTAGATGCCATGGCTGCCTCTGGTCGCAGCAAGCCCCACTTTTGTTCCTCTGCGGTTTCCGTGACCCTTGACACGTCCTAAACCAAGAGGACGCAGCGTGTCATGAAGAAAAAAAAAAAAAAAAAAAAAAAATGGAAAGGCCATCCAAAAGACATGCTTTTTTTTTTTTTAACGTATCAACTATTTGGATGACCACAAGTAACAACCAGGTCTGGTTTTATAGAGCACAAAAAAAAAAAATTGCAGAGGCAAAATATCGCCTTTGCGGATAGATCAGATGGTGTCGGACTTGCTTGCTTGGCGAGTGTGGTTGGAAACGTACTTACTCGCTTAGCGCCGTCCTTGTGACTGGTGCTGGCCCGCGACGATTAACCATTTACGCTCCGGGTCGCCCTCAAAACACCAACCCCGAGCCGCACGTCTGTGGTTCTGTGGTTGTTTGGGAGGCGAGCAGAGCCCTCACACAACCCGAGAGGCACCAGCTTTAAAACTCGTCTCTTTCCTGCCCTCCATGCGCCGTCACTGGAGAGCCTGGGTCACGTGCCCCTCTGACATCATCACGGCAGAGCGGTGGAGTGGGACAGCCTACCGTTGTGGCTTTCCTCCCTCTCCTCTCCTCTCCTCTCCTCTCTCTCTCTCCACCACCCCCCACCAAACTTTTTTCTCTCCTCTCTGGCTCCCCTCCTTCTCTCTTACGCGTGGTTCGGCGGCGTTTGCAGGCTCTCTGGGGGATCGGGGTCTGACGCTCCCATGAGTCAGGAGGCTTTTCGGTGGGGTTGGGGTGGTGGGGGGGGACAGCTTGTTCAACGGCCCATGCCTCCTCAGCATATGGGGAACAGCGCTCCTCTTGCTTTGCTCTCCCTTCACCCTTTCATCCCCCTCCCTCTCTCTCTTCCTCTCTCTCTCTCTCTCTCTCTCTCTGACTCTGCTGCTCCCCGTCCCTCAACTCCTTTAACAGGGCTGCTGTTGCTGCTCCCGTCTGCCTCTGAGCAGGGAGAGCTGAGCTTGGTAAGACTTGAGGGTGTGAGTGAGGAGCGAATGGCTGGCTGGCTGGCTGGCTGGCTGGCTGGCTGGCTCGCGGTGTGTGAGATTGGGTGTGTGTGTGTGCATGTGTGGCAGAGAGAATGGGGGAGAGAGAGAGAGAGACAGAAAGGCTGGGTGAGTGTGTGTGTGTGAGGAGAAAGCGTAGGTGGTGTGAAACTGCTTATTTACAGAGTGAGTGTGTGTGTGTGTGTGTGTGTGTGTGTGTGTGTGTGTGTGTGTGTGTGTGTGTGTGTGTGTGTGAGCTGCTCCAGTGTCACTTTCGCAGCCTGACTTTTGGAAGCTTTTCTCTCCCTTTTTGCACTCTCTATGTCACCGTGTCACAGACAGCAGTCACGTTATTGCGTCATGAATGTTATAACTTGTGTGTGTGCATGCATGCGAGTCTGTACTGACCTTTTTAATTGGCTCTCATAGAAGCGACAGACAAGAGGCAATTCCAGTAAGAGGCCGTAAATCGCCGCCACCTGTCTCCTCTGTGAAAGAGATGCCTTCTCACAGTCTCGCGAACACTTGGAAACACTTGGACACACACACACACACACACACACACACACACACACACACACACACACACACACACACACACACACACACACACGATGTAACACAGAATGGCCTGCCAATGTGTAGTGCATGGCGGACAGCTTATGAACAATCAACAGTGAATCATCACACACGCACACACGGATTCCCACACACAACAAACGCAGCACACAACCTCACACGTTGCAGCTCGCCTTTGATCGGCGTTCCGTAAGGTGTTTGTTCCAACAGATCAAAAACACAGACAGGGTGGGTGGGGGGTGGGTGTTGGTATGAAAGCAGAGGAACGTGTGGAATGAAGCTGGGAGTTCAGTCAGGTTCTAAAGTAAATCAGTCATCGTGCCACCGGCCAGTTGTCAACTGTGACTAAGCAGAAAAGAGCCAAACAGAGCTTCGGGCTCTTTTCTTGTGATTTGTTAGCTGCCAGAGGAAACTCACTTTTAATCGCCATTTAAATGCATCGCTGTTGTTTAGTTACAGCCTGTGATTATAAATATTTGATGTTTTATGTGCCGCTGCGTTTTCACGAAATCGCTCCCTGATATTTGAACGCAAAGATCAGCATTGAAAATGATTGAAAATGTCTCTCTAGAATCAATATAACCATTACTTCTCATGGTGCACAGTCCTCACTGTGAACTGCTTTCATTAGAACTACTTTTTACCGAAGAAATAGTCCCCCAATGAAAACTGTTCATTGTGTTTGGTGGATTATTGTTGTTGCTGCAGAATCTTTTTATAAATGTATTTCTTTTTTTTTGGGTTCACAAATATACTAACTTTTACCTATTGCATAATTGTGACAGCAGATTTCTCTGAGAGATATCTTAAAACCAAAACCTCAAGGATAGATAGACACCACAAGAGGTAAGTTATACAATGTGTTAAACCATTTTTGGGTGTATTTTTGGTCATAAATTATTATTATTTATTTTTTATTTTCACTTTATCATTTGTCTTGAAGCTTCTGAAAAGGCAGAAATAGTTCCGGTAATTATAGTGCTAATGTTTAAATTGTTTAAAAAGCAAGTACTACCTCCAAGTGAGGTCAATAAACAAATGAGCACTCTAACCCATGTTTGCACACTCAATATGAATACATTTAAGATAAAAATATAAATAAAACAACATCTGTTTGAGCAATTTAGTAAATTATTATTATTAAAATGCTGAAACTAAATATGTCTCATTATTTAGCAATGGGGCCTTTATTTATTACAAATCTTAATGACCTTAATATAGTGTTTGAAAAAAAAGAAAAAGCAGTGAATAAAAAACAAACAATCCCCACAAATTCAGCAGCGTTTCTTTGCGGCCTGCGTTATTTTTGTGCAGTGAGACGTTTTCCTTGGCTCGGTGCTTTGTAAATATTTGCTGTCTAAAACAAGAACATGCCTCTAGAGTTGCAGAGCATGTTACAGAATCCTTAAGGGGAAAGGCCTGCACACACACACACACACACACACACACACACACACTGAATATCCCAGATTTCTACTCCCAGATTTAATCGATCATGTCAGCCATGCAGTTTACCTTGATGCTAAATGTTCTGATCAACAACAGTCTTCCTTAATAATTGTCAGATTATATGTTTTGGATCACCAGTGCAATGGAAAAAAATGGCTGTACATAAACTTTAGGTTGCTACAATAATATTCCAGGTCGTGTGTAAACATTTTTAAGCTTTTTTGGGGAATGGATTCTTTGCTGTCAGAAGCATTAAAAGTTCAGGACGGAGCGCTGTGAGCTCTGCTGAGCCACAGTAAATAACACACAGTTTGATGGGAATATAATTTGCACATCGTGATTGAATCAAAAATAACTGAATGAAAAATAAAGCATAAAATGTCAAACCTCAAACATGGCAGCAAACACCATCTCCCTGGGTGGCACGGGATGTGATAAACAACCTTGATGGTGAAAAAACCTGAACTATGACGATGCTGTAGTCTCGGATATCTCTGCGTGAATTCTTCACGAAATGCAAAGGATTGAAACGGCAAAGAACGGGAACGAAGTTTAGTTAAAGTCGGCCAAATCTCCTTTCACTTTGCCCAACTTTCGGTCAGGTCAGCGAGTTAGACCAACTTAAGAAAATCACAACAAACTCTTTCCATGACTGAAAACCTTGACCACAAACTCTACTTGTGTCTATGAGCGAGTCTGAATATTAAACTCAACTCACCTCTGATCTAATCACGAAAACATGCAAATTAAAGGTTTTGATTCTGTTTTTAAAAGTATAATGTTTAAGGGACATTTGGCAAATAAACAGTTTGGTGAATATGGTATTTATTGAATTCATTCCGGCCTGATTGGAGGGATTTGAGCAATTATATTATTAGAGGAGCCAATGAGCTGAAGTTCATGCGAGTGTTTTTATGTATTAAACATATCTAATCATAGTTTGTATGTATAGAAAAAGTGGAGAGTGAGTTCTATCCAATAACTAATAAAAAAAAAGAAATTTCACTTGAGGGAAATACTGCCAGTTTGGAAGGGGGTCCTCATTTTGCTGTATAGACAATTTTGTAATATATGTCCTTTCTGTCAAAAAATAAGGTTTTTATGTGAAGGTAATAATGTTTAAGGCTGGAATATGATGTGGAATATAATGTTTCATTCATTACTGGTTCTCCACTGGTGGCCGTATACTACACTTGCTATACTTGTGTGTGTGTGTGTGTGTGTGTGTGTGTGTGTGTGTGTGTGTGTGTGTGTGTGTGTGTGTGTGTGTGTGTGTGTGTGTGTGTGTGTGTGTGTGTGTGTGTGTGTGTGTGTGTGTGTGTGGAGCTGAAGAGCCTGGCCGTACTCTGAGCTCTGGCCAAGGTCTGCCCTGAGGACTGTGGTCGATGGCCCACCCTGCCAGACACTTTCTCTCTGCTACCACTCCGGACCACACACCTTCAAATGGACTCATTCTGTTATCACAAGCTCTCACAGAAACATAATAGAGGTATCATGTGTTGGAACATGCTTTAAAATTACACATGCTATTAAGAGTGTGTGTGTGTGTGTGTATGAATGTAATTCAAAGTGCCGCTGCTTTCCTTGCAGTGTCGCAGAAGATGAACTTCAATATGGACTGTTTTCACAGAAATGTATTTCTCGCAGCAGAGTTTTTCTGGGAAAAATATTGGCGGATAATGATACCCAAGATGAGTTAAAATTAACTCGGACTGAGGCCGTCTGTATTCGTCCCTCTGCGAGAGCTAAAAGCAATGTGACATAATTAGCTCCGGAGCAGACATTACGCACGTGGACGTATTACAGTATTAGAAAAGGAAGGGCTTATTAATAGCCACCTTTTGGCTCGTGTTGTGTACTCTCTCTGGCGGGGCATCAGAACGGCCCCGGCTGTGGCAAACAGGCAGGTACAGTGATTCACTTCAACAGGCGACATCTGTAAAACGCCAAGGTAGTTTACACTGTGGCCCCCGAGCCCGAATTAACCTGCTTTCATTGGAAACAAACAGCACTTTTGCAATCAGCTCCTGTTGGCCGTTGTGAGCGTAAATATCTTCCTAGCGGCGCTGCTGAGGCGGCACCGTGACCCGGACCCATACGGTGAAGCAAGAGTCGAGGAGGAGTTCACTTCGACACGGTCCAAAAAACCTCATGGAAGTGCAGAAACTCAATCTACGACGCCGCGTCGACCGAGAGGATGTTGATGTTCTGTGTGAATTGTTTGGTGAGGTGCGGGTATGGTATATACTTAATGAAAAGTAGATATTTTTCTTCTGGAGTCCAGCAGTGGTATCTACGTCTTCCAGTGACTTTGGGCCCTTTCTTGTGGTGTCTGGACAGCTGTTTTTGGAGTCACAGCTTTGAGGGAAAATAAAGTTGAACCTATAAGTAATAAGGGGAAATGTTTAATATCAAATGGCGCTTGCACAACCTAAACACACATTAAAAATAGCTCTCGCAGTTGTGATTACATAAAAAAATTGCTAAAAAAGGGGGGGGGTTAGATCAGTGGTGGAGGCTGCGATGAGGAGGCTGTGGCTGACCACCGACAGACTGGTCCATTTCTTTTTCTTTTTTTTTTTGTTGCTCCATTCCTCATTTTAATCAAGGGCCCGGTCCAGGATAAACAGCGCCTACCTACACTGCAGTTCAAACAGCGCGGCCCCGCTGAGACCCAGAGCGATGATTTCTAAATGTTCACTGACAACTTGTTTTAATTTGTGTGCTAAGTACATGGAGTGTGTACTTATATATATATCTTTCTTTCTTGGCATGCATACCGCCCTCCCGCTACTTCTCCACCTCTGAGAAACTTTATGGTTCTTCTCGGTCCTCCGCGAGCCCCGCTGTCTGGTTTATTCATGCCATGCTGTGTTGAAGGTGAGGACAGGTCCAGCCGCCGAGACCTGATCCTAGGGGCTTCCAGCGGCGTCTTCATACCAAAGACCGGCTGACCGTGACTGAGGACCTTGTGATGCTCCCTCGCTTCTGCTCTGAGGTCGGTGCAGTATCCCCACAGCCAACAGGAACCCTGTCATTGCGTGGTCAGTTGTCAACAGCGAGAGAGATTTCACAATAGCTGCTAGGCCGAGGTCAACCGAGTTCAGGCATCTGAACTGCTAAGTCAGCATTATAATTACACCCCGCTGATGATACAACTCCACTACGAGGTCACATGATGGCCCCATCGGTCACGAGATGCCGTCACTCCGGGCAAATGTCAATAACAGAAAATGACTGTGTGTCGTGCGTGCAGCGGGTTGTGAGGAGGAATACGTTAACTCGGCGCTCGGGCCGTGACTCAGATCTCAGAGGTCACGGCAGCCAATCGCGAACCTGAATGAGCTTATACATAAGCCGCCCATTATGCTCCTCAGAAACTCCAGTTTGCTCGCTGTCGAGAACAAAGTACGCCTGATGGAGGCAGACGGCTCGCTGGAGAAACAAGCCATTATGAGGAGGAGTTCGGCACTGTGTCACTGACAATGGGGGCCAAACAAAAGGCTCTGTTGTCTCCTCCGGTCGGTGGGTTATTTGTTTTGTGTGTTTTTTCTTTTTTTCTGTGGGGTTTTTGTGATGGATAATTGCCCTCCTCACATGATTTCATAATGCCGTGACTCGTCTTTCAGTCCCTGTGTAACACAATAACAAGACAAAAAAAAAAAGAAAGAAAAAGAAAGGGAGGGGATCTAAATGTGAATTTTTGACATTGTTTAGAAGTGGCCGCTTTTCTTCATTGTGGTGTATAATTTTAGAAAGATGTATGAGCAGGACGCTGACTTGAAGCAGTCATAATACGGCCTGCAGCACAGGCGGGCGGGCTCCCAGGGTTTACTGGCTGTATTGTCTTAGGATAATCATTTTAAAAGTGCTCACACAACTGTACCATAGTTTATGGCTTTGTATCTTATTGCTGTGTGAATATCAAATTAAAATCAGATGGGAATACTCCTGAGTCAACACAGATTTATACTTAATGAAAAAAATGAAGTTATCATAGTGTGTACTGTAGCATTGTACAACTTTATTACATCTGACATTTATATCTTTTTTATTTTACTATTATTTTTATCATTGAATTACTGTTTAATAACGCTGTTTTGGGTAAGGATTTACGAGCTCTTATTCATCACCTGAACCTCTCCAAAGATTAATGTTCATTTCTTGCTGACAGCAGAACGCCACAGTGTGCAGAGTGTAAAT
Organism: Anoplopoma fimbria; assembly: GCF_027596085.1. Classification (NCBI taxonomy): domain Eukaryota; kingdom Metazoa; phylum Chordata; class Actinopteri; order Perciformes; family Anoplopomatidae; genus Anoplopoma; species Anoplopoma fimbria. The sequence continues at coordinate 3,958,407 of NC_072466.1, forward strand.
GGGAGTCTGTGTTGCAACATCAAGGACCAGGTTGAACCATTAAAAAAGCCGTCTGCGAATGTACTGTACGTGCACAACAGAAAGCCAGAGGCATTGTCTATAAGATGCTCCGTAGGTATGCAATCTTTTTTTTGTGAGTCAGCAGAGATCAATCCGGGACAGATCAACTGAGGAATGTATTTACTCCTCATGGAAGAAAAAAAAAAACCCCACTTAACTTCAAACAGAAATTATAATGTATGCTGGAATTTGACTAATCCAACAGCATATTGACGCGCAGGAATGCATATATTAAATTATGGTTGGGTGAGGGTGCACTTGTAAACACTTTCTTGAAAAGAACCTGCATTCCAGTATGTGCTGTTAAAACATGCATGCGGATTAAATATGCTTGTAAAAAAATTAGAGGCTTACTGTGCTTCTGGGAGTAGTTTTTAAAGTGAAGGCAAGAAACGCAAAGGCCCAGTTAAACAGAGGCGGGCGTTGTTATATAATGTAGCACAGGAGAAAATCAGAGTTTAAAATGCATAGCTGAAATATATTTTTACGAAACTGTGTGGCTTTTTCATTCGCAGGGAGTATTCAGATCTTCTTCTTAAATAGTAGTAGAGCCAGTGAGTTCAAAAGTTAAAGTGCTGCACTGAAATGTAGGTAAAGTAAAAACCAGAAGTATTATCTGTAGTAAAACTACTTGCTGTGCAGAAAGATGTATATTATTCTATATTATGACATTGGATAAGGGATTGTTACTGATCAGCAGCATTTTACAGACTTTTCTGGTCGAGGTGAAGTTATTTTTTATGTTTCATTTACTGTTTGATACTTTAACCCATCATATTTTAGAAGATGATCAAATATGCAAACAAACAAGTAATATTTGTCAGATAAATGTAGACTAAAAAGAAATATAGTATAAAACTCAAGTAAAGTACTTTACAATTCCACCACTAGGTTTCTTTGTCCTATCATTTTATCATATTGTATTATTTATTTTACAGTTTTCTAGCTACATATTTTGTACGATCACAAAGAAGAACTATTGCAACTACGCATAAAATAAAAGTTACCTCCAGATTAAAATAAAAAGACAGCAGTGACTAATTGCTTTTTGTGAAGGCAATCAGTAACTGAAACTAGATATGTGTGATATTGTTGGCTGTCCAGTTTCTCAAATGAAACCTAAAAAAACGTTTTTAAAAAACTCATTCAAATGAGCAAAGAGAGCTTATTGAGTTGCAGTAGCTGGCGACCTCCTGCAGCGTGCCTCCCATGCAGCAGGAGCACAGACTTATTAAAATGAACTAAATTAGATACTACTGTGGCCTTTTTATGATAACACTCCACGACCGTTACACAAATACAGGCCGCACTGAAACGAGGCTCCTAATGCGCCTCCTTCGAGCAGCACACTTCGCATATTGTTGCCTCTCCAACATCATTTTACAGATGGTGGTTTTCGGGACGTGTATTTGTGAATTACAATGACTCCTTTTCTTACTCTCAAAACATTCCAGCAGCCTGCAAGATGAAATGCTGGAATCCGAGGCATGATGCTAATTTGAAGACAGAAAGAATCTATAAATCTGACTTAGTCTCTCGCCCCGGGGATATACAGCCATGATAATTACAGGTTGACTTTACAGACATGCAGACATCTCTCATCTGTACTGCTAATAGTATAACCAGCAGGCTGCTACGTGCTTACTCAACGTCTAGCAGCAGGGGTGAGCAGAGGTAAGCTGTAACAATGATAGCATTATAAAGCAGAAATCGGGGGGGGGCTCAAACTGCGCGTTGTTTTGACACAGATTTACTGCACTTTAAGAAGAATTATCTGCTTGTCTTTAAGCTACATGTCAGCTGTAGGATTATCCGCTAATTATCATCCAATGAATAATTCTGGAATCACAAATGGAAGTAAGGCTTGTGCAACGCCAGATGTTCATTCAGTCTGTGTCACGGCTTTAGCTGGAAGCCCGAATTAAATCGTATTTGTGAATACATCGCAAACGCTTTGATTTCCAAACAAACAAACAGGCTTCGACCGGCAGCATGACTATCAGAGGGAACATCTAACGCAAAGCATAACGGATGATCTGGGAGGACAGTGCCGCATCTGGTTGCAGTTAAATCCTTGTTTTGCTGTGTCCTTCAGACTTGGTGCCACGGGCCCGAGTGCTCAAGCAAGTAGAGTTCATACGGACGCGAAAAAAACCACCATGTGGTGCCTTGAAGACTCCCCCACAGGGGTCAGCTTCGGGACTCACAGGGCCCAGGAGACAGTGGATCAGGACCGGGTTGGATTGGATCGCTGGTGGAGGCCATGAAACGAACACTTGAGAGACATCGAGTAGACTGTTGGCCACGTGGGGAGCTTTATTGAGCTAGAGTTCAAGGCATGAAGCACAATGTAGGCCTGCTCAGATTTAATCTACATTGTTCAAAAAATGTCTCTTTCTCCTGTTTCTCATTTTATTCCTTCATGAGGTTTTGGAGTTTGGATGTGGTCCATGCTGGAGACCAATAAAGGCAGGTGAGTTCCCCCACCCAAACCAATGAAAACCCTCCCGTTCTCCAAGGCGTGACGAATTGCTAAGTGCGATGCTAACATGCCCTCTCCGCCCTTTCTTGCCTTCTCCACCTCTGCATTGGTAGGAGTTCATCAGAGCCTGTTGTATTGTTTTTGCACGGTCAGACCTTTTTCCCGGGTACTTTTTTGTGGCCTTCTGTTTGCACACCTGGCGGAATTGCGAAAGTTTGTCTTGGGTCATGTGTGTTTATCCACCCCGAGGCCCCAGAGGTGACCCCATCACGCCACCGACAGGGAGGCCAGCACTTGCGTGTGGCGATTTCCAAAGTGGCCAGGCTTTTGGAGAAGGGCCACGCTGGCTGTGCTGCCTTTCAGCAATCTGGCCCCGCTCTGGCTGCGCTTAGAGGAGAGGGGTGGGGAGGGTGGAGGAGGTGGGGACTTGTTGGCAGGGCCCTGCAATGTTTTCAGAAGCACAGACTTCTGGCAGCATTGCTCAATATGATGGAGAAAAATGCCTGCTGCTAATGAAAGCCAGCAGTGTCTCTCTCGAATTGGACTAGAACCCCCGAAAGGCATTATGTAACTGAGATCATAAACATTTCAAAATTGTCTCTCAACAAATTATCAGTGTTTATTTTCACTACATTATATCTGATATTTTTGAAACAGTTTGTAATTGAAAGGAACTGCTCTTTACGTAGACCCTTGTTTCTTTTGAAACCAGGGACGTTGTACCAGCAATTATTTTTCTAATTCATTATCAAACGGGCCAACAGATTTCAGGAAGACAAGAAACAGGCGTAGTTTTTGGACGTAGAGATGTTATTTGTAAGGATCTAATTTGTGTAGGAAAATCAAAATACAAAAATTTACTCTGTGGCTTTAGGTCAATGTTAGATATTTTATTTAGGATGTTTTATTTCGAACATCCTGCCTTATCAGAGATGTGCAAACGCTGCATCTGCGTATGATAATCAGCGACCGGTGAATGCTGCTCTTTCACGTCGTTGTTTTGATAGTGGTGCTTTTGGCCCGAGCTCAGTCCCGCACCTACAGCATGTATTAGTCAAATATTTATCTTGTTCAGAAATACGCGGCTATATTGAGAGGGGAATAGGGTGAGATGATTTAATGGGCACACCGGAGGGCCCTCTTAGGTGCCAAAGTTTTGCAATTTCGGTGGTCTTCTGTCAGGGATCAGACACCTGAAGGGTCGTTTAGGAGACCACGAGGTGCCGTGATTCAAGACCCACTGAGGGGACATGAAAGTGTGCAGAAGATGGAAGGCCTGGATGGCAATTACAGCTCATCAAGTCACATTTCAAAGGGTGACTAAATTGTTGAGAGTCTTGCACATGATAGATTTACAGTTTTCCTCCTTGGTGTCTTCCCTAAAGAGTCAGGGTGGGGAAGCAACAGTTTTATGTCTGTGCACTACGCTATAAACTAAGCTTGTCTTCACTGGTGATTTAGTTTAGATTAATCCAAACGTACAATTTAAAAGCAGAGGCATTCCAAGCCTGTCCAACTTACATATTTGCTGTAGTGTTTACTGACTGCTGCTCAAGCAAAGCACAGTTTAACCATTTGATCCCACTGAAATAACAGAAACGAGACATTAAAGACAAAATCTGTCTCAGTCTTTATTTAGATTTCTAAATCCTCTCTTTGACTTTTTAAACTGCGGCCCAGCAAAAGAAAAAATGTGATTTTCCAGGATATTTAATGAACCGACTTTTGCTCAAAATAGATTGAAGGAACATTTCCCCGTTAAACTCTTTCCTCTGGAAGATTTCTTGCCGTAGTTGAGAAGTGAAGAAGTTTCTAACTTACACATTGCACTTCATATATCACCGTTAATGTCAACTGTCATAAATGTAAAAATAACATTTGTCTTGTCGTATTTCTCTCCGTGTCATGAAATTTGATGAAATGCTTTAGAGTGCATTTGGTGTTGTCCTTTGGATAACCAGCCACAGGAATAGATACTTCCAGAGGGCACTACTAAAGTTACACCATGAGGGGAATCAATCAATACATCCAACTTCTGCTTTTTCACTTTCAAACGCAGTAACACTTAATCACTATACAATTCCTGGTTAAAAGCATTGAAAGTACTTGTGAATTCCTTCATGAGAAACAAGATATTCATTAACTAATCATGCAAAATTAGTCTGTAGAAAGTCACTGCCAGACAACAGTTTGCACTCACACACACACACACACACACACACACACACACACACACACACACACACACACACACACACACACACACACACACACACACACACACACACACACACACACACACACACACACACTGTCTCCTTCTTTTTATAGAAAACCCAAATTTATGTTTCTTGTCAACACAAGATGAATAAACAGAGAAGGTGGTGTTAAAATATGCTGTCATTGACAAACTGTATTTCTGGAAAAGTAGCAAATTTGCAGGGTGTTGTGTCAAAGACAAATAATGAGCAATGTGTATCATTTTTTAGGGTTATTGTTATAAAAAAAGAGTTTGAGATGGGATCATCTTGGAGGAGGTCAACTGGGTCAATAAATGGTTTTCTAGGGGGTTGTTTTATCCATAAAGCATAAAGCTCAAACAAAACACCAGTGGATTGCTTCAAAATAATATTGAAATGACATAAGAATTGATATTACACATGATATTATACATACACACCCTGGCCAATTTCTTTTTGGTACGCCATTCAAATTCAATGCAGTCCAATACAACAAGTTTGACATTGTCAGAGAGGCTATACATGGGTGCTATATGTTTATTATTGAGGTCCTAGTTAATGTTGACTTTGAATTATGTGTTTCTAATATTCCTTCTAAACATTAGAATCCATGTAAATGGATGTTTGTGTCAAATTGAAGAAAATGGCTCAAGGTGTTTCCTAGAATATGGCGTTCACGAGAATGGGACCGACATGACGTCCCAGTGACCTTGACCTTTGACCTCCAAAATGGAATCAGTTCATCTTGAGTCCAGGTGGACGTTTGTGCCAAACAGAGGCGTTCAGAAGATCCTGATTAAAGTGAATATTATGTGATAAGTTTAAAGTCACAAAGGGACTCTTTCTCTATTATCTACAAGCGTTTTTCTTGGATTACTTGGTTTGTGAACCGGCAAAAATTGAGACGCTACTAAGCCTAATTTTATTCCTTTTAATGCTTCCACTTTTACTATTTCTAGGCTTGTGTTTTGGTCAAGAAAAGAACCGAACGTAGCATTGTGATAATCCTCTGTGAACCTTCCTGAAGGTTTCATAACACCAGAGAAACTTGGGTGGCCGTGATGCATGACATCTGACATTTAGAACTGCTTGCATTCATAACAGTCATTACATCAGTGTTCCCTAATGGTGGTTTCTTATTTTAATGGGCAGGATTATATGAAAAGGCCGTGACGTTTATATTGAATCTGTTGCACCTAATTAGAGCGGCACGGTGGATGGAAGGCTATGCTTATTCACAGGCACAAACCGCCAGGCCAGATTCACAAATACCCTTTTCCTCTGCAGCGACCGCAATGCTTTCGTGTTTGTTCAGGTACAGTGTTTTTCCCCGTTTCATTCAATTTGGCAAACCTCAAAATAAATGAGGATATAGTATGATGCGTTATTCGAGCGCAAAGTGAAATTCAGCAAGGCGGGGATTTCTTTCTGCCGCTTTGATTCTGCAATAAACAAAACGAAACTGCAAGACTTCAGGAGGTTCAGGTTTCCCAGTATCTAAAAATTGACGCGAACATTTCTGTTGTGAGAGCTAAAAAGCAACAAGGGAGCAATTTGAGTTTTGGTTGCACTGCTTCTTGCAAAGTCTCCAAGCAGCAGCAGCAGTTATCTGCCCTGACCTTCTCTAATAACCAAAACCAGGTTCTCCCTAAAGCATCTCTGCGCTACAATAAGTTCATCTCAGTTTCACTAATGTGTCAACATGATCTCAGTTTAAAGAAACTTCACAGCGGCCAAGTGTCCTTCTGCCAAATAAGGGTGAATATGTTATACACAGAAAAACATATAAACCAGAACTACAGCTTGACAAAACTCCTCATATAACTCACTCTCCATGTACAATCAGGCCTTCAGGGGAAATTGTGTGAGTCGTCCCACCCACTCACTTTCTCAGCTGGAGAGAGCAGAAAGACAGACTTGTCACAGATGCTAAGTGTGTGTGTGTAATGTATCTGGATGAATGTGCCTGTATGATATACAAGTGACTCATCCCTTTCTAATAAATGCCCTTCATTCTAGCTTCAATTTATTGTCGTGACAGCTGTGAGATAAAATATCACCGATGCAGAGCGGAATCATAAGACGCGATGACTATCCACCTACTGAAGGCATGACTGACTCTCAGGGGTTTGTTGCCAAGGGAGGGAGATTCCCCCGCAAAACAATATGATATGACTTAATCCCGCTCCTATTCCCAGAGCAGCTAAAGGCCCCTCATAGGCTTTCCACTCAGCAGTAGATGACCGGGCTCTCCGCTGATGAAAGAGAGCAGAGAGCCCATTAGACCTTACGACTCATCGGCTCATCTGAGTAATCTGGAACAGGCACAGAGCCGGGGGAGCAGAGAGATGATAGAGGGACTAACAACCGACAGTTATTGGGTTTCTTCATTTCTTTAATGGTTCAACTTTTAAAGCTGAACTAGAATTCCTTGGTGTTAGATTTGACATATTTGGTCAGGATTATGATTGCCAGAAAGAGAAAATACATTTTTTATTCATGCGATCAAATGCAGCATCTGTTTATAGAGATATAAGCTGTTTCTTTAAAGTGGAAATTATGATTCACATTGATAATTGAAAGAGTTTTGTTCAACTCAGTTGAAAAGTTTGTAGTCCCTGTAGTTTGTTAATGTTTGTTTGTTAAGTCCAGCTGAAAATAACATTTAGTTTGCCCTTCATGTAGACACATAAATGTCAAAGTGTTCTTTTAAATGTATTGTTTGTAAGGACAACATCAGCATCTAACCAGACAGACGTTTACATGCTGTTTAATAAGCTAGCTTTGCTTTATGGGCGTGTTTGTGCTGTAATATGAATAGCTAGATATCTTTTTTGTGAATCAGACCTTGAGACGGGGAAGATAGCGGATGCAAGTGATGCAAAATTCATATTGCTATCAGCGGTTGCAATCAAATTTGTTTGTGAATTCAACCGTGAGTGTGGAATGAAAATTGCACGATGCAGGTGTTAAATAAAATGAATGAAAAGTAACATCTAGTGGGAGATAGTGCAAAGTTTAGCAAGTGGATTACAAATTTCACATCAGGATGGGTGCTGTGAAGGTAATGGTCACTGTTGTAAGTGTTTGTTAGCCAATGCTATGTGGGCTTTTTGAAAAGAGGGATAGTTCAATATACGTAGGCTACACAGAGCACCGACATGCTGACGTCGGTAGAAAACTAGAAAAGTTGTCTCATTGCAACACAAGCTTTTAGTTGTCAGCATAGTAAATGCCAGAAACTTAGATGCTGGATCCATAAATATATCCATAACTTTCTTATCCTCTTTGACAAATAAAAAAGAGCAATTGTAAAAGAAAAATTGTTAACATTTATAAGGAAGTCAAATTTCAGTTTTGGTGTCTGTGAAATATCGCACCGTATTAAAGAACCGCCCCTTTAACAGCTGTTTGTAAAGTTGCATGACCTCACTGCTCACCGGTATCAGCTTTATTAAAATCCCCCAAAAATGTGCAGCACAGAGCTGCGGCTCATTTAAAAGTTGAAAGACTTGTTTCAGGCTTAGCAGTTTTTCTCCCAACTTCCGGACTATACAGGTCGGGGAAACCTGCCAAACGGCTTCCTGCATATTGGGCACACGTGTTGTGCCACACATCGCTTACAGACATTTGATGTTTTCTACCTCTCCACTTCCACTCCTCTCATCTCCCTCCTCCTCTCACCTCTCCGTTCTGCTCTCTCCCCTTTTTTTTTTTTTTTCCTCTCCTCTTTTCTTCTCTCGTCTCCTCCTCCCTCGGATAGTGATTGTGATGGAGAGGTTAATCCGGCCGGCATATGGTTGCCATCGGCGGCAGATCTCTCCGTAATGGTGGATGGACAGTGTACGCTAATCACGATCTTTGATCCTTCACGAAAAACCCCAACTGAACCCGCGTGGCTCTGATTTCCCCCGCATCGCTGCCGCTCTGCAATGAGGAGGCCCCCGCCGCTCTGGAAGTCATTTTGGGCTTATTACTTAAGCCTCGGCGTATCCCCATTGTCTTTGCAGGCATTGGAAATGACTGGAGGCTGTGCTTCTGTGCAGTCAGCGGTGCCGGGGTATTTCCTTGAACTGTGCTGCTTTGTTGGCCGACTTCGTGCCTTCTCGCCCTCTTTGCCGCGGCGGCCAACTTTTGATGAGCGCTTTAATTTGATGTCGTTAAAGGTTGTACGGTTTCAATTTTGCCATTTCTCTTGGCTTATAATAGTAGAGTTTTTTTTTTCTTTTTTTTCCCATGCGCCTCTTGGGCGACGTCCTAAAATGGCCTCCAGATTTATTGGTGAGTTTTTTTCGTTTTTTTTTTTTCACCATCCGAGCCAAAAGCGAGAACATTACTCAGCAGCAATTACTACAGCAGTTGACAGGGTCGCCGCTCGCCCGCGACCTACGCACATCCAAAACGCCGAGGTGTGCAGTGATTGACTAATGCGGTACTTTTTGAAAACGCACAATTACACCTTACCGGCTTGGGTTTTTGTGACAGTGTCATCTTGGCCGGGCTGAAACTGCACACCGGCCCGGCTCAGGATTGTCACCAGGGCAATCACGGACACCTCAGCGGTAATTAGAGTAAGACTTAGAGAGGGCATCAGTTACGTCCCTGTTCCAGTGACTCATGACCCCCCCCTTAGTGGAGCCTGCGCACACACACAACCACACATCCACGCACACACACCTCAGTACCGCCTGCACACACGTGGAACCAGTCAGCGGACACTGAGCCCGGGCTGGTCTTAAGTAAAATGTAGAGGCTTTGAATGGATGATCTGTTCACAGAGGAGAAGAAAGGCAGGCTATCACGTTGCCAGATCTGGAACACATTGATGCTACTCCCGTTGTCAGATGAAACTGTGGATCTGTTTGATATACAACAGATGATTCACGGGATATACACAAATACTCCGACAGGCTACAGGCAGGTTCAGACGCAATGTGAACGAGCGCAGGTTTTTCATTCCCCTGCTATACGGTGACTGCGTCTGCATGCTCAATTTCATCGCCTCTGTTACTGTTTATTTCAGAATTGGCACAGCTTACTACAGGCACAATTTTAAGTCAATATTTAGACCATAAATTCTGCAACAAATAAAACCCCAGCAGACATAAAAACTGAGTTTTGCCCAGTTTTTGTGTGAGGAGAAGTTTTCCATCATGATCAAATTAAACGTTTTGACAGCTTCGGTCCAAGTCACTGTTCCTTTTCATCCAATGGTCCTCCCCAAAGGCCAACAAGTACTGGCAGATACGCTCACCCCCAGACAACGTGAAACAGGAGGGGGATATCTGACGCAGCCAGTGTGCCGGCGTGTGTCAGCTTTTTCTATTTCAGCCACAGTTTGAGGCACACCTTTGTGCGTTGCTGTGAAGTAAATGGATATTTTTCCTCAAGGATACCTCACAGCAGAGTTTGTGTGTTCACGAGGAGCTTTCAGTGCGTGGTTGGAAGACAGACTACGCTGCAGACAGATCTCTGGTTTAGCTCCCGGCCTGACTCCCCCCCCCCCCTCCTGCTCTTGGCCAAAACTATGCAGATGAAAGTTTGGAGTGTAACAAAGTGATTTTTACGGCATGAATGGCTGAGGTTTGCCTTATTTCTCCTGCTGGGTGGTAACCTAATGGCCATATTAACATTAATTCAATTTACTTCTCATCCTGTCTTTTCAGAGAGGTGCTTCATTATAGTGGGGGGGGACATTCCTGATTTTTACAACATAAGAGTGGGAAAACAGCAGACGGCACAGTTAGAGAGGAAAACATTTGAAAAAAAAAACGCTACGGCGACACAGCAAAGTTTCCCAGGATTATGGGCGGCAGCTCCGGGACTCTTTTGTCTTTTCCTTTTTTTTTTTTTTTTTTTTTTTTTTTTTTTTTTTTTTTTTTTTTTTTTTTTAACAAACAGAAGCTGCGTTTTATTTTTAAAAGCTGTTTGTGCACATTTTCAAAATGAGAAATGCAGACCATATCCTGTTATTGAAGGCGCGGGTGTCTTTATTGCCTGGCGAGGCTGCAGCGTCCTCTATCAGGAAAGCTCTGTGAAGGGGGCAGCATGTTTAGTCGTACATTAGGGCGAAGGACACTTAAGTGCTACCTGATGTTAGCGGGAGTGCATGTGGACACACAGCGGGGCTTTTTTAAGGCGTGCCTCAGAAAGTATGCACAATAATTTTGCCATTTGCGGTCTTGTGATGGTGCGCTGCCGCTGTTATATTGGTTTGGAATGTACCATTCTATTTTTGAGCGAGCCCACTCGGTGGGTTGTGGGCCACTACGGCCACTGGCCCACTCATGACTTTTACAACAAAAGCCAGATGATTGGGTAAAAAAAAAAAAAAAAAAACGCCCGACGAAGCTGCCTTTTTGACGCAGGACATTTTTGAGGTGATTGTGTCAACATTTCTGCGCTGCAACATCCTTTATAAAGAAGTGGGACTGACAGAGCAGACATTGAATTTCACCACAGTGTTTTCCCAAATTCTATCCAACAAATTGCCCAGTTGGGATTCCAAGGTTTCAAGTTCAATCCCTAAAAAGCAAGATTGATACAAATATGATGAAGGAAATGATCTGTTTTTTTTCCCTCCTTCTGATTGCAAATTAACCATAATTTGTTATAGATCTTGGGAATGTGTACGTCTTGAGAACAATCCTCGTTCTGTGGCCGTCTCTCTCATTCATCTGTGTGAATGGAGCTGGTAATTACAGAGCCGAGCAGTTGTGTTTAAATGGCAATACAGTTTGCAGTTTTTCACATAAACTGTCAAGAGCTTGACTGAAGAAACGAAGCAAAATAAGCAATATCTCTGCAGAGAGTCCCTGCCAATGGCCCGAACAAAGTAACAACGCCCCATCCAGGCCAACTGCTGTGGCGGCCCTGTTTATTTTTCTGGACGGAGTTCATCGATTGGAATTTCAGAATTAACTGACAGACTTAAAAATATTTATTGAAAGGGCACCATGGCAAAAAAAAATTAACATCAAGAAAAAAAAAAAAAAAGAATAAAAAAGCATCCATCATCGCAGCGAGGGGAGTATACGAGCGTGGTACAGCTGTCATTTCATTTCCACTTGAGCTAGATTAAATAAAGAGAGAGTTGTAAAAAAAAAAAAAAAAAAAAAAAAAAAACAGAATCCCTCTGTACTCTGGAGTCTCCATCCATTTGACTAACCACTTGTCAAACTGAGAATGAAAAAGTTACACTGCAATTATGAATAGCCACAAGACTCAGCAGTTATTAATGAAGAAGATACATATTAGAACATATTTTATCTTAGATGACCGGAGTCTAATTAGTTTAAAACGCAAACAGATTGATATTGGAGTTATTAGTTGCCATAGAATGACCATGCCTATATAATTCTGTACAGTTGGAGGTATGCATGAATATTGATCCATCATGCACGGCGGTAATAGTAGCTGCAGTAGTTGCACTAGTGGTATAGTTAAGCTTAAAAACCTCAAAAGCATTTCATATGCGAGCTGGCTTTGATTTGGAGCTCGAATGGGGGAATAATGGGAGGCAGACGAGCCGGGGAGCGCAGCCACACAAAGGCACCGAGCCTCTCTAAGGGGTCTGGCTGCCTGGCTGTCTCAGGGCCCTGGGCTGAGGTTGAGTCTGAGGCTACGAGGGGTTGGGGTTTCACGGAAGACGGAGCTGCATGGTGGGGTGGGGGTGGGGGGTGGGGTGGGGGGGTTAGTAATGAAAGGCCCTGGATGGATGAGGAGAGTCAGAAGCGTGTCATCCCCCTCCTGCAGCCTGACCCTCACCTCGGAGATTAGTCCATCACAGAGAAGTATCAGGAGGGCTTTGGGAGCGCAGGAGAGGAGGCTTGACTCGTGTGTGTGTGTGTGTGTGTGTGTGTGTGTGTGTGTGTGGTGGTGTGGGTTGAGACGTGGGCAGACTGAGGGCGCTGTGGGGACGGGACACCGGGGGCGGGGCGGGGTGACTTGGGGTTGTGGCGCTCCCTAAAAATAGATCCTTCCACTATTTGAGCATTCGGTCGGTGAAACGATGAAAGGGTTTTTTTCTTTTCAAATCAACTTAAGCAAAGCAAATCTTGAATTTGATGCCGGATTAAAGTTGGGTGAGTGTATGAAAAAAAAAAAAAAAAAAAAAAACATAAGGGAAACGTGGAATTTTCCACTTCTTCTGCGACCAAATTGGCATTACCAGGAACTAGCTGTTTCACCTTTAGCACGCCTGGGTAGCCAAACAGGAGCTCCAATAAAGAAATAAAAAGGAATATCTAAGCTGTAGCTTTGAGAGGGGATGACGAAGCCTAATGCAGCTGCTATAAAGTCAGAACGTCAAGTATGGGTGATTTATTTAAAGTGGAAGGGAAGTGTTTAATACGAGACACATGGTTCCAATAGATAGCTGAAGTTGCGAGCCACAAACTGCAGAAAGATGTAAAACGGACTGTACAGGAATTGGTCAGTGATAAGTACATGATATAAGACAGACACACAAAAACGATGCCATACAAGTTCATTCTCAAACCGACCATTTTCTTTTAATTTCAGTATAGCAAACGCTGTGTTTTCGTTTGAAATTCAACAATTCAGGTGTTTGTACAGTACTGTATGTTTTTTGCGTAATATTTTCACTACTTTGATAAACTCTCAAAGGAAAACTTATTTTAGTCCCTCTCGCATATGGAAGCTTGCATCTTTCTTGGTTATATCTACAGAGACAGACAGGTGCAAACAAACACACACCGCAATGAGCTCCAGGGCCTCTACTGTACACAAGCGTGGACGTCCAAATATACCAAGTCCCACACCAAATCTACTTATACACTTTGTTCAGTGTCTTGCACTAACACTTGGTGCCTCCGTTGCCAGAAAAATAAACACTATCACTCAAGACTGGGACAAGAATCTGAAATAGTGTCTGGCACCGAGCAGCTAGGCAGCAACGCTCTGTGAAAATTTAAACATTTTGGAGACAGATTTTGAGTATTATAGCGATAAAGAAAACACTTTCTATGGACATGTAACATTAAATGAACATATGTGAAGAGTTTGTCTGGAGCCAAATAACATCAGGACAATTTTCTTGGTTAAAAGGTCGTAATTTTTGCACCTGCTTTTGATTCAATTGTTGTAAGTATTTGACAAAAATAATATATAATAGTAATATTTTCATTTTATTATGGTTTAGTCTGGTTTTACTAAAACAAAATACTAAAATAATTTGTTTAGCCTGCTTTTTATAAGTCAGACTTTAGTTTCTGTGTTGAGTGCTGCAGGAATGAGTCCAAAAACCTGGAAATGATTTAACATTTTTGCACTTCCGGTTCCTTCGTCCTAAAGTCAATGGGTTTTTGGTTAGATGCTTGAAAATATCTTAACGTTTCTTTTTACAGCATTTACGCTTCTTAAAAAAGTGTTTAAATTAAACTGATTAGCAATTTGAAATGCAAGAATGGAGACAAGTTTTTCTCTCCTCTTTTTTCTCCTTACCTGCATTCATCTGAAGCCTCCTACGACCTGTTAAGTCAATACTACTCAGACTGCAAACGGAAACCAGAACACTTCCAATACCGAAGTCTTATCTTGTTGCCTACAGATTCTACATATGAATGCAGAACCTGTTTATAGATGATCTTCTCAGAGACTACAGCTGTAACCAACTTTAATAACTAAAGTTACCATGGTTACATGTATCGTTATCTGCAGTAATAGAATACACTCTATATACCCATCTCATTCCCAACCTCAGGCTGCTCACTCACTGTCCTTATAGCTACCTGTGCTCTCCACTTCAGAACGTTTTCCCGAAATACCTTTCACGCTCCAGGTTCAGCTTTAGACAAGCCGATGTAAGACCTTAAAGTACATATATTTTGTGTATTGTTGTGTGTTGTTTTATGTGTCAGTGTCAAGGTAAAATTTCCATTTTTATACAAACCTAAGTGCCAATAAATTGATCTGAATCTGAACCTAAAGCGCCGGATAACATTAAACCCAAACTGTTGATTAAACAAACATCATTTAGATGGTTGACAGCCATCGATAATCTATAACTATTCCTAATGACAAACAACAAAAAGTAAAGTTAATGTTATATATTGTCCAGTCCTTGATAATGCTAGCTACATTAACGTTAGCTTCATTTTTTTCCATAATGTAGTGTATTTGTTCAGTCAATTTGTCTCTCGTAAAAAATTTGTAAAACCTTTTTTTAAGTATTTTTTTGTTAATGAAATTAAGACCGTTCTTAAACTTTAATTTCTCCAACATAAGTTGACAGAGCACACGCAGCCTTTTCAGCAACACCCTGCTTCACATTTACACAGGTTACACACATTCACACCTGGGAGCTGCAAAAATACCCAAAGTCATCAAGTGCCGGCCACAAAGCAGCTCTGCTGGAGCGGACGAGGGTTGAATACTGTGTGCGGGGGGGCATCCTTTCCAGCCTTTCAGCAACATTTCTGATCTCAAATCAGCTTGTGTAACCTTTCGGCTGCATCACACTGTTTAAATGACCGATCTCCTGCTACGCTGTCTGCGTGCAGGCCAGCTGCTAAATCAAACACTTTCTTTCTAGCTGCTTAGCATTATGTTGTGGTGCTCAGGCTTCATTTCACAGACTTTTAATAGATGCTTTTTTCTGCTTGTTTATGGGCATGTGTGTTTGTGTTTTATTTTTTTGAGAAAGAAGAATTGGAGAGGGAGGGAGAGACACAGGGAGATGTAGAGCTGTGAGAGAGAGAGAGAGTGGGAGTCAGATGAAACGCTGACATGGAGTTTCCTTATGGGGCAGAAACGGCCCTGTGAGTTTCGGAGGCGTTGTTGAGACTACAGAGAAACGCTTTCCTCGTTTTTGCTCCGGAGGAACTGACTGATCACTGGCCAGTCTGCTCGCTTTTTCGAAAAAGACAGTTGTCTCTGTAGTTTCCTGATCCGGGCCCGAAAACCCTTTGTGACTAAACAAATGGAATAAATTACCCAACTGGAGTGAATTATAGATTTTCCCCTCTAGAAGTCGCTGGCATTTATTATATTACAAATGCCTTTATGTTAGGAACAGAAATTAAATAGGGAAGTCGTAAAAGCGCACTCCCAGACTTATGGCAACGGCCTCCATTATTCTGTTAAACAGAAACGCTCCTCTGGAAGGGTCAAGCATTTATACTTCTGTATATGTTTATATCATTTTGAAGACCTCGGTTATTAGTTCAACCTGGTGACCCCGCAGACGCTTTGCCTTCTGTCGGAGACGACATTTCCTACAGTGTCAAATGGGCTCCAGGCCTAAGCCTTTGAGCTCGGCTGCTACATCTGCTCTGCATATTCATCCGGGGCCTCTTTAATTCTTGCCCCGCGCCCACACTCCCACTCGCCCACACACACACACAAATAGAGAACACACACATCTACACACGGAGATGTGGACACACATCGGGCTGGCACACATATAAACATGTACTGTGATTAAGGAAGTGAAGAAAATATATATTTATCATGTCGTAGCTTGAGGGGGAGGTTAGTAATCTTCATTTTAAAAGAGCAAACAGTTCTTTGAAAGCTTTGAAAAATAATACGATCTCATTTCAGACACCCCCCTGTTGTGATTAAACAACTCAAAGGCACATGGGTGTGTTCCACCAATATAGCCGGTTTGATTTATGAACGTTTAGGATGATTCATTGCTGCTATACATCTACAGTATAATCATCTCTATTATCATGTTGCAATGCAAAATTAGTTCTGAAAATAGGTAGTTTAATTGAGACAATAAAATTCCTCTCCCTTAGGGCTGGGCAATTTGGAGTAAATCAAATTTTACAATATTGTTTGACACATATTTTAGGGTTGGCCATCAAGTTTTCACATGATATTAACACAATTAAATGTTAGATTAATAATCATCAGTAATGGGGATATCCAAGTATTATTTATTGTCATTATGCTGAACAGAGTTGTGCAACGAGATGCAGTTTTAGCCCTTTGGCAACTAAAGTAAAACATGACAAAAAAAAAGAAAACACAACAAAACGGAAACAGTGAAGGCAGGTGACGTGGTGTAAATTGGGACAAAGGCAGCGTAGAGAGGAGGACAGGGTGGATGGACGTATCAAACAAGCACAGGACTTTCACTCAGGAGACATTTGTTTGTGTCCCGAAACCAAAAGTGATACCAAAAGTCAGCAATAAGGTATTTTAAGTTATGTCAGTACGTTACGTAAAGTACTTAACTTATATCACATAGGTAAGATAGACTACGAAACGGAAGTCATTTTTCAAACAGACTAAATCTAAACCCCGATCTTTTAATTTACCTAGCCAAGTAGTTTTGTTTGGACTGTGGGAGGAACCTGGAGACACCCACACAAATGCTCTTATACCCATCGGCATTGATGAGCTTATCAACCAGACCTTAAGAGTACATTAATGTAAATATCATAAATATTGCACCAACCCCACAAGCAAACTGATCAACCACTATTGGAAATAAAGGCCTATATTTTAAAAGAAAAATGTGAAGATACAGTAAGAAAAGAAGGAAAGATCTTCCTGCTGTAAGGAATAGGATAGAAAGAGACAGAATAGTAAAACAGACCAAAACCCAACAAGGCAAAGACCAGAGTTGTTTACAACCTTTATAAAAGTATTATCACACATTATTCTATGTCAGTGCAACTGGGTTCAAAACATAAATCTAAGTGTTTATGAAAAGTGTACAATAAATGTGTGGAATAACCTTTGATAAGTAAATGTTTGCAGTATCTTCATGCAGTATGCGTAGATGTGTGCTCTGAATTTATTTGGACAACCTTAAAGTGAAGGAAAAAAACTATTCAAAGCAGTGTCTTATTTATGTCAGCAACTTCTCAGAATCTAGTTGGTTTTTAGAAGTTAACATTTTCCTTTGTACTTTTTTAAATGTCATGAACCTTCACATGGGTCATGTGCAGCGTTTCGTCAGCAGAATGCTGAGGGCGGTGAGCTACTGTTTTCCTAGAGATGGAGAGATGGAGAGATAGAGTGCTGTTTGCCGGTGCGTCATGGTTAGTTAACAAGTCTCCGACTACCTGCATACGATCAGCAAAGTTCCTGCCACATGGTTTTGTTGTCTGTTATTTTTGGTATTTTTTAATTTGAAAAGCCATAACTCACTCAACGGAGAGAGCCTGCTGGTTTAAACCCCCCACCCCACCCCACAACTCTAAATATGGGTCAAGGAAAAATCAGCAAACTGAGAGACAAATTGCCCCGAGGGAACAATGAAAAGAAACCTTCTAAACTTCAGTAATTGACCTAAAACACAAATGTATAAAATCAGTGCGACTTCAAACCAAGTCTCTTCCTCTCTCGTGTGTCTACTAATCTTTTTCTCTCTTGTCCGACAATCTCTGCTCTGTTACACTCTATGTTCCCACTGAGTCATATTATTTCCATATTTATGTCGGCAGCAGCCCCTCGCTTTGATCTCCGGCCTTGTTCGGAGGCTGATCCTGTTATGGCTTGTTCCTGTAAATACTTTGAAGTGCTCCAGGATTAGAAGATTGTGGACCCAATAAAGAAAAACAAACAGCTCTTTACATTTACGTACATTTATAAGGCCTCTTTAAACACAAAAAGAAATCATTTTGTAACAGTAGATGGAAGTTTACTCTGTAATTGTTGGTAATTGTGGTGCCGCTGTTTATGGGTTCTGACGGAGTAAGAAGAAATTCTGAGTGAATTTGAAATGTATTTCTGCCACACGCAGATTGCCCTTTGAAATCTGACATCGTATGGGGTTTACACAGTGTAACCATCTTTCTGCTGACCGTTCTCGACATGGCTAGGAGTATAAGTGAACGGGATAACACTGAGCATGCACGCTCGTCTCACTTTGACAATGACGAGATGGGACACACAAAAATGCGTTCTATATACATGCAAATAAGACTCAGTCGTCAGCCGTGCTAGTGGCGGTGTGAGGCTGTACTTAGGTCACGATGGTGCTGGAAGCTGAGCGCTAACACATCCTAGTTCAGTATGTTTGAGGCTGATTGGAATGTTATTTGTTTTTAAGGTACTTGGTCATAAAAAAAGTACCGGACAAAGTCAAATTTTGACCAAATCATCACTAAAGATAGCAATTACAATTGGAACAGGAACATGTGTGACAAATTCCACTGCAATCCACCCAAAGAGTTGTTGAGGTTTTTCACTCAAAACCAGTAATTTAAACTTCAGGTTGGCACTGGAGAGGTCAGGGCTTCCCAAATCAGGATTCATCCTCTGGAGACCTTGCATGAATGTAAAAAAACTGAATGGCAATCAATCCAATACTTGCATCGACATGCCACTATAAAAAAAAATTAAACTTGCTGTTGGGGCTAAAAGAAAAGCAAGGATCACAATAGTCATTAGGATTTATCCTCGGGGGATCATGAGTGTCTTTACCGATTTTCACTGCAATACAACCAAGAGCTGTTGAGGTTTTTCACTCAAAACCACTTATATCAACTTCAGGCTGGCACTAGAGAGGTCAGGGCTTCACCAATCAGGATTCATCCTCTGGAGACCTTGAATTAAGGTAAAAAACTGAATGGCTCTCTATCCAATACTCGCAAAAACATGCTACTACAAAAAAATATATATGTCAACTTCCTGTTGGGGCTAGAAGAATAGTCAGGGATCACAATAGTCATAAGGATTTATCCTCTGGGGATCATGCATTTCTGTACCAAGTTTCACTGCAATCCAACCAATAGTTTTTGAGGTTTTTCAGTCAAATCCACTAATATCAACTTCAGGTTGGCACTAGAGAAGTCAGGGCTTCACCGATCATGATTAATCCTCCGGAGACCTTGAATTAAGGTAAAAAAAATGTAATGGCAATCCATCCAATACTTGCAAAGACATGCCAATATAAAAATTATAAAAATAAATGTCAACTTGCTGTTGGGGCTATAAGAAAAGTCCATCCATCCATCTTCCGTAACCGCTTATCCAGTTAAGGGTCGCGGGGTGCTGGAGCCGATCCCAGCTGTCAATGGGCGAAGGCAGGGTACACCCTGGACAGGTCGCCAGCCTATCACAGGGCATAAGAAAAGTCAGTAATCACAAAAGTCTTTAGGATTCATCCTCTGGGCATCATGAATTTCTCTACCAAATTTCATGGCAATCCATCCAGTAGTTGTTGAGATAGATCTGGACTAGCCAACCATCCGACAGATGATAGGTAGATGATAGTAGATGATAGTAGATGATAGGTAGATGATAGTAGATGATAGGTAGAGCCGGAACGCTATAAAACCACACGGACACATTCTCATGTTTACAATCAACTGATCTTTTCCACGCTATCCAGAGAACAAAGACACCCTGATCCTTTCAAGTGACAAAAATAAAAAAATCAGAGAGCCAACTAAAAGAGGAATGCTTGGTGGCTGCTCCACTTCCCCCTTGTACTTGTGAAGATATGCAAAGTGTTTCTTCTCTTCGTCCTTTTATGAAAGCCCGTTAACCGTCACACAAGTAGTGACCGCAGCTGTTTCGTGACATTCATTTTCTTGTCGTTTTTTTTTCCCATCGTTCTTTAATTGGCTTCTGTTTGTGTCCTCCTCTCATGTGGTCTCTCTACACTTAAATGAATGAACACTCAGGCTTGCTTTGAGGAGGAAAAAAAGCAAACTACACTTGTATGAGTTTTTGAGTGGTGGTGGCATAAATGTTGTAGGTCACAAGAAATTATTATCTTTAATTCTGAGGCTGCGAGTGTCTTGATTTTCGGTTGCCGCGTGTGGGTGACCTCATCCACTTCATTTCCCATTTCAATCGCATATTTCCTGTCCCTTTTGCCACTTGGTCTGCGGTCTATCACCCTTCATCGTGTGGTCGCCCTCTGACCAAATCACCAAGCTGTGTAAATTGCACATTGGGATAGACAAAAGAAAAGGGTATCATTTTGACTACTGTATACGCTGAGGCGCAGTATTGTATGAATGAAGCAGCAAGCCGGACACACGCTCGCTTCCTGTTCAGTGTGCACGTTTGATCGCCTTTGAAGTGCGTCAAGTGGTTTGGAATTTCTTTGCAAGTCATGAAACTCTGTCAAAATGACTGTTATTATTATTATTTCAGCGGTTCAAGAACAATCTTTAATTCTGATCTTCACAATTATCATCGCAATAAATGGAACCCAAAACAAATATTCTTGATGTATTCAGTTTCATTGTAAAACACGCCAACAAAACACAGTAACAGCTGAATTCAGAAGCACACACTCATTTACCACAACAGGCCACAGAGGCTAACCAAATTGTTTTTTACAGTAGCTTGAATAAGATGTGATTAAGTCAGATAAACGGATAACGCATAGCCCAGAGGTTGCACATAGGAAGTGTAACCATCAGACCTGACTGTGTTCTTTGGAGATCTGTGACTTTACAGTCCGACTCACTACCCGAGGCTTGTAAAGATAGGATAACGACAAACACAGACAGCGACCGGAATAAAAACAAGCCTCCTTAAAGCACACACACACACACACACACACACACACACACACACACACACGTACACACAGTTACTGGAAGAGTGACAGAGCATTGCAACGGGAGAGAAAAAACACGGAGAGAAAAACAAGTGGGCAAAACCACTTGGCAAAAAAAACACCCTATATTATCAGGGTGGAGATCAGCCACAAGCACATTCCTGATTCAATACTCACTTCATCCAACGCTATTTCAATATTGGTAAATACTGCAGTGAATCCACAGGATGGGGACTGCACTGCAAGCGGCAGACTCAACACCTCGGGGCCAGACATAATACTGCGGTTGTATTGTAAAACAGAAAAAAATCATCACAATGAAATAACTAAATAGCCAACCAGATAACTAACTATCGTATTGACTTACACAAACTGCAATGCAGCAAAGGCTGCATTATAGGCTTTACAGTAAACACAGTTTCTCTAAAAGAAAACCAGCTAACTGTTTCCTGTTGTTTCCAGACTTAATGCTAAGCTAAGCTATCCAGGTAGTAGCCCTAGCTTTGTATTTAATGTACAGACATGAGAGTCGTACCAAACTTCTCACCCAAAGGCCTTCACACCAGGCAGAAACCTCAGGTTCTGCAGCGTAAAGCTGATGTGGAAGTGTCTTAAAACTTGCATTCTCTTTACCGACCATCAGGGGGCGACTCCTCTGATTGCGTAGAAGTCTATGAGACTCTACTTCTCTTCTTTTATTCCCTCAGTAAACATTGTCAACATGAGTTTATGGTCTCAATCTCTAGTTTCAAGTCTTCTTCAATACAGCATGATGTTCATTTAGTAAATGATGCTCCATTTAGAGTCAAACAGACCATAAAGCAGGGTATGCTTTAGGGCGGGCTTACTGTGATTGACAGGTCGCTGCCGCTACCAGAGCCATATCCTGTATCATTACGTCACTACTCCGTATTCCAAACATGCTAACTTCCGTTCCAATGGTTGCGGAAAACATATCACGGCAGTCAAACTGGCAGTCCACAAACCAATGGGTGACGTCACGATAACTACGTCCACTTCCTATATACAGGATGCGTTACACACTTTTTTTTGCACGTTTTTTCCTGAGCTGAGTCATTTTTTCTGTGCTTTAGCGCCATAAAATAAGGCATCAACCAATCAACTTATGTGGGAATGGGTTAAGTTGCGCCTTCATTTATAAGGAATATTAACAACAACAACATTGAGGCTTAATAATTATTACTCTTTACAATCTTTACAACAGCAGACCGTACCAGATCTGCTCCTTCTGTTCTTACCTTTCAAAGAAAAGCCCTAGACAAATAATATTAATTGGTATTTTGCATTTAAATGTTGTTTATTACACCTCTGTTCTGTAAAGGCCTTAACTCTCAACAAGAAAACATATAAGTGTATTCCCAAAAATGTCAATGGCTCAAATCAATGACCAGGACATTGAACTGACCGCAGACAGATACAGTAATTGTAAACAGGGTGGGTCAGGTAGTTTCTATGATGACAAAACATGACGCGTTACCCCATGACGTGTGTGTCTAAGTGTTGTGTATTTGCAATTCTTATGAAGCAACACAAGTAGCAATTTTGTCACCATGAAGAATGCAGCTTTGGAAGTGTGCCTGACCTGAAAACATTTTTGGATTGCACTGAAAATAAAAAACATTTGAAATCCGTAGTCCAAACTTTTATAGACAGAAAGACAGAGCATCATTAAGTGGTGTGAGGAGGGAGAGGTTGAAGTGTGTGTGTGTGTGTGTGTGTGTGTGTGTGTGTGTGTGTGTGTGTGTGTGTGTGTATGTGTGTGTGTGTGTAGAGGGGTTAACAGTGGGAGAGAAAGCAGGAGGAGACAAGAGATAGTGTGTAAAGAGAGAGAGGAGAAAAGAGCAAAAGGGCCGAGACGGTGAGGGGGTGAAAGGTCACAACCTCGACACGTGTAGTTAGTTGAACCTTCGACTTTTAGTGGGGGTCACCGCCGGGAGGCTTGGAGGGGAAGCGCTTTATTGTTCTGGGTTACGAGCTCCTAGCCAGCGCTGTTAGGAGCTCTTAAATCACACACACACACACACACACACACACACACACACACACACACACACACACACACACACACACACACACACACACACACACACACACACACACACACACACACACACACACACACACACACACACACTCAGTGCGGGTCATTCGGGGCTGCCTGAGCCAGATACTGCCCTGCCTGAGCAACATTTTCCCCTGGTAAAGTCTTTATCCTAGACGCCTCACCGGTCTATTCCTAGAGGCTGCTGAAATGGAAAAGACGAGGTGGAGGTTTTTTGTTTTTTTTTCAGACAGTTTTTATGATACAAACTAATGTATATGAAAAGACATCACCTCATAAACCAATAGAGTTTCCTCACTCTTGCACCTACTTATAACATCATGCTGGGTTTCTTCACATGAAACATGAGAGCTGCAAAATGCATTTAGATAATCATATGAACTGTGATGGTGAATGCAGAACACTGGTTTCTGTGAACACAATACTAGAGCTCAAAATATTAGTCGAAAAATGTATTCGATTTATTAAAAACAACATCTATAGAGTTAATACTATACAGTTTCTACATACGATTTGAGTATTTGATTATCAATTATGTAATACTTTTTCATTTTTCAAGCAAAAAGAAATCAAGCATTCTCTGGTTGCGTCTTCTGAAATGTTTGAATTTATTTTGATGAGTATCTTTGGGTTTTGAACTATTACTCATATAAAAAAAGAAATAACTTTGAAAAAAATGCCAGATTAATCAATAGTGAATATACTTATTATTCGCAGCTGTACAGTTTATATTAAATAAATTTAAAGAATCATATTTACAGTATTGGAAAGAACAATCATTCAAGTACTGAGCTCAAATTATGAGGTTATTAAATACGATGCATTAGAGTTGTTCAAACCACCTAACATTATGAGCTCCACCGTGACCTGCTAAAACAGTAAAATGTGATTTTTCCATTAATTCATCTGTATTCAAAATATAATCATTTAATAAACTGTATTCACTGATAAAGTATGTTTTTGTTTTACAAAGTGAGTAGTTTTATATTCGCAACTTTAAGTACAACCACTGCTTATTTTACAGTGTTTTACATTAAAGATGAACAGAATAAAACATATGAAATTGTTCAACGTTACACTTTCAATACTTCAAAACAACGCACTTGAACACAAGTCCAACAAACCTCTCCATGCAAGTGCTGATCCAGCAATGTGTGTCCAATCCAAACGTTTAAAAAACCAGATTCAAATCTAATTTGACCATAATCTGGGCCCGATCGCTAGGTGTTCCTTATTGATTTATTATAAACTCTGGTAAGTGTCAGTGTGAGAGGTAGCAGAGAGGAGTGTGATGATGATAACCTCAAATGAATTCTCCTCTCTCCACCCTCCTCCACAGTTTATTAGTTTAGGCTAGGGGCCACTTGTAGCCTTGCAGAGTGGACGGTAATTGTGTGCGTGCTCCTTAAGCACAGACCGCAGCAATAATAGACTGAATTATACAATAAATTCCCTCCAGATGTGCTCCCTCCACTCCCACCCACCCACCCGCTCCAATTTGACAGTTCGCACACCCACAATCTGCTCATGGAGGCCACCGTCCACACACACACACACATGCATGCATGCACTCACTCACCCATACACAGGCTTACAAATGTACATACACACACACGCGGTGGCTTAGTTGCAGTGTTTGCATTGTCAGATTGTTTCCATACTGGTGTTAGCTCGCTGCGTTTCCTCACTGCTGGTGTAATTACAGGTCGTATTAGCTGATAGTGTTTTGCTAACCTCCTAATAGATGTCCTCCTGCCTCGGAAACCTCACAGAGGGTCCATTCAATAATAAGCAGCACTTCTAATACCCAACACTATCACACACACACACACACACACACACACACACACACACACACACACACACACACACACACACACACACTCACAGGCTGATGTTTGGGAGTAGTCACATACACAATGTCCTACTTGCTCAAAAACAAAAAAAAGATGCACAGCTCACATTTGAATGATGTGGAGTAGTCTATAAATTTTTGATTAGCGTTGTAGATGCAGCACAAATGCAGTGAAAGTACTTCCTGAGTACAAACACCCTGCATGGGAATCCGCCCGACTATTTCTGTCTGGTGGAGGCGGCATGTGAGGAGGAGGATAAGGACAAGAGGAAGAAAGGCGAGGAAAAGAGTGGTCAGACTAATTATTATGTACACTGAGTGCTGAAATGTGAGTCCAGTTTTCTTTGGGGGGGGATTTTCTCCCAACATGTTTTCATTCCAGATTTTTTTGTGTACTTCAGCCTACCGTCATAGAAACAAGGGGTTTCATATTTTCTTATGGCTAAATATTGCCCAGCTCTCAGCCGGCGTTGTGCTGATGCAGGAGGATGGTGAGAGAGCGGACCACCGGTTAGATTGGCCGGCTATACACTTTCTCTCCATCTTCATGATTTGTTGGGCGTGCTGCTGTCAGGATCTCAGCATCAGCCCGCACAGTGCCACCCAGTGTTCAACCAGGGGGGGGGGGGGGCTTTATTACAGACAAGAAAGGAAATGGGTAAATGAGTAAACAATTATCAATATGAATTTTAGTAGTAATCAGTGGTGGCAGAAGTGTTCAGATCATTTACTCTATGTAAAAGTAGCAATGAAGTACTATTAGTAAAAATAAATGTAGCATGGACCCTGTGAGTAATGTTCTTATGTATCACTGGATCATTTTTATTGATCAATACCATATAAGGAGCATCTAAATGTTGTCTTAATGAGTTCATTTAAACTGTTGTATATGCTGCTTTGTAATTGAATCAAGAGCCATGCATAATAATTATGATTATGCATACATAATATGTACCTCTGAAGTTTAAGTATGAAGTAGCTGGTCACACTCAAATAAAATACAGGTACTGCAAGCTTGTAGTTAAGTACATTACTTCAGTGAATGTACTTTGTTACTTTCTACAACTGGGAATAATAGAAAATGTGTTGCATTAAAGTTAATTTATCAAAGCTTATAGTCTGGATTTGTGTATGGTTCGAGGTAGAGAGCCACAGAAGAAAAAAGGAATGATATGCAACAGAGGTCCTTGAAGTTATATTAAGAAATATTATTATATATAAGAATATTAAATGCATCAATGCATCATTTATGATCTAAATGTACTAAAAGATTCAACCTACCACCAAAATTCAAAACTGTCCATCACTACCATATTAGTTTTAAGTTTAAGACAAAAAAAAATGAGTTAGAAGTTAGAGAACCTTTAGTTTTAGCGGATTACAGAGAGATTTAAATAAAATCCTTTGCATATGTATGGACCAATAAAATGTGTGCTGTTAGAATAAAGCACGATACGGAGCTACACACCTAGTTGCTAAAAGTTTCAAACTGAGTGATGGATGTCATGATATTATTGGTTGAAATTGGTTGGTACTAGCTTACCTAACGTTTGTTATACAAGAAGAAAAGATTATTGAATTTTGTTATAAAATTATTAATATTTTTTTTTAATTATTTTTTTTATTTCATATATATTCAAATAGGTCTACATTATGACCGGGGTTTGATCTAACAGGGTTAAAAAGGCATTTTGATTTCATCTCAACTGTCATATAAGTGGAGTAAAAAGCCTGTGTTCTCAAGTTGGATCAGCTGAGAAACACACAAAATGTGGATTTTTCATCTATATTGTGTTAATAGTCTAATATAGTAATTAATATTGTTAAAAAATACAGATGAAGTGTTTGAGTAAGAAAGCACCTTAGCCTTTTAATTATTGCTGTGTGTTATTTGTTTTGACATAATGTAAGAATTACATACAGTTTATGGAAGGCCACATTTATGATTTGTCTTCCAGATAAATCTATTTTATATGTAACACATAAAAGACTCAAAACTGTAAACTACTACTAATAATAATCTACCTGAAACGTCAAACAACAACATGGCCGTGTTCCACATATCTTAACTGACAGTGTTACCTCTGTTCCGCTGTCACATGGTGATATTGTGTTTGCCAGGTGAGAGGCTGGCCGGACTAATCAGTAAAGGCAGAGTAATTCGCCCGCAGACGTGTTCCAGAGCACAGCTCCCTGGTGCTTTTGCTCAACCTGCTATCCCAGGTGGCTTCAACGCTTCAATGCCCCTTTTTTTACCTGCTCTAGGCTACATGGCCAGAAAAAAAAAGGGAATAATTGAAAAGAAACACGTCATAACAGGAAACAGGAACAGGAAAAGAGACTTGGCGGACTCTGCAGAGGCCAGGTGCGGAGTTTGGCTTAACCTCCCCCTCTCCCTCCCCTCCTCCTCCTCTGCTCTCTAGCTTGTGCAGGCAGGAGGGGTGGATGCTGGTAGCGGAGGGCCTTTTCATCGCCGAGCTTCTTTATCAAACCCCTGGGTCCAGTTTGTTCTCCTGTTGCTGCCGCTTGGTGGGTTTGCCCGTTATAAATTAAGCCTGCAGGAGATGTGGGGGAGCTCCCTGGCGGACGGCTCACGCTAGAAGGTCAAGTGAAATATCAGCTACACCGTTCATTTTTAGTTCTTTCTTTTAATTACAAGAAACCAGCTCGTAAAAAAGCAGCCTCGTGAGTCAGGGTGGTACAGTTTTCTTCTTTTTTGTGTTTTTCTCCACGTCTCGCCTCCCTTGCTGTTCGCTGTGGGTCTTTAATCACTACGTTAAGGGGAAAAAGATGAGATGGTGTAACAGCTATTTAGCAATTTATTTGACCCATCAGAAGAGGCGAGCTCACTGGTGATTCTTTCAAAGATAGATCTCCTTCATCGTTTCCGAGCGTTCTGGTGGAAATTTACTGCTGGAGTTCTCCGTCTGTACAGGCGGAGGGAACAAATTAATTTACAGTCATGCTGACCAGTTTAGAACATGATGACGCTTCGGAGGGAAAGGATTACTTTTAGCTTGTCCCTAAAAGCCACACTGTAAAACAGTGTGAAGGAGATGAAATCAGATACTGAAATTGCTCATTTTTAAATCTACAGCTCTGACTTTGAAGATGCATTCATTGAAAACATTAACTCCAAATCACTCTGTATGCACAATTAATTATTCGCATCCTCAGTGAGAGCTTGTTGTTTCTGTTTATTTTTATCCGGGTTGCTAAGTTCCGACATTCGGAGCCCTTGTGGCCTCCTGGGTGGCCCCGGCTCGTGCCAAAGATGCCCCCGCCATGTTTAATCTTTGACATTTATTTGTTTGCTTTGTGAATGAAATATGCACACTGGAAGCATCTATTAGTCCCAGTGTATCCTCATCACTGGGGGCCGTTCATCCTGCTAGACTGCGGGCGATGAGGCGGACGCTCATCCAGACCAACGCCGCCCCTTCAGCACGATGTCCATTCACTTTGCACTCTCGGTGTCCAGATACTATCTGGCAACCGTCCGGCACAACAGGGCGCAGCTCGGAGCCACACTGGCATCACAGCAGCAAGCGGATTATTTTAGGTCTATATCAACATTTTCTAAATCCAAAAAGGGTGGAACTTTCAATGAACCAACCTAAATAGGGAAGGGGGGGGTTGTAATGCTTTTAAATATTGACTTTTTAATTTGCACATTTGTTGTTGTCTCTCATAACACTTCCAGCTGCAGTGTGTGCTTTATTCCTTGCTCGTCCCGTAGCATCCACTAGGCCTCTAGGAGCCGGCCTCACCTCATCTGGCAGCCATTACCTGCACACATGCTCCCGTCTGAAGGTTGATCTGCCGGGTTAAACAAATCCAGGCGGTGCGGCCCGCCAGGAATCAGCTCCATACATCAGCTGTGGAGCGGCCAACATGACAGGGTTAGAGCCGGCTACCGTTAGTCGCGCACTATCACTGATCTCCCGACGCCCAAATATGCTTGAAAACGACAAACTCACTTTAGCTCAGGTGTTGGATGTGGCGATCAAATATGCCGAGATATGTGGCTTCTGCTGAGGGTTTTCTGAAGGAGGGGAAAAGGCTCCCGAGTTTCCCTCTGGAAAGATGTGACACGAATCATTTATTATGTATGAAGCTCCAAACTAAACAGTAACAGGCATGTAGTCTCAGTATTGAATGTGGAATTCGGTAATTATCTGCAGCAATGTACGCTTTATCCAGCATTTTGGTGTGAGGCGAGGCATAAATGCATAACTGTCTCTCAGCTGGGATGGCACGGAGCTGACGATCCGACCAAGTTTGTGGAGTCTGATTCGATTCCGTGTCCAATCAAAAGCGCTTGATTCCATTTATGTTTATTACATTTCCTGTTTCTCACTTCATCACGTCGGAATTGAAACTGACAGGGTAATTATCATTTCATCCTAAATTGATCCCAATCCATGTGGGCTGGCTCCAAACATGGAGACACGAGACGGGGGGAAAAAGAGGGATGGAGGAGAAAAAAAAAAAAAAAAAAAGAAGCATTTTGGGAGCATTTGGCGATGGTTCAGTCATCTGCAAGACGTATCGCTTGAAGGGTGGGGAGAGATGGAGGGAGAGAGGCAGGGAGGGAGGGAAAAGGAAGGGGAGACGCTTGGAGATTGCGTTGCGGGTGTTCCCTTGATGTCCCCCTGACAGGAACCAGATTGGTGAGCCGCGCGGCGTCGGCGCTTTGGCTTTTTTATTCGTCTGGCTCCGCCGGGTTTTTCCTGGCCCGAGCAAGGGCCCGGTTCTGAGACGCTGTGGCCCGCTCGTGGAGCCAGCCTGTAGTTTAAGTGAGAATAACAAATGCTAGAAAAATAATAGGCCTGCAAAAAGGGAAAAGAGAGGAGCAGCACAATCCTGCTATTGTTCGTAGTAGCCAGGCAGAAAAGCGCAAGTCGAGCCACGTCTTTGGGACATTTTACTGGCCGTAATAAAGAGTGTGTGGTCCCTGTTTTGGAGAGGTCTGCCAGACTGCCAGACATGCTCTACGGTAGTATTGGATGGTTCCGTATCATGTATTTTGAGTTGTGTAGCTTGGCACAGCTCGGACAAGACCTGTCATTCATCATGCCTCTGCCGAGCTCGAGAGTAGAGGTCCGGGTTGCTTATGATGGCATGGTGCGCAATACGTTGAATAAGTAATCGTAAAGTGGATGGAGCGCTCGACTCCACCTCTAAGAAACTCACACATAAAATGACAAAATCCTCCAGTTTGACTGGCATGTTTTACCTTGAAGCAATGGTATAAGAACAGAAAAAATATTTAAACATGTCAGAGAAATAAAGTTGCAAGTTATTCAAAGTACAGTGACAAACTATACTCTATACTATCCTGAAATAAAAAGCTTTTATTGATTACGTGTAATGTGTAGTTTAGCAGTTGGGGGTATGTGTCTTGACGTAGAACATCTGTGGTTAAAAGGTAACATATTTATTTCAGAGATTGTATTAGCAATAAACTTTGAGTTTATATTGAGATCATGTGTTAAATAGTTCTGAATCCTTTTTTATGGAATACAGGAATTCAATTACTTTGTCAAATAAAATGCAAAAAAAAAGAGAGTGAGACATTAAATTATTCTCCATTCCTCCGCCTTTTTCGTATTTTTATATTATTCAGCGTTAATTCCTTGACTTGTAGCATACACACACACACACACACACACACACACACACACACACACACACACACACACACACACACACACACACACACAGTCATGTCCCTGGCTTCCACTGTGTGGGGTGCGGGAACACAGTTTGGTCTGTGCTTAATCAGTTCTGTTTTTAAGTGTTCTCCGCTCAGTTTTCCAGCACACAGCCGCGTAGAAAGAAAAACGTCTGGTCGTGGGTGGCTTAGCTGGGTCACTGAGCCCACAGAGTAGAGCATTTCATAAGAAAGAGCCCACTTAATTCTGAACCATACATCGCATTAGCTGATTTACATGTGGACAGCTATCATTCTGTGAGGAGGTTGACATTGATAAATGAGGTGTTTTACCTAATAGGTAATAAAAACAAATTACAGGTCTTAAGAGAAAGGATGTTCTTCATTTGGCTCTGTTTTCTGTCTCTTCGGGGGCAAGAGGCCAGATTGTTTCCATATGATTGCAGCCTTCATTTGTTAAGACTGCAGACAGAGATTAATAACACTATTTTCTGATGACCAATCCATACTTCTCCGTGGGGAAAAAATGAAAAGGAACAACTGGGCATTCAGGAATAAATGAATGTTTTTTTTTATCCGCACACTTTTCTAAGTTACTCGACTTTTAATAGTATACTGACTGTATTTTAATGTCATGACGTATCATTTCTCTCAGGGCACAAATAATAGCAGGGATAAAAAGCCATGATGTTTTCACTATAAGTTAATTATGGAGGGTATATATGCCTCAATGCAGTGATTATGTGGCTAGTGCTCTTGTCCATGATCCGTCAAACACCCTAAATCCAAATTAGTGAAAACCATAAACAATCTACTTATGGTCAGAGGGGATTCACGGCTTTTCTCATAGGAGAGTAAGAAATGCTGACATACAATGTGCAATGACAAATGACAGTCCAGAGACTTGAGCAAATCAGTGCTCTGACCCAGAGGTGTTTTTTTTCCAGTGAGAAAATATTAGCCCGAACAGTACTTAGTAGGTGAGGGTGTGTTATTCTTAACCAGTTTGAATCACTACTGGACTCTGCGGGTCCCACAGAGCTCGTATATAAGCTCTCTCAAGTTTCTTCAGCTAGCCGTGAAAAGGCTTCCCTTCTGGTGTAATGCAAGCCTGACAGAGGACAAGTCTGCCTCTATTCCCCGTCTCTGCAGAGTCGCACACGACCAGAGAGGATGAGGCGGACACATGCACAGTCAGGCCTTCATTTTCCACCACCTAAAAGATTCTTACATGGTGAAAGCTGTTCAGTCCAGTGTGATTTGTCGCCATGCAATCTGCAGGTGGCAATAAACAAGCACGTTGCATGCTAGAATTTTTTGTACTTAAATCAAATCAATTACATTTCAATCTGTGATTTAAAAGTCAACTCATGCACAGGTATGACATGTAAAGAATACATGATGTGTCTTCTGTACTGTAAAATGGAAAATCCACATGTGCATGTTCGGCTTCAAGGGGCGGTCGACGTCGCTTTTTGACCTTGAAATTAGAGAGTTATGTTTTGTCACAATCCTGCAATCATCGCAAAGGGAAACAAAGACGATACTTTCCCAGTGAATTGAATTCTGCCGTTCCGTCCTGCCTGTAAATGATGCAGGCGTACGCAATGGCTGCGCAGTCAGACCGAGGTAATTTCAAGTGCCACATCCAATCAGCGGCCAGCCACCACAAAGCATCGCAGCTCGGAGCGCAGTCATGCTCTCTGCGGGGCCCTCAGCTGAGGTGATACTCCACCGCTGAAAAACGCAGCAAAAGTTACCGATACGGAGCAGAAAAGGAAAGAGGGTGAGGAAAGAGAAGGGGGCAAGAAGGGATCAGGGGTGGAGGGGCGGGTTGGGGTTGAAGGAGCCTCGGATCCTGTGGTAAGTGCCAGAGGGACACATTTTGTTGGAACACAGGGTGTGCTGAGTGATGGGAGAACGGCTACAGCAGTGTTTAGAAACACCAGTCGGCCAGTCTATTGCCTAGGAGCCTGGGTGTCTGCGCTGAGCTCCCCCCCCCCTCCCCCCAACCCACCGCTCTAAGTAGGATGGTACATGCAGCCTCACTGCATACCGCTCTGCACGCCGCTAAAATTAGCCCCCCTGGAACCAGATGGAATTCTAAACAGAATAAACTTTTCTTGACTTGATTATATTGAGCCTTTCCAAGCTCCGACATTAAAAAGAAAGAGAGAAGGCAAGGAACGAGGGGGAACCTTAGAAGCTAATTGCCGTGGGTCTGGCGTGCACATTGGGCATTGTGTTGAGTTCGAGACGCTGCAGTAATGCCGGAGCCTTTTTCCCCGGGCCGTGTTTCCCTAAGGGGTGGGTGGGGGGGGAACTGTCACATCTTCCATGCGTTTGCGGTGGGCTCGCAGCTCCACACGGACTGCATGTTGAAGCCGCTAATTAAAAGCAAGCGATCCGTAACTGTCTGGCTCACCAGGCCGTGCTCATCCATGTGGCCCCCATTGGCTCTCGCGGACCCCCTGGCCCCTGACGAAGGCCTCTGCGTGGGAGTGATTTTAAGTTAAAAAAAAAAAATCAAATGACTCCCTTTTAAAGCAGCAGTGGCAGTCAGGGCCGGAGTGGAACTCATTTTCATCCCAGGAGTTCTTATGCTTCGGACCAGACCACTTTACAACCTATTATACTGAAGATATATAATTACAGCACATCGTATATGGTGTACGCAATATCGTCACACTATTCCTTACCACAAAGGTTCAGTTGTCAATATTGTACTATGACATCTTGACAGCTTCTATACCTGTCACCTTTAACTTCTGGTGCTTGTTCTGTATATTCATTCTAAAGCTGCTGTTTTAAAGGAGCAGTGTGTAAGATTTAGTGACATCTAGCGGTGAGTTTGCAGATTGCAACCAACTTTATACTCCACCCTTGCTTCTCCAAGCTCGTAGAAGAACTAGAGTTGCCTTCAGGTAACGGAAAACGAAACGGGAATGCTTTCTCCAGAGCCATTGCTTGGATTTGTCCGTTCTGGGCTCCTGTAGAAAAATGGCGGGTCAACATGGCAGACTCCGTGGAAGTAGTTTAAAGTTATACGTCCTATGTCATCACAGGTCAGAGTTCAGGGGTCATATGAGGTGCCTGCATGCTGAGCTACTCATGGTTACAGGACTTTGGCCATGTTCTCGAGGTGTTCTTGAGAATCCCTCATCGCTTCTAGACTCTAGGGAAGTGAGAAAGGGTTCGGTTGTAATGTTTGAACATCCGGCAAAGTTGAATTGCCTCATGTGTTGTCAGTTGAATCTTACTGCTAAAGAGGAATCTCCTTCCGACTGTATGTGTGTATGTTCTAAGCATAGTTCAAGAACCGTTCATCTGACCTGGATAGTGGACACACTAACGTTTCGACCAGACTCTTCTTCACTTCTCTGAGATTAAGGAGTGATGAGTTTTTCTTGAGAACACTGTAAGCAACTATTTCATGGGGCAAGGCATTATAAAAAATGTATCAAAAACTTAAGATTTTCATGATTATAACTCTAATGGAAGGGAGTTGTATGAATGGTTCAAGTTATAATACTGTTTGTGATTTATACACATTTTCTGTACAGTTTTCTGTCAAACAATGTAAGCCATGAACTTGTGAGGTCTTTAAAAAAGTAAACTAAATTGTAAGGAAGACAATAGCTGTAACTTAACAGAGATCTGTAAACAGAGGAAGCTAAAGAGCACTTAGAATACAATCCAAATTCCTTTAACTAAAAACCCATGGCTGGTAGAGAAGCTGGAATGGGACTTTGACTCGTTTCAAACAGCGACTTTGATTGCCAAGATTTGTTTGTTTCCATAAAATGACAGCTAAAACCCCAAGTCCTTCTCTAAACCAAAGTCTCACTACGCTCCAAACTGGGCCCAGTGGTTGGCCACCTACAGAAAAAAAAAATTGAAGAGGGAAAAACCCCTTTGTATCAAAGGCTATCTTCTGGTGACTCCCCGGCTCGTGTTTATCGAACGCTGATTTTAATGCTCCATTTTTATCATGGCGATTAGCATTGTTTAGTAATCAGCCAAACCCAGACTTCCCCTTTGTCCGTGCGAATGTAAACACTTGTCTTCTCAAAACAGCTTCATTTGGATAAAAGAAAGGACAGAAATGTCTCTTGTGAATGTGATGGCATAGTTGTATTGTTTGCTAAAGCAGAAGCACATGATGCAATGCTATAGTGTTTACGGGGGTGGGGGGTGGAAAGCAGTAATTGTAGTATCAGTCATATGTGAGCCATGACCCATATGACCACCATGAATCAGACTGTTTCTCTCTGAAATCCGTCCCATCCCGTCTCAGTTTTTTCCACCGATCGCTGGCTTAGCTCACTGCCACAAATTTTAGATGATCCCCTTTTTTCAATAACCTCAGTTTGCTTTGATTACTTTAATCACTTTTGAATCTAACCAATTTTCAGAGTTTGCGGTAGCTCTGCCCAGGCCTACTTGGTGGTGTGTTACTGTATATGTGTGTGTGTGTGTGTGTGTGTGTGTGACTGAGGTGAGACACTGAGCATTGCTGCAGTAGCTCATTTGAGCCGGAGCTGAAGAGTTTCCTCGACAGTAGGAAGGGAAAACCTTTGGGGGGGGGGTTAGCATGGAGGTGATGTGAAGGGAAGAGCGAGGGAGAGCGACCCAGACGGTGACTCGGCTGGGGTCAGGTGTAAACATATGCACAGCTGGCAAGCAGATGTGCTCAGACGAGAGAGAGAGAGAGAGCCAGTGACCATGTCTTTTGGTTCCTTCCTCTCCGCTCACCTGACGTTCAGCTAAATCAGCAACAAAGAAGTGAAGAAAAAAAAATTCACACTCATGTAAAATTGTGTGCAGACATTCTGAAAATACACACCCCTTGTGGGGGTTTTGCGATGCAGACGGTTAGAAAAAACAAAAAAGAGGGCTGCGCAAAGAAATCAAAAAGCTCTGGTTTCTCCAGAAGTGCTTCTCTGTTACTTAGCTAGTCAAGCGGGTGTGTGGTCGATGGGAGAGAAAGTATAACATTTCACATTTTCTACTTTGCTGGAGTGGTCTGGGAGACTCATCGGATGAGATCCTTAAAAAAGGTCCTTCAGTGCACATCCATGAACACGCCATGATTACATTCCTTTCACCCGTTTTTATTTTTTCTGCCTTTATTCAGCGTGTGCCAGGCCTAAAAAAAAAAAAAAAAAAAAAAAAAAAAAGGACGGGCAATTTTGTGCATTTTTGTGGATTTTCTGAGACCCCTAATCAAACTTTCAAACAAATGATCTCATGATGTAATGGACTGGAGGGATGCGAGCAACAACAAAACATAAACTCTCTCGTCTGAGCTGCTAGAGCAATAACCAAAAGTTTACACCCCGGCAAACAGTTTAAATATTTACCAACCTTAGTAAAACAGTCGGGGATTATCCTGTATTGTTATAACACTGAGAAAAGACCCTCATAGTTTCCATATTTTCTGCTGATTCTATGAAGCTGAAAACAAGGAGAGGGATCAGATTAAAATCTCTTTGTACATAAACTACCCATTGACTCACTGTCTTCCTGTCGGAAGGAGCAATTAGCTCTCCGAGACAAAGATCTCAGACATGTTAAATGGCTGAAAATAAATAAATGTGGGTATATTGCCGTTAGACTTTAGGCCCTGTTTCAATTAGAGCAGGGGGCCGTGGTCTGTGTCTCTCACTGAGCTGCTGGCTCCTTCCAGCTCTGCTTCTACTGTATGGGGACTTTTTAATTGCTATGTTGTAGCTGAGAGGGAAACAGAGAGGGGAAATGTCCTGTATTCATCTTGGCCTCCCACTATGCTTCACTCATGAAGCCCTGGGGTGATTTGTCTCTTTAACGCGGAACGCCGTACAGTGAAGTACAGTGCTGCTCAGACAATGCATTCATTCTTCCCATCATGAATGGAGATTTTCTTCCACAGGTCTTTTTTTTTTTCTTCCTCCTCTTCTTCTTCTGTTTTTTAAAAAAAAATTTTTACAGCAGATTGATTTATGTGACATAATTTATTATGACCAGCCACCCGAGCTCCTTCGATTTCAGGAGGTAAAATGATCTGGAGATTTGCTGAAAAATCACAACACCTTCAATATAAAAGCTTTTGACAAAGTCTGCACTTGATATTCATCATTAGATTAGTGGTTGGCATCTGCTGAGCCTTATATAACTGATAAAAGTAGTCTGTGGCTCTTATTTTAAGGATTGCATTCCTTTTCAAACATTCCGCACGATCTGCTGAAGCTGGTTATACTTTCGATGGAGCGTAAGATTTCAAACTCCTCTTTTACACATCCCGCTGATGGCAGCCATGTCAACTATCAAAAAGCGGAGTCTGCTTACAGAGGCGACTGATGAGCGACGGTAGCCAGATCTGAATGTGTGTGCATGCAGACATGTGGGTCATAGAGAGAGAGAGAGAGAGAGAGAGACCAGATACACACCTCCTGATCTATCTGCCGTCAGATCAACACTTTGTGTCAGCACATCTCTTGTCGCTCCTTCTCTGCCGCTCTCACGCTCTTTATCTACCCCCCCGTTTATTCACTGTCCTCGGGCATCCCATCAATCACAATCCCCGCGACCCCAAATCTCTCTTTGCTCTCTTTGCACCGCGCCGGGACCAGAATTGTTTAAAAAGGGTCCCTTTTGTCCCTTTGAGAGTGGGAGCGACGTGAATTTCCTCCCAAATGCGATAATATGATGATGGTTACGCTATTTTTTCGGGGACGCCGCAGTCTCTTATTTGTGTCTCTCAACACTCATAATAAGCAGCGTGTGCCTATCCGCGGCGACGGGTTCTACCTTTCAACCTCCCCCCATCCACCCCCGTGATTACACGCGGACAGATGGTTCGAGTTTGAGCCCGGCCCGCCACACGCTAATATCAGACATGCTTTGAATTTATCTCACATCTTAATGGGCGACAGGGGCAGACAGGCAGTTTGCGAACTGCCGAAACCGTTCCTCTCGCCCTCTGTTTATTGCCGTATTTATTTGACTGGATTCGAGGAATGATGGCAAATCGGCCCCCTTGTGAGAGAGACGAGGAGAAAGTGAGAGGGGTAAAAAGCTCCACAGTGAACGGCCATGCGCTCAACTGTTAAGACTGCGGTCATGAGAGCTGTCAAAAGCTTGTCTGTCTGATAATAAACCTCATTACAGAGCGATCCCAACTATCAAACCATCTCATTTCCTCTTGGGCAACTCGGGCCTCTCCCTCTCATACTGGGTCTCTTCCTGCCTCTGACAACCTTGGATCAAAGTATTTTCTCAAGTGCCCGAGCTAATAAGGTGATTAATGATTTTCATGGACCCCCAGGCTTCCAATAAAGAACATCTTCACACATCCTGTTGACCCCAAAGGCCGCGTGAACACATTGAGATACTTGCGGTCATTTTTTGTTTTTTTGTTTTTAGTCGGGCCTCTTGCAGTAGTTGCAGTATCACATTTCACTACAGTGGCCCACTCACTTACTGAAAGATAATCTACTTTTGTTGATCTAAAGTGCTTGGCTTACGCTTCATCAAATGGTCGGCCGGTCAAGCAGCAGTTTTTTTTTAGGGGGGGGGGGAGAGGGGCGAAGGCGAACGGCTCAGCAGAAGTGGTGGCAGAAGGAACAAAGGCTGGTTCATGGCGAGTGGCCATCAGACAGGCTACATCAACACCGTTCGTCAGGGCCCAAGAATAGTGCCGAGGGCTGAGTCAGCCTAGCAGCAGCAAACCCACAGCTAGGGAAGAGAGGCGTGTGTGTGTGTGTGTGTGTGTGTGTGTGTGTGTGTGTGTGTGTGTGTGTGTGTGTGTGTGTGTGTGTGTGTGTGTGTGTGTGTGTGTGTGTGTGTGTGTGTGTGTGTGTGTGTGTGTGTGTGTGTGTGCTTGCGAGAAGGCCAGATGCAAAGGCAACGAGGAGGAAAGAGAGGGAGAGAGAAAACAACTCTTGTTAAAACGAGATTGTTAAGGATTCCTGCTGCGGGATTTACTTTTTTTGTTTTTTATACCATTCACTGTTTGACTCTGTGACTCCACTCCTGACCTCGTAGCACACAAACAGCAATGGGGGAACTTGGCCTCCATAACGGGCCTGTTTACTGGAAATGCTGCTCGCCAGGGACAATAAAGACTTATGATGCATACAAGGCTCCTGCCGCCCTTTGCTGCTGTGGCCTTACGTAGCTCCTGAACCCGCAAGTGCACGAGTGTAACTGCACACACGAACAGAAGGCGATAAAGATAGTAAACAACATGCGCACGTCCGTTAAAGCTTGATAGAAAAGAGTGACACATTTTTAAAGCAAACCAATGCGTAAAAGATGCTAAATTTGTCCTTTCAAGAAGGCACGGAGGAGAAATGAGTCTTTGTCTCGGTTGGAGGGTTCAATAAAAACCCACATTAAACATCCAGGGGACTGGGGTTAGGTGTGTGCGTATGGAAAGAGGTATACCTATTAAAACACAAACCATGCAGAGACATAATTTATGGAGCTACTGTTTACAGCAACAGGACTCTGCATTGTCATCGAGCTAACACTTGGGGCGTCGTGCGGTGGAGGGACGAGCTGTTTATTTTGTTTATCGCTTCACTCTATCGACTGCATATGGAGAGAGTGCGTGTGCGTGTGCGTGCGCGAGCGCGTGCGTTTTTTTCATTTGGAAGTGATCTCCTGTGTTTTTCCCGTTTGCAGAGCACAGAAGCGTGTGGTGTGGAAGCTCAAAGCTCTCGCCCACATCAAGAGAAACCATCCGGCCTTACAGCCACAAGCCCTCCCTCTCCTCTCCCTCCCCCTCTCAGGCGTAATAACAGAGCCATCAAATAGCCATATTTATAATCTCCGAACGGGCCAATTTTAAAAGTGGTCAACTCCAGAGGTATAGGAATTGTTGAGAGCAATTTGCGGTTTCCATTCTTAAAGAGGCACCATCCCAGTGGCAAATGAAATAAAGTCAGTATCCCTTTTCTGTATCCCCCCCCCCCCCGTTGTCAATATGAAAAAGCTGGGTTCAATTACGTCTTTGGCTTTATTCTGGTATCACTTCCAAATGATTTATTTAAAATGGGTTGGGCAAAAAATAATTGTATTTTAATTCTGCTCCGTGTTTGTGTAACACAGAAATTAGAGCATATATCATTTTCCGAAATGCAATGATGAGTTTGCAACAGCCCTGCGCAGCAGCCTCTGTATAGCATTAATATGAGAGCAGTTACTGTGTATCTTCAGTAAAAAGTACTGTGTGCAGTATTATGTATCCTGTATCTTGACTTTACTGAGGTTTAATTAACCTGTCTATCAAAAAACTTCTTTCCAACACACCTTTGCATTTACAAAGTTCATCAGCGCCAAAACACCAGTATTCAGAGGTTTGAAAAGAGAAGCTGAATGGAAGCAAATAGCATCTGGTTTAGCAACACACTGTGAGCAGAACCAGCAACAGATCAGCATACATGAATACATTTCATCTGGTCATTACTGTGCAGTCGTGGAGCCAAGCGCTCCAGCCAGTTTCCAGCCTCCTGTCACTTGCCGGTATCCGACACTGATGAAAAATGCAGTGTGTTTCGATCACCACAACATTAGCATTCTGTTTTCTCTATATGTTGAGATCCGATGACTCCCAAGTGCTGATCTAGTATGATAAATGTAGTGCTGTTTAACAAATACATTTCTCTTTCTTTTCCTTGGGTCATCTGCATTTGCCTGTATAAGTATAAGAGTGGATTTGTGACAAAGGTCAATCACTTAAAACTTGGAAATTTTAACCAACCAGAAATCAATTATTTTCATTTTTAGTTAAAAAGTTGTATAAATTGTAGTATACAGGACGGGAATAACTCACTCGGAGGCCCCCAAAAAGAGAAGAGTAAACAGTTGGGTCCCTATAACACTCTCTAAAATAGTTTGTGATTGGTGGTGATCATCTGATTACACTAAAAGTTATTTATGGATATGAACAGTATAACAAATATGAAAGGTACGATAACTAGATTTTGACAGAAGGTGTCTCTACAAGGCGTGACAGGATATCAAGATTTGGTTAAAATGTGATTAATCTGAAGAGAATCCTTTTAGAGAAATGCTAATGACTGCTTTGTCAGCTCCATCTGTCTAAATAAATGATAAAGTTTGGCTCAATATCACTGCACAGCAATGTAATAAAATATTAAGGGTGAATAACTCTGAGCGCCCTGGTAGCTGAGAGCAGACCACATACCCACTGAAACCTGGTTCTATTTCTGCTGGGAAATATTTGAAATCCCACTCTAAGTACCTGTGTATTTATATCTATAAAGATGTATTTTGGTCTATTATTCATTAGTGCAATTTAAAGGGCTACGTGTGCTCTTCATAGATGTACAGCAAGTGAAAACAACTTTCCAAATACTAGAACAGTGATACATCTGGACTTTTGTGCATCTTTGCTTTAATTTATTGTTTTGGAAAGTACCAGCGTATGTAGTGTGTACATTCGAAACACGGACACATCTGCAGCTTCAAACTACATTAATATACATTGGAGCATTTGCTTTTGACCTGAAGGCCAACTATTCAATGATTTTACCCCCGACTTGAAAATGACGGAACTACTGAATATTGCATCCATCTTAATGGCATTGTTTACTGATGCTGTATCCTGACACACCGACCCTCTGTGAGTTTTTGACTGTGTGATATGCAACTCCAGACCCGTGGCTATTAACTCCAGCCTCCTTTCATCTGTCTGTCCTGTCTTTTTTTTGTTTTGCTCTCTGCCCCTGAAGGGTTGTGCTCACGCATGCCACCCTCATAATCAGCCATTCTGATATTCAAATGAGTACAGAAAAACATTATTCGCACATGTGCAGTTGATGACCAGAATACATCAAGGGACAGCTGGCAGGAAAATGGCCTCTCATTTTTTTTTTTTACTTTGTAAGAAAAAGGGGGATAAAATGAATAGAAGTGAAGCATAAGGAAGAAATATCGTGAAAAAAGAAAAAGAGGCCAAACTGAGGGAGCAGTAGAGCTGTTAAAACACGGCCAGATTACACGACCGTCTGAGCAGGAAGGAAACCGGGCTTTATACACTGCTCAATAACTTCCTGTTTAACATCCGCAAATCACAATCTCACAAAAGGATTTGAAAAAATAAAAAAACGAGTATACCAGAGACCTGGTGTCATCTAAACACTGCTTGTGTATTTATGTGACTCCACTTGTAGGAAGTTGACCGCCACCAGGTTCCTCTGTGTGTGTGCGTGCTGGATGGGATGTGTGTATCATACAGAGGAGGATGTTATCAACATGGCAGTGATGAGAGATGAATGGCGTCCCTAAGGGGTCGGCTTAAGCCCCTGCACATGTGCAATAGCCACTACCACCCACTAAAAAATATGACTCCTGGATACTTTTCCGACTTCTGGCTCTGTTCATAAATCAGCAGCCGGACAGCGAGGCCCTGGCTCTTGGCAGAGTATCTGACGAGCCTCCAGTGACTGGGCCTGTCCGTCATCCTGCCACTGCTACCTCGGGCCGCTTAATTAATGTAGCAATTGAATGCTGCATATCATAATGAACACACAGCCCCCTCTATCTGAGCCTTCCTGGGCTTGTTATTCTTGGTCCCCGTTAAGGATACGTCCCCGTGTATGTTCGTATATTTATAGGTAATGGATCTATTAAAATGCATGAGAACGAATTAAAAAACAAATAAATGCGAAGGTGCTCGAAGGAGCCCGGAATGTTTGGAAAAGGGATTTTTTAGTTTGATGTGTTTTCACAGGGTAGCTGTCGAATTTATCACTTTCACTTTTGTTGGTGTTACTCCGTCGCCTCATTTCATCATTGAGAACACACAGGCTGTTTTCTGCTGCCGGGATTTTTCATTTTATACGAGGATTCCTGCCCGCTGCAGTGTAAAATATGTTCAGGGAGCTCACTTTAAAAAAAAAAGTTAGCTAACCGGTCCAATAGAGAAGAAATAAAAGGCTCACTTTAACCAACCGAGTGATGACTGAGAGCTACATGTACCTCTTTTTCCACCATTGACCGTACAGAATATCTAACCTGTATGGAGGGTTATAACTCCTTGGGCTCATTGCTCACACTCAGATGGAGGGGTTTCTCTAAGCAAAGGGGGGAACTGTATCAATCTGACAGGCACAGGTAGAGGTTAATGCCTTCCCATTTGTAACTATTTGCTCTTTGTCATGCCACATCCCTCGGTTATAAAGACTTCATAAATCACCTGCGTCGATCCTCTGCGATTCTAAAACGAGAGACAGGCTGATTTACGGCTACAACTTCTAACAGACTTCTCATCCTTTATCCTCCTGTACAGCCCCCCCCACCCCCACCCCCACCTCTTTGCTGAAGCAACGATTCCCTTAACTCTTGTTTTTCACTCTCTCCTCTCCAGGTGTCTGGACTCTGACTTAGCACCACAGCTAGCCAACCAACACACACACAGGAAAAGGATCTACTTCTAGGGAGGGCTAATAGGATGTGACATCATTTATGGCTGACTGGGGGTAAAATGTGTGACATGCCAACCCTCTAAGGCGGGTATGTTTTTCAGTGAAATTTTTCAAAACCTGTCACAGAGCTACTCAACAGAGTTTAAGGCTGTTTTTTTTCATATTTGGTTCCTTATAGCCGTCCAAACGGATGTGAACACTCCAGAAAACCTCAGACCCTCCGAAAGGAACCGTAGGCTTTCTGTTAGGGATGCCACATTTGACCAGTTGTTGATAGTTATCCGTCAATATTCAGTAAAAAGAAGGATGTATGGAATACCCTGCCAAGCATGCTGCCCCTGCGACACCAACAGCACAAATGTCCTTTTGCGCACTCCCAGATCGCAGTCACACACTTTTAAACACAGAGTTTGATATAAGCATAGTAGTTTTACTAGATTTCGACTTAATAATCAGTGAAAATACCCATACTGAAGTGTTTATGTAGATGGCCTTGAACACAGATCAATTGTAGGATTAAGTTCTGGACCGATTTCAAGATCAGCAGGTGGGTTTATTAGTAGTTTAACT
This sequence comes from Anoplopoma fimbria, assembly GCF_027596085.1. Lineage (NCBI taxonomy): Eukaryota > Metazoa > Chordata > Actinopteri > Perciformes > Anoplopomatidae > Anoplopoma > Anoplopoma fimbria. The sequence continues at coordinate 4,002,309 of NC_072466.1, forward strand.
TTTAGAATCTTGCTAAAATCACATATCAGCTATCATAAAGTCCTGTGGTTGATTCATTGCTTTCACACCACAAACAAACTGCACCAGAGTCCACTTGGAAGCGGACCAAGACCCATCTTTTCAAGCAGTCTTGGTTCGAAATGAACCATAATAACGGTGGATCGGCCCCGCATTTGTTTTAACCACACCATATGGATAAGAGGACTGATTTTGGATGGTTCTATAAGTGAAAACACCCTAAAATGAAGCTGAATCACATAGCAGTAGAGTTTCAAATAGCAAAGGCCTTGTATGGGGTTTTTCTCTGCCTTGTTTTTGACAGTGGAGCATCTCCCTCTGTCACAAATCTTGCATTTTGATCAGGTCGACCTTGGCCTCCGCTTGGGAGGAGGGCTTGTACATACATTTGGCGATCTTCCTTCTGAATTATGACCCTGAGCTTTTGATGGCAAAGTAGCTGCATGCACATGATGCACTTTCCAGATCAGGAGAAATAAATCAACAAACTGGACGTCAAGTCACACACTTGAGGAGCACTAAGGGGGCTTTAACCTGTAAATCTTATGTACCTGCTGAGATTATAGACCTCTGCAATATTAATATACCTCTCATGCTTAAATAGAATTCTATACAGTAACCAGTCAAACACTTGTTCTTTTTTTTTTTGTTTCAGGCCATGTGCTGTTTCTCAAGCTTCACTGTTCTTGTTGTACTGGGAAGACCTTCAATGAATCGACTTTGAACCCCAATCCAATTTCTCTGTGCAACTCAAAACCATAGAGTGAAATTTTTTAAAGAGTCTTTGTTTCGGTCATTGAAGAAAGGAAACATTCTTTCTTGGATATGTTTGTACTGAAAATAGTGGACTCTTTGTTTAAAAAGACTTTAATTGTATTGTGGCTCCATGTCTTCATTTCCGCTGTGGAGTTGGGTAACAGTATATTCTCAGTTTGCCTTCGACCGGGCCTTTACGTATGCGTCTCTTTGTGCATTTGCAAATCATTGGGGAAGCCTTAATCTTCAGTACTTGAGGAGAGAAGGGGGCAACCCCAATAATCTTGTTTGACAGCTGGGTGCAGAGGCGGCAAGGCGATGATTTCCCACAATGCAACAGTAAAAACAAACTATGTGAGCGTGTGAAGAGGGGTGGAGGGCGCTGTTCACCACATTTTGGAGCAACGTATGTATACACTACTCCACATATATACTCCACATGCGCATGCTATCGGCCGTTAATCCAGTCCACTTCACACACGTGTGTTATGACAGGCACAAACTCCTCTGTTTCCAGATTTCTCTCACTTTCGGTCTGTTGTTCTTTCAGTGCAGGCTGATGGCTTTTAATCCTGGTAAGACGGGTCAAACCACTACTGCTACCCCCATCACCACCGCCATCCCGAGATCAGGGATATTTACACAGGAGGAGAGAGCGTCTGTGTTTGCCTCTTTAGTGGTTACTGTCAAACCATCATGAACCATTCCTGATGATACGGAGGGAGGGGAAATCTTTTATGAGGCACCAAGATGCCCATTTGCTCTGTATCACGATTGTTTTGTGGCATTGGAGACCACTGCCATTCCTGCACTGCAGCTTTTTTTTTTGGTATTTTTGAATTATCTTGACATAGTAAAGACACACTGGTCACTTTATACAAATATATAAATACATAATCAGCACTGAAATCTGTTTTAACCTGAGTGCAACATACTACTCTCCTTCGGCTGTGTTTCTGATACAGGTTTCCCACCTGTAATGTACTTTCTGCAAACTTTATGTTGCATTTTACAGAGGCAAATCACTTCAATACCTCAAAACTATACTACATTAGATTGCGGTTTATCTAAACACCGTTTGCATTAAAACCAGCATCAACCACACACACCGACATGCTAGTTAATGAAACAAACTGAAAGCTGATATCCATGACTTTTCTCCCATTATCGCCTCCCACAGCACAAGAAATATACAGCAGTTGTGCTGGAAGATTCTGTGGAATTCTGTGTTATATATTAAATTCAGTCAATATTAAAATGGTTTGGTTTTTAAAACATACTACAAATTGCAAATGACCATCCTTATAAATATAAATGTCTGAAAACATCACTTTTGGTAACTAATGTACCTTAACACACATAAAACAGCAAAGGGAATTATGTTTTTTACGAATATTTAAATATTTGAGTGGTTTTTTTTATGTAATTCTGGTCAAACATTCCATGGACTTCAAAGCTCTGTGGGCTCATATGAACGAGTCTCTACTGCACAATTTATGAATAATAAAGACTATTTTAAACTGTGATTTTGCACTTGCCTCTCTAGCGCTCGGGTTAATGGTCAAGCGTTACCGCAGTGTGCAGCGGTCGCCCCTGTTTGGCCGAACTTAACAAACCTCATTATTAGACCAGGGAATCTCTTTATGACAGCCACTTCTAACTAATGGCTCACTCCTCACAATGGCTGGACACATAATGCTTTCACCAGCACTGCTCAGCCTCTTGCTTGTGAGCTGTTGAACAGACACGAAACACACAATGTGAGCGTGTATATGCGTGTGTATGCGTGTGTATGCGTGTGTATGCGTGTGTATGCGTGTGTATGCGTGTATATGCGTGTGTATGCGTGTATATGCGTGTGTATGCGTGTGTATGCGTGTATATGCGTGTGTATGCGTGTATATGCGTGTATATGCGTGTGTATGCGTGTGTATGCGTGTATATGCGTGTGTATGCGTGTGTATGCGTGTATATGCGTGTGTATGCGTGTGTATGCGTGTGTATGCGTGTATATGCGTGTGTATGTGTGTATGCGTGTGTATGCGTGTGTATGCGTGTGTATGCGTGTGTATGCGTGTATATGCGTGTATATGCGTGTGTATGCGTGTATATGCGTGTATATGCGTGTGTATGCGTGTATATGCGTGTGTATGCGTGTATATGCGTGTATATGTGTGTGTTCATGTATGAGCGTCTGCTCTGTCGATACTGGATCTGCAGGACGTAGTATGTTGACCCATGGGACGGGGGACGGGGGGGGTTCACACCGACGCACACGCTACGACACACAAACACACGCTGTGGTTTCTCCTGCGGCCGCTCAGCTCATTCAGGCTGTGACCACCGTCGGCAGCCCCCACCCCCAGCCAGTCCTGCTCCCCCATCCCCGGGGATCACACAGCGTTGCTGGGCACTCACATCCTCGGCTGTGGGCAAAGAGCCAGCAGCTGGGGTTAAGGCTTGGGGGAGGTGGGAGGTGGGAGGTGGAGGGGACGCATGAAGGGCAGAGAGAGTAATCTGAGAGGAGGATTCATTAAGGAGGAAAGAAAAAAAAAAAAGGTGGATGTGAAGAGGCAAAGGGAAAGAGGAAAAGGTGGTGGTCACCTATCACATACTTTATCATACACAAGAGTTCCAAGTGTGCCTGTCATCCCGGAGACTGAAGCAGGAGAGCTGAAGAGTAAACGTCTGTGTGCTGATGGAGATGAGGCGACGGTGACATCGGCTACACTGTGGCTATTGTACCAGAGCGCCGGAGGAGTTTACTTTAGGTGATCTCTCAATGCAAATTAAATATATTCAACATCAATGTTGTTACAATTATAAAACAGAACTAATAGAACCAACAATATATCCGCATAATGTGCAGTATTACTTTGTGAATTATTGCATTCCAATATCATGTGCAATAGTATTTTAATTAATGAATCTATGTGCAATATAACCTTTGACCAATATTTAATATTAATGACATTATCTCTCTAAATATCATGCTCAATGTTACTTTTCTAATTTAGTTTCCATTAGGCACTGTTGTTAGTATTACTTCCTGTACACTTTGTTTTTTTACTCTTGTATTTAATCTTTGTTGTTGTAATTTACTTTCTCTTATTTTATTTACCTTACTCTTATTGCTATTCAATTTTATGTGTCAGTATTACTTCTTTCACACTTAATAATTGTTATGCTATTGTTCAAATATGTTTATGTTTTTGATTCTATTCTTCTGTTTTAATCTTTAATGAAACGTGACACACGAATGTCCGTCGGGACTAATAAAGTTATATCTTATCTTTTATTTGCTTTTCCTGACCAAAATAAGCAACTGTAATGTGTTTATTTGAACATTACTACTATAACCACCATGAAATGTGTTTGTTTTCAAGTTTCTTGCCTGTAAACTATTATTCTAACAAAATGTGTTTTAGCTTCGTCCACTATTGTTCTGGGCTCCCATCAAGGGATAGAAGAAGCTGTGTCATCACTGGGGAGGTAATAAAGTGGGAAATCTCATGCTTGCCCTCTAGGCCTTTTAATCCCTTCTTTTCCTAGACACACATCAGCACATTTAGGGTGTGAGAAGGGAAAGAAAGAGGCGAAGATGGGACTGAGAAGTGTAGACATTGAGCAAGGACAGAGATGGAAAGATAGCAGTAAGGAGCAGCCTGTCAGGAGATCAGAGAACTGGAGATCATTGCTCAGCAACAAGTTCCCCAGCATCCTTTTCCTCAGTTTAGGCCCTGCCAGCAGCCCCACATAAACACGGCCGACCTGTGGAAAGTTTCACTCCTCTCTGGAGGGTCCCCTTCTCTCCTCGCTCATTTTATATCTGTCGATCTGGCCCTTGACTTTTCTTGCCTTGTTTTAGGAAAATTCCGCTGGTGGTGTGATGGTGTGCGCCCCTGCAGCCCTAGCGTCTGCCATGCGACTGTAACGGAGGCAAATTTCCAGTTTGTGTTTGTTTTAGGCAAACAGATCAGTTGCCACTTCATCCATTTAGTTTACTTCTCTGCCCTGGAAGTTGTACCAGACGCTGGCGTGGGCGCGTGGGCTCCTGAAGCCCAAAAATCCCCACCCCCACGCCCAACCCGTCACCTCCCTCCCTTGAGCTGCACTCTATTTTTTAACTTCATGTGACAAAGTCTTTGATATAAGGCTTGAAGCCAAGAGGGAATGGGAGATGGAGACAGGGAAACATTTGCATAGGCTTGTTAAAAGTCACCAATTAGGAAAAAGGCCTCACACATAGTAGCTCGGGCTTTGCCAGGGCAACGTCTCAAATCAGGACAACATCGCCATCTGCAGGACAGGAGTAGGACTGAAAACAATAAAACAGTTGTTCCACATCCCAGTGCTACCAAAATAATACAATTACAACAAAACAAGAAAGCTTTAGTTTAGTCCCGACACCACAACTTCAGGAAAAGTCAAATTAATGTCTTGCTTTTTGGCCTCCTCAGCTGCAGGTGGCGCTCCGATTCCATTCCCCGTTCACGACTGCGGTAAGAGCTTTGGATGGCGGCCTTGTTTGTTTAGCCAACAGTGTTGACGCCCACCCACAGGTGCCAAAGGTAAAGGGAGTACCTTGCCAGCTGTTTGCAAGCCACAGCAGCCCCTGCACTGCTCGGCTTCACCCTGCTTGACTGCCTGATCTCACAGGAAGGGAGGAAGTGGTTGAGTTACCCAGCAGCAAATTTGAGGTTTATAAAAGGGAGAAGGCCGTAAAAAAAAAAAAAAAAAAAAAAAAAAAAAAATCCAAGTGCAGTTTCCTTTAACTCAGCAGCTAGCCAAGGTGAGGTACTCATACTAATCTGTAATTCTTTCATTTTCATTAGTCAACGTTGGGATTGCTCTCAACACACAGTCAGAGATAATGGAGAAGAAACATAAAAACGCTGCCGTTCTTGGTGTTATGATTCAGTGGCGTGCTTAAATAGAGAGACTTAAGGTAGCAGTTTCAATTTCACGGACGCTTGATTGCCTTGTAAAGTTAGATTCATTACACTATTAATCCGTTGTTACCTGTGTCACACCAGGGAACCACCCACAGCGACCACAGGCAGGCCACACACACGCTCTCCGCGAGACCAATAATCAAAAAAAATGTTGCTTATGACATCCGTCAGCGCTCTGGCTAGCTCGCAAACGGTGCACACATAGTCTAACTGCAGGGGGAAATACCTTTTCATTCCTTGTGATAGCATAAAGCTGCATTTTATTTGAGATGTGAAATCAGTTAGGCATGTCCAGCATTTGCTTACCTTAGCATGGTCCTGCCTTTGCCAAGAAGTAATGGGAAGTGGGGGTAAGGTAGAGAGAGCTGGCAGCGTAGCCCGGCTTGTTATTGCCAGTACAACAGAGCTCAGTTCACACTCAGCTGTGGCATATTTAGAGAACTTCAAGTAAAGCAGCGAGAGGAGAAAAAAAAAAAAAGCTTTTAAATCAGTTCCACTCTCCAGTAAATTACAACCCTGCATTTTTAATTTCCTCTCTCCATACAATGTTATTCATTGGCATCCAAGCCAAACACGGGGCCCCTGCAGCCAGCAAAGCTCTGCAGGACAAACTGTCCTCTCATGCATTCGCTACCTGACAGGAGCACAGGGGCGTGACTGTAAAAAAAAAAAAAAAAAAAAAAAAAAAAAAAAAAAAAAAAAAAAAATATTCATTCCTTGATGTAGAAATGAGAGGTGTGCGAGGTGGAAGGAAAAAAACCGGGGGAGGAAAAAGAACAAATAGAGACTAATTGTGTAGATCTAATCAACACTAAATGTTTACATGCCCAGAATTTCATCATAAGTGGTTTGAGATAGTCTAAACCTGATCACTGACAGCACTAATTGGCAATTAATTTAACATGTTTGCGCAAATGAAAACTGCGGTCAAGAGGTGTCGGCAGTTTTTAAGAAGATCCAGACGTGACTAAAAAGTCCTGCAACATACTGAAGATACAAAACTGCTGCCACGTCGCATGCTGAATTTGTAGACTTTGCATACCAATATTTCATGGCAATAATATTGCAATTACACGCGAAGAAGAGAATGTGCATACCCAAACATGCTTAGTCCACGCCTCAGGAAGCTGTCTAAGCTCCCCCAACCACTAGAAAGAGACAGACCTGGCTGCTGAAATAACATTAAGAGCCTGTTGCTATGATAACAAAGCCTCATTTGTTAGAATTACATATCTAAATACCATCTGAAAACCGTGGCTCATTCTGATTAAGCAGGGTCTTGTATCAGTGTAACATTTCAAACAGCTTTAACACCCACAGTAGTGTGTAGGCCCCTGTACCGTATATCTCCTGTTTGCAACCAAGCGACCCCTCCAGTCTGGAGTTAGATTTCATGTTGCATTGAGCAGATGTGTTATCAAGTCTGAAACGGATTTTGTTTTACTTTATCTGAGCCTGACTGAGTGTCAGAGGCTGATGCATTAGCATTATGCAGGAACAATATGAGTTAAAGGGGTCTTTTTTACCGTCACAGTATGGCTGCATTTGTCATCAGGTCTGAATACCGTAGGACTGTTTGACAGAGATGTCGAACAGGTTTCGAACATGAAAGAGGATACGAGATCTCATTTAGCGCGCCAGACTGCCAAGACTCGCCGTGGTTCTGCTAATTCAGCTGTTTCTGTGCCACACAGGGCGATAGGATAAGGCACCTGGCTTTTGCTTGGACAGGCCTTGCATGTCTCCGTAATCCGGAGAGACAGCGAGGGCAGGGCCCGAAGTCCTCGTTAGATTTAGCCCAGAACACAACAACATAATCATGTCGTTACCCTTGGGCCATTCTGCCACGTTGTTGTTGCGGGTGGGAGACACTGGATTTGATTTCAGCAGACTGAGCTGACCTCTGCTTCACGGCCCACCAGAACAGGAGGGAAACTAAAGCAAGGCCGTCCTCTCCCCGCTGGCACCCGGCCAAGCCAAACATTTTAACTTTCATAGACAAAAACAAAGCCGTTTCGCCTTTCTTTCCCCCCAATTTCTCCCAGTTCTAAAATATATATGTTTTTTTTATAAAGCATTGAGAGGACATGTTTCTACTAACTTTTTTTTGGTCTTGCAATTTTTTGTGCTGCCGTTGCAAAATTCTCCCGAAAAATTCCTCCGCACACCCCCTCCGTCTTTCTGCTCCAGTGTTGATTATTTGCCTTTTTGTCTTTTCTTTCCTCCTAAATGTGTTATTCATCCTGTTCCGTGTGTCTCCAGGCACACTTCAGAACTGGATATAAAATAAACAGTTGCGTTTTTCACCCCTGTCGCTGGGCCCTTGACTGCATATACCTGTAACAATAAACGGCTGGGGTTCTGGGATTGTTTATACTCATCTCTAGCCGTTCGAGGACAGAGGCACAACAGGAACTAGACTGTGTGTGTGGATTTGCTAGGCGGACGCCCACAACGAGGCACAGGGTTGGTGGATGCTACTAGACCATGATAGAGCGGAGGCTGCTGGCAGGTAGTGTGGACTCTGTCTGGCAGAGCTGAAGTTTACCTTGGAGTGACACCAACCATCTGCATGCTATAAGGACTAAATTGCCAGCTTGATGTCCAGCAAGCGAGACAAAACCGTTCCACATACATGAGAGTGTGTGTGTGTGTGTGTGTGTGTGTGTGTGTGTGTGTGTGTGTGTGTGTGTGTGTGTGTGTGTGTGTGTGTGTGTGTGTGTGTGTGTGTGTGTTTGTGTATGTATGTGTATGGCTGCGTAAGAGAACCAGACAGAGACAGAAATACTAAGCCGGAGCAAACGGAGCCATTGCTGTGCAGGAGCCATCTCGTTCTGTGAAACTCATTGGTCCATTTTACTGCTTTGTTTATAGTTAAAGCTGCTCTTATCACTTTTTTTTTTTCTTTTTTTTTTACACAAAAAATCGGATGAAATGACTATCTAGAATGTGAAATGGGCAGGGAATTATAACTGACATTTCAGTTCTTCTACAGAGCCTTTTAAAGTCTCTCAGCTCATGGTTTTGGTTATATAGAACGCAACTTCACTGTTTTGACACTAATGACCTTTCTGAACTGTGCTTTTACTGCTTTTACTAAGACCTGGTAGGTCCTTTCAGACCAGTACCGTTGACTCAGTACTTTAGTTATGTGCATTGAGCAATTACAGCGTAGCTACAGAGCCTTTGTCCGTATCCTCAAAATTGAAACTTCATCTTGGGGCGACATGTTTCCAATGCCAGTAGAAATAGTCGATACCGTAGCCTAACGTTAATGAGGTTGAAGAAAGTGTTCCCCTTTTTAGGATAAAACATTTAGGAGAGTAATTTACACTACAAACCTTTAACCACAGAGATCATTGCTCTCTATGAATGAATGAAAGAAGTCTCCTATTCCGACATGACACGAGGCAAAACCATAGGCTGTATATAAGAAGTGGACGTAGTCATCGTGACATCACTCATTGGTTTGTGGACTGCCGTTTCGAAGCCTTGAGTTTGGTGATTTTGCCATGTTGGATTACGGCCGTCACCATGTTGTTGTTTTTTGCAGCCAAAGAAACGGGAGTGACCATATTTGGAATGTGGAGAAGTGACATAGTGACACAGGTAGCGTTGGCGACTGCCTAAAGCATACCCTGCTTTGTGGTGTGTTTGACTCTAAATGGACCATAATTTACTAAATAAACATCATGCTGTATTGAAGAAGACTTGAAACTAGAGATTGAGATCATAAACTCATGTTTACTGAGGTAATAAATCAAGTGAGAAGTATTGGTTTCACTTGGAAGAACTGCTGGTTGCCAACTCGGCAAAACAAGGTGGTGCGATCAATCAGAACCTTTGTCATGAGTATCTACAGATGGACTCCTCACGTCAACTCTAAATCCAGCTTTATGTCACTGACCTCTTTCACATGATGTGTTTTGCACCAGGCAAACAGGATGTGCTGCTTGGAGTCCAAGTCCCTTCCTTTTCTCTGTTTCATCGCCTTCTGTGTTGATCCTCTGTGTATCAATAAAGCAGATACGACAAAAAAGTACACTGTGGACAGACATAAGACAAAGGAGGGTTACAGTGAGGTAACCTTGAGAATTGGCAGTTTGTGCTATAAAGTGTCTAGCTCTAGCAAATTCACTAAATCTAGTTGGGTTGGTATGCAGAGAAAGCTTCATAAATAATCTTCTCAGCGTCTCAAAGCACAACACGCCGGACAGATGCCTTCAACTCGGCTGACAAGAAAAATGAAAAGCCTTCATTACCCTTAAGTCATCCAGGGGAAACAAACTTTAACAACTCGAGACAATCACAGTATGGATGTCGTTTGGCCAATCCACGGCCAGCTCCGGGGTTCTGATGAGTTTTCCAGAAGGATGTGGGACTCACAAGTGTGGCAGCTGCTTAAAATAAAGTGACAATATTTAATGGGGTTTCAAACCTCAGCGAGTCACTGCATCCTGCCAAACCCCCTAGTGATGGCACACACCCAAACCCCGGTTTTATCGAACAGGACACGGTGGAGTGAGCTTGTTCTCTCAGCTCGGTGCCATTAGGAGGCCTGGATGTAGTCGACTGTGTTGGAGATTTTGCGTTTCCCATCAGCAGGGAGGGTTTTTTTTATACGTGCACATACATCAACGTACGTAAAAAGCTCTCCTGACAATCGACGGCATCAGAAAATCCTGTAAAGTCGAGTCAAACCCAACAGGTTCAGGTCAATTTCTGAGCTCTACGGCAAAGCTGTTTTCATTATGATGATAAAACTAATAATGAAAAACACTCTCTGGGGGTTTTCACTTCATCCTGTATGTGACTAGAGTGTAATGTGTGCAATATCGCTTTATCTCTTTCGACTGTCTCTGTTGCAGGCGGTTCGTCTTGTGATCAACGGCGGCTGAAAGAGGTGTTCAGTCACACACATGTGAGAGAGAGAGAGAGAGGGGAGGGGGGGGGAACTCAGAGACTAACAGGAAATGCAATTACTGTCTGTCTGGGCGCAGCATTCCTCAACAGTATGGCCAATTTCACAGCAATTTCAGTGAGTCAACAGGTCGTATGTAATCATAATGAGCACCTGAATGTTTTCGCACGGAGCGAAGGGCCCCTTTCGCGGTTTTATCCCCTGACCATTTGATGCTTCTAATCATCTGCAGGCTATTCAAACTGTACACAGGAGCTGCGGGCTCGTACAAGTCCCTGGAGGAGGCCCACCGCCCTCTGTGTTTGTGGAATACTGTCATTTAAACACTGTGTCAACAGGGATCAGGTTCCCCGCATGGGTTTTTTTTTCTTTTGCTGAAAAGGCTGGCGGCGTACAGCAGGGGTGGACATTGTGCTGACAGTGTGCTGTCAGGGACTCAGGTAGTGAGTGGGTATTTTACGCTGCAGGTCATTATGGCACCACACTTTTCAAGTTGAGTCTGACAGGTTATGGTGAGACTTTTGTGTTTGGGACTGTGCAGCAGATAGCAGTTTTAAAATGAATGGCTGCAGGGCGGATTTGATACCTCTAACGTGTAGTCTGACCCCTCACTGCATCAAACATACAACAGACATACAGAGCTTTAGGGATTTCTGAGACGACTGCAATAAAGCTGCTACTTTGCTTACAGTTGTGTCATGTAAATATTACATTCATATGTATAAATGCACACATACAAATCTCAAACACAGTATATTTTGTCTATGCTTTCACATCACACCACACATGCAGTAAATGATTATAAGTTCTCTTAGAAGGTCAAATACTCCGGACAGGGCATTCTAGTGCCTGGCCGTACGATGGAAAAGAACAGAGACACTTAAAGAAGGAATGTGCTTTTACTGCAGAGAAAACAGATAACAAAGGCCCTTTTTACGACCAACTGATGAGGCCTTCAGAAAGTCTAAAAGTCTAAACCAAGAGCTGCCTCTCTCTTTTTTGGACCTATCATATTCAACTCATAAAACCTATATAACATGATGCGCACTCTGTATAAGCGCCTTTTAGTTGCTGAACTTCTCAGTACTGCTAGGCCCGTGCACGTATAACTGCTGGGCGATATACTCCTGTTATCCTACAATAAATGTCACATTTGTTTTAAGACGAATCTGGTGTAGAAGTCTCTCTTGTTTTCCACTCAACAGTTGCCTAAACAGCAATGCAGAACAATACCTGTAGTAACAACTTCCAACAACAGCATAGGTGTTGTTTCTTATTTTATCTTTAATAAGTTCTTTTTTTCAAAATTCAGAAGACATATGCAGATATTTTAGTCACAATTACATCATCAAGTTGAGTTGTTATTCTTTCTAATACCTATGCTAGTTTGAGCAATGCTAGTGGCACTAGCCAAAGGACCAACATTCATGAATGAATAAAGTAATGAATCCTATGGACTATGATGATGACACTTCGTCTATCATCATAGCAGATTGACTATTTATTAGTGAAACACAGTTCCAAATATTGGACAGATTTACATGACATTTGGTACAGATATCCATGGTGCCAAGAGCAGGAAATTGGTGATCGACTGACTTTCCCTGTAGTGTCACGAACAGGTCAAAGTTTTCACTTATCCTGTGAAATATGTCAACATCTACTAGATGGTTTGGCAGAAAGGTTTGTCCAGACATCCACGGTTCCGAGATGATAAATCCTACTGGTATTGGTAGCCCTCTGACCTTTCTTCTAACACCACCATGAGGTTTGACATTTGTGGTTTTGATTGACATGTCTCAACAGCTACTCGATCGCATCGACTGTACATAAGAAGTGGACGTAGTCACCGTAACGTGACCAATTGTTTTTTGGACTGCCGTTTTGAAGCCTCGAGTTCAGCGTTTTGGCCGTCGCCATCTTGATTTACGGACGTCGCAATCTTGGTTTTTGCAACGAGTGAGCTAAAGTTACCATATTTTGCAATCACAGTAAGTCCGTCCTAAAGCATACCCTGCCTTATTGTCTTTTTAACTCTAAATGGACCATAATTTACTAAATGAACATCATGCTGTGTTGAAAAAGACTTATAACTAGCGATTGAGACCATAAACTCATATTTACAATGTTTACTGAGGGAATGAATCAAGTGAGAAGTAGAGTCATTTTCTCATAGACATCTATACAACCAGACTTTTTTTATTTGCAACCAGAGGAGTCGCCCCCTGCTGGTCAGTAGAGAGAATGCAAGTTTAAGACCCTTTCGACATGATGTTGTTACCTGCTGGATTGCCATGAAATTTGGTACAGATATAAATGTCCTCCACAGGATGAAGTGAAACTAGAAGTAGAACTAATGCTATTCCCATCATCCTCAGCTGCACTGAAGTTGATACAGATTTGCAAATATTAGCAGCATGCTATCACACTAAACAATGCTGAACATGGTGAACATTATACCTTATTTACAGCAGTATGTTAGCACCCTCATTTTGAGCATGTTAGCACCCCAAAATGTCCCTTTAGTTGATAGAAGTTCAGCATGACAGAGACTGAGCATTGGTCTTGTTGATTTAGCTGCTGTCTCAGACGTGTCACAATCCACAAAAGTATCTGAAATCTTATCAACCATATCGGATTTTCCTGCTTTTTGAAATGTTGCCTTTTTCTCTTGATAAAATATATTTAAAACAAAACGTAGAAATTGAAGTAGCTGCACGCATACAGATACAGCAGAAGCCGACCCACAACTGTATCGAAGGAACACACACATGTTCACTGATACACAAATGTACACTGATACACACATGTACACTGATACACACATGTACACTGACTGCACACAAGCAGCTGCTGTGAGTCCAGGTCGTCTGTGCATACCTCTGTCAGTGCCAAAATGATTAAACAAATACCCCCTTTGTGCGCAGCAGCCTTGATTAAGCTGAGTTGTATGTACCCACTGAAAAAGAAATACAGGAAAGTGCCTTTGGTGGTGCCAAAATTCACTTACCCTGTTAAAACATCGCTGCTGTCAAAGTTGTTTTTACTCTCTCACATGGAAACTAAATTTATCAGGCCCCTCCTGAGCATTCAGGCTTTAAAAAAAAAAAATCTGAATGAGTGTGATTATTTATGTGAAAAATAAACATTGAAACTGTATCTGCATTAGTGGTCACAGAATGCTGACACCAATAAATTTCAGCAAGGGATCATTTGCAGTGCCACCAGAGGAGTGGAAATAGGCTTGTTGTGGTTTACTTAGTAGATTTCGGAACATGATACAAGCCCAATAGGATCTGACAAATGATACACCATTAAGGAAGAGATTTGTAATTTAAAGATATGCGTAACAGTTGTCTCATGAAACTGTACTCAGTGAGATTCACAATTACAATTATATCCCACTTTAAGATTAATTAGGATTTCATTAGCTTGCAAGTCATTTCCTCCAACATCTATATCTATGTCAGATTGATGTGCCTGAATAGAAGAGCGGACTGGAGGAGAGTAACATTTTTGACCCAACATTAAATCCATAACTGCCTAGAATCTATATAAGTAAGAAATATCATACTGTATAATTGTACATGTATTGTGAGCGAATGGAATGAATGAGATGAGCAATCCTGCTCTCTAGTGGTGGTAGTCGGTCTTGCAATTTAATGACTAATTATTTTTTCCCCCATTCCTACTCTATATATAAGTTTAGATCTGAAACCAGATAAGCACCAACAATATTGATTAGATCATCTTTCTTTTTTTTACGCAAAAATACACAAATATTCGGGTTCCAGCCTCTCAAATTTGAATATTTGGACATATGTGTATGTCTTTTATGGTGGAAAAAATGAATTTCTTTGGGTTTTGAAAAAAAAAATAAGACATTTGAAGATGTCACTTTCTGGGAAAATGTACATTTGTCAATGTTTTTGGACATTTCATAGATCAAACAATAAACCAAGGATGACGTTAGCTGCAGCCCTAATTAATTCAAAGTTTCTCAAAAAACAACATTTGTATAAAATCATTTCTCTTCCAGTAGACGTAAAAAGGGCAGGAATTCATATAAATTTGCTGAATGTATCAGAAACCCTGAGACCTGGTTGAAGCTTACATCTTACACTTCTCTGCATTACTGAAAATACCCCAAAAAGCCAGATTTATATGCTCTTAAAGAAACTTTTAAAATAGCCTATAAAGCTACTTTCACATTTGAAAGCTCCTAGAAAACAAGAGCTGATTGTCTAATATTACATTTGATGTCATGCAGGCTGTAATGTGTTGTCATCCATATAAGTAGCATCTACTCTCCATTTATTCTCTTACACACTCAGACAACGCCTTTCTAGCTTAGCATCTCTGTTTGAGATGATGGATCACTAAATTATGAATGACCCTCCTTTTGGATTCTTTTGATTTCATATTCTGATAGCTAGATACTGTTACGTTGCACACACACAGCAACCGAATACATTACGCCGAGGCCTTCTGAAGAGCCTGCATTATTGAAGTGAGGTTTCGTTTAAAACCATGTTCTCTGCCTCTCTGGAAGTTTTAGCAGAGACGGTGTGGCACCATTGCACATACCATGGGACTCTGATAAATGGAACGCTCGCTTAAATGTATCATTCATGAGAAATGCTTGTAAGGAGAGGTTTAACTGCTCAGCCTGTCTGCCTTCATACTGTTTTATTTTGTTTTCATGGGTGCTTGACAAGACTGATAAAAAGGCTCCTCCTATTAGACATTGCCTTCCCTTTGAGTTGCTGCAGGTCTTTCTTCTTTTTTTTTTTTTCCAATAAGCAGATCAATAGCAATCAATTACATTACATTACAGTCATTTAGCAGACGCTTTTATCCAAAGCGACTTACAGTCAGTAGTATGTTACATATCATTCACCCATTCACACACTGATGACAGGCTACCATGCAAGGTGCCACCATCAGACTCTAACTAACATTCATGCAACATCCAGTCCACACCGATGGCAAGCCTTCAGGAGCAACTTGGGGTTAAGTGTCTTGCCCAAGGACACATCGACTGCCGAAGCCGGTTATCGAACCACCGACCCTCTGATTGGAGAACTACCTTGCTCTCCACTACGCCACAGCCGTCCCGTGTCAGCCAAGGCCAGGCAGAGATCAGAGCATTCTGTACTCTTGTACTCAAAAGATACTGTTCTAAAAATAAAAATGACAAGATTCAAGAATTTCACCTCACCTTTTGGTCCAATTTGAGACCGTTGAGCAGCCCATGATGTCCATCCTACCAAGAAAAAAAACATGTAAGCATTACATTAAAGCCACCAATCTTATTTTGAAGTAATTTTCAGATTCATTTCTGCTCTATCAGGTCATTGAAATTGACATTCACAAATTTGCTATCCATGTTGGTGCAAGTTATTCGTATCATACAGATTGGCTATCCTCCTCCTTGCTAGTTTTTTTGCATCCAACTATAAGGCTTTTCTGATTACCATTTACGGTCAGTAGATTCCAGATGTGGCCAATGACGAGCTGAGGTTGCATGGTTACACATGCCATGGCTTAGCATGTAAACAACTTAGCAGGGGGAAGTATTTGTAGATGCCTTATATCACCATGTTTCTCTCTAGCTCTATAGGTGATGGAAAAGTAAAAGTTTGTGACTGCATTTTGCAACAGTTTTGACATATAAACACCTGGTAACACACACACAACACACACACACACACACACACACACACACACACACACACACACACACACACACACACACACACACACACACACACACACACACACACACACACACACACACACACACACAGTCACAAGGTGAAAAAAACAGCTTCACTGTTGCAGCTGGCACCCTTTCTCGAACTACACCCATCTTCAAATTAGTCCTTCATGTTGATCTAAAATACACAGCTAAGTTTTCAGACCAGGAGCATAATGTGGGTGGTGTAAAGTGTGTGTGTGTGTGTGTGTGTGTGTGTGTGTGTGTGTGTGTGTGTGTGTGTGTGTGTGTGTGTGTGTGTGTGTGTGTGTGTGTGTGTGTGTGTGTGTGGTGGGGTGTAATGTCCCCTTGGCCCTACTTGCTCGAACCACACCCATCTTTAACCTCCACCACACACCTGTAAACTGTTGTGACTGCATTCTGCAACGGTTGCTAAATTGCTTTTATCATTTATAGATCTCATACATTGCTTCTTTCCCTTCAATGTGGTGCGTAGCACTAGATGGCGATGTCACTGCAGGAACTCAATACCTACCTTTATACCGATGCCTACAGTATATACATTACCTAGTCTTGTACTGTGTGTCTTTGACTATCAAGCTCACTTTGAATCACTTTATAAAGTCATAGAAAAAAATGTTTCATACCTTTTTAAAACACATTAGGATTTGTTTTCATGAATGTATTTATATATTATTCTTTGATAGACATTTAATTTAAGTAAAAACATCTGTCTGTACTGATGTTGATGGTGAGTAGAGAAGGGGATACACAGTACAAACTGTACATATGATGGCATATCACGTTGCCAAGCCAATTTCTATCTATAATTGAGATCAGGATGGAGTTATTTATAGATCCCCTGGCCCTCGGGATTACCCCTCAAAATAATCTAACAGTGACATTACACAGAAAGGAGTAACCTAGAAACGGGCACTCAATGTCACACTATGCACTCCCTCTTCACGCCTGCCATTATTGACCCCTCTTCTGTCGCCGAGTGTGTGAAAAGAACAAGCTCGCATGAAATTTCAGACACGGTACACAATTTCTTGTACACGTCTCTTTTTTTCGGAAAAGGAGTATTCAGGCAAATTACTTCTCAGGTTTGCAGCTTTGGTTGCCATGCCTACAGGCGTCACGAGAGGTTATTTAACCAGATGCCTGCAGTATTTCCTCCTCAAATGGTTGTTATAATAACATCAGATAGCGTGTTAGTCATAGTAGTAGTCACAGGAGCCCTTTGCAATTATCTGTAAAATCTGCTTCTAGATTGTTTCTTAATTAACTACATGAGTGAATCACATATTTGAACAGAGAGCTTATATTACAGATGAAGTCATTTTTATGCTCTTTCACTGTTAATTGATACAGTTCATTACAGCTGTAATGAATATAACACACTTAATGGAGTAAACCACCCTGAATAAAGTCTGGGTGTGCCGCTACGCATGGTTTGCAATTCAGCTTACTCTTAGCATGTGCCAAGATTATCTATGTTTTAATTCATTAAGAATGAAATAGCCATCTGATTAAAGGGGTGCGAGGGTGTGATTTTTAACTTTAGCCTTGGACCTTTCTTCCCTTTTTCATACTTGAATCTTGGAATAACGATCTAAAAGTATTTTCTTAAGAGGAGATCTGTCTTCCAAGACAGTAATAATAGTTTTGAATGCATCATAATTACAATATGCACGTCATTTTAGCTAATTAACACAGCCCTTGTTGATTCACTGATGATAGATTTATTCAATGGTATTTAACTAGCAATTAAACATGTGTTTTTTCTCATCGGGCTCTCAAACAGGTGTACTGTCCAGTTGAAGTGTTTACAGTTTTCCTAGAGCATTTAAAAGCTCCTCCTGCTAATTGTATAAGAGCAGCTGATGATATTTTTGAGGAAAGTAGCATTTGGGTTAAAAAGTATGGGTGAAGGGGGAAACCGTAAATTAGAGTAAAAAACATTGTTCTTTGTCTTAGTTTCGTGGGTTACTCTTCAGCAGCTGAACCAGATACATTCCTGAGATAAGTATTAAACGGATCGATTTCTATCTCATATGCAGGACTTTGTTTACCATATTGCAGAAAAGAGAAGCGTGAGAACTTATTTTTATTGTTCCCATTGGGCATTTTTTTCTCTTACTCAATATCAGATATTTTGCAAAATCTTGATATCTTAAATTGCCCGCAGACATCTTACTTTTTTTTTTTTTGCATCAGTATGCACAGACACACTCATACAGCTAGTTGGGTTCCTTTAAAATACTACTTTAACACGAAAACTAAAAAGACGATGGCACAATGTACAATTGGAATGCCACATTTATGCAAAACAAATCCATGTGGTGGATGGAAAAACCCTCCATCACTATTCTTAACTTAATCCAACAATATAAATCAGACCACTATGAAGCTGGAGATAACAATACACTCATACATGCTGATGGATCAAACCCTCTGGTAATCTCCAGAGACATTGACATATGTCTGAGTGTGTAATCTTATAAACCAGGATGAGGATCAGAATCAGAATAAGGTTTATTCCTAAGTAGGTTTTTCACTAAAAAGGGTGCATACCATGAATTAATGTTGATGAAATGGAAATACAGGCAAAGTAATGCAAAAGTCAAGAACTTAAATATAAAATCGGAAAATTGCAATAAAAATATTTGTAAAAAAAAAAAAAATACCAAAAGAAATATGTACAATATTACAGTTTAGAGTTCAAAAGTTCATAGTAAAGAGAATATATGGAAAGTATACGGATAACAGTCCAAGATGAGTTAGATTTTACTCATGAGTTTCAAGTTAATAGAGACCGATTGGAAATGGCGGAGGTGAGAATGGATTGATGATGGCACTTTGCCATCTTTAACTTTTCAAAGGAAGTACATCCTCTCCTGTTTTTTTGATGAGGGAGCAGCTATTCAGCTCCAAGTTGTTGTGTCCGGATTACCAGACGATCAACCTCCGATCTGTAGGTGGAATCCCAAAAGATATGAGTCAGCCAACATCAGGAACTGGACGGACTGGTTACTGGTGCATTTACTGGTGATCCCGGAGTCAGCCTGTTATAATCCCTCTCTGGGTTTTCCAGATAAACAGTATCTGGTGAAGTAAGCATTCACATTGGCCTGGGGCGGAACGTTCATAACCGACCAGTATGACTGAGGCAAACTCACAGAGGGGGGTAGAAAGGTTTGCAGACAAGGATAAAAGATTCCAGATCAGGAGAACGGTGCTGCAGAATCACTATCACACCACTACAACACTACAGCGCACCAGACACTGTTATTGTAAAAACGGATTCCTCCACCTTTCGGTTTGCTGTTTGCCTTGCCTCTTAATCCCCTTTTGAACAGCTAGAAGCCCTCCAGCTGCAGCGCAGAGTCTGCATCAATCCACTGAGCCAATTCTCCATGAAGCATAAAAGGGAAGATTAAGATTAAAAAAAATGCTGTTTTTCCACCACCAGTATAGGTTCATCCAGTTTACATCCAGCATGTTTCCCTCTCCTACTGCGTTTTACTGCATGGGTAAAAGTGAACACACCTTACAGTAGAATGTCCAATAATTCCACAGATGATGAGGAAAAACAGGAAATGTATCCTAAAGTTACTGGGCAAGTTTTGTACTAAAATGACAGTAACTTTGGAAGATACCCACTTTTAATTAAATAACTCTGATTGCTGAGGTCTCATTGTATCTTCTATTGAACTTTGGAATACATTTTCACACATAACGTAATGTGGATTTTGTTCCCCATCTCTTATACTGGAATCACATTAGGAAGCAATTACTTCATAGCCAGTATGAAGAGGTGCGAATGTTTAAAATGATCCTCTTTTCATGTACATATACCAGTTGTTCAAGACAACCTTGAAAAAATAGTCTATACGTAACTGCAAAAATACTAAAACAATGAGTTTTGTAAAAGTCAAGCGCTTTAAATAGGCCACAAGTAAGAAGGAGTTGCTTTTGGCTTGGCCATAGAAGGTTAATCCCCCCCCCGACATGCATGCATGCATCCTTCATGTGGTGATATTGGAAGAGTCATGTGGTGATATTGGAAGAGTCATGTGGTGATATTGATGTGTATGCTATCAAGGGCTGGATAAGCCACTCGGGTGATACTTACATGAACATCAGTTTTGAGGTCAATGAGGTGCTGTGGCCAGATCTCTCAACATATTGCATATAATGTTTATCATCCAAAAAAGTACAATGTTTTGCACTTAGAAAAGTTTGTGAGCATGTTCGCATTGCCACATACCAACGTGTCAAATTCATCCAAATTACACAACACAGTGGTGACACACTTTCTTTCAAAGGTGAGTGACAGATTAATAAACCTACATAGCTGATATTGTATTGCTGGTTTTATTACGGAAATTATGAGCAGCCTACGATGCAAGTTCATTTGAATTTGAGCTGTAAAATGCAGAAAAATAACGTCTATTTGTGCAAAGACTGAAAGATACATTCACATACACATTTTTAATACCTAACTACACATGTGTAGCTAAAGTTGATTGAGTGTTACGTTGCATAAGTTTACGACAAACGGTCACTTCACACTGCATCGCCATGGCGCTAAGCAAGGAACCCAGTAGTAGAGAACGTACTAGGGACATTTCGAGGCAAAAGTAGAGCAGAGCCAATACCGTGCCTTGTGGATAAACTCTTAGAACAACGAGAAAGGGTGCACACAATATTTTGACACCTGTAGGTCTTAGTCAGGGCATTGAAGAAACAAAATGGGTGTGGTCATACATAACTAGTAATAACAGCCAATAGGAGGCAATCACATGACCAGGATAATAACATAATTATCATGAATCATAAATGAGAGAATAACACCCAAAGATCTTCTATAAAGGTGGCAAGAAAAACAAAGACGCCTACACAAAAAAGTCTATATCTTCATTTAGACCAGGACACTTAAACCCATCCAGTTGTTTGGATCCAAAAGGCTTGCCTCTGGTTAAGTTTCTGTATCCAGTTAACCATCCTTGACCTATGGTTGAATGTGTTCAATGCCCTCTATGGGCAACTAGGAATCATTAGCATTCATTAAAGTGTCTAGCTATAGGCAATCACAATTCCCAGTTCTAATTGCACATGCTCTGCAAGGTGACCCTTCAGGCATCAATTCATTACGGCCAATGTAGAAAAAGCCCTCCTCACGCGACAAGACTGGTGGCGTATGACTGTTGTACTCTTGCATTTAAAGAAATCCCTTTGTTCTTAAGTTCTGTCTGTGTTGACATCAGGAAAAGATTTAGTTGGCATAGCATTAGCACAGTGAAGGCAATGCATACAATTAAAAAGGTGCCAAATGGTTTGGTCAACTATATTTAACCTGCTGGAAGATATGAATGATAATAACCCCTTTAGCTTGGGGGCACGTCTAAAAGAAAAAATAAATCTCAATAATAGCACAGTTGCTTTTAGCAATTTGTTTGATTTGTTCAGCATGTGTATTATAAAAATGACAAGGCTCTAGTGCAGGCTTAGGTCTGATGTTTGTGTTGGAATTGGCCAGTTGGGCAGTTTTCTATAAGGTGCCGGGGATGAAAAGATGTGTTAGCTACTACTCCTAAAGAGAGGGGTATGTAACTGTCCATTAGTCCACTTACAAAAAGAAAGAAATCTAAGAACATATGCTGTCCTCAGAGTAGGTAATAGAGAGCCTTATATTGCAGTTAATGGAGTTCAGATATATACACTTTCTTTATCTATAGTGACAGAATGAGACCGCTGGGTAAATGGACTGTACTTATAGAGCGCTTTTCTATTCTTCCAACCACTTAAAGCACTTCAACACTCCATGTCATCATTCACCCATACAGACCAATTCATACACTGATGGCAGGGGGTACCATGCCAGGTGTCACCTACCCATCAGGACTACAAAAAATCATTCGTACCCATTCACCCCATTCATTTGGGATTCATTGAAGAACCCATTGACATGGACTAGCAGAGCCGGGGGTTTAAATATACTGATCTTCTGATTGAAGGACGACCCTTCTCTCCCACTGAGCCACAAGTGCCCCCTGATATCAGTCAAAGTGGCAATCCTAGTAAACACATCAGTGGTTTAATAAAGGAATCCACATATTTAGAATATATTAAGAGTATGATTGCCTGATATAACGGCAATAACAGGATGTTGATACAGCCCTCTTAAAGAGCCTCCTTCAACAGAGCATCAAACTGTTCTGACATGTACAACAAGGGATTTCTGTCAAGTCTTTTATAATATTTGGTGAAGAGTTGGTGACTATATTTGTCCTTGGATAACACAACTAATGATCCACCCTTAACCCCTGGACTAATGATGATATCCTGATTATTAGAACGATAAGTAAAGGCTACGGCTCTTTGTTAGGTCAGTAGGATTTGGGAGTGAAAGGGTTAACATTTAAAATTTGGTTAACCTCAGAGTCCACTTCCTTAGTAAACGTAATGAGCACTGGGTTGGATAACCGTGGGGGATATCAGTCATTTTAGGGATAACCAAGTGAGTAAAATGATGTGCATTGTTGATGTACCACGTACTGAGATGGAAATTGCATTAAAAGCAAAGAAAGGGTGCTCGCTCCGAGCCAAATAATGGACGACAGCTCTCACGTCAGCAACAGGTGTGCATAAACGCAGTCCATTATCAAGTCCTTTCCAAGGATAATGGAGGATGACGTGCTGGAATGAGACATGTTCACAGAGGGGGTCATGCTCCCAGACCTGTGAGTTTTACTTGAGCGGCTGGGCTGTCATTTGTGTCTGACTCACGGAACGATTTCTTTCTTTCTTTAGTGGAAAACGTTTGACGAGACTATAACGTGGCTCGTCTCGCCTGAAGCCAAGGACCTATTCCCATCCCACAGCTTAGTTTGACAGCTGCTATATCGCTGGCGGCCCCAGTTCAGCTGATATATGTACTTCAATTTTTACTTGCTCCTATACAAATTGTATTATTACGTAGTCGTTATCAAATAACAAAAAAAGAATAAAGTTGATTGTGATGGCTTCCTTCTTTATTTCAATTTAGCCATATTACTATCACCAAGAAACGTGCTCAACAAGGTTTTGCTACTTCCATCATCAGCTACTGAAATAAAATATGCATTGAATTATTATTTTGCTAGATTTACTAGCCCAAAGTGACACTTTACTTCCAATTCAGGCAATCCTTATTGTTGAGCCCCGTAAGGCATTCAATATTTCAGTAACACAAAATAAGATTGAACTATAAAAATGGTTTGATTCAGATCGTTTGAAACTGTGTTTCTAGGTCAGGACTCCACGGATTGAAAGTTCCACCTTGACATTTGCTGCCAGGTCGCACAATCGATGGACCTCAAGAGGGAAAGTTTGACTCTAAAGTGCTGGTCAAAGGATTATATAATAAGATCAGCAGCAGGAGGGTGAAATGTTCCCAACATGGTTGTGACATTTGCCAAATTCGATATTCCATCAGCGGAATGAAAGTTCCGTCAGGATCACGACCATTTCAGGGCAACAGATAAAATAAGATAATCCTTTATTAGTCCCGCAGCGGGGAAATTTGCAGGATTACAGCAGCAGAGAGGATAGTGCAAACAAGAGACATAAGTAAAAAAAAAACAAGATCATAACAAGAATTATAAATAAGAAAATAAGTAATAACATAGTAAAGAATATTAAATAAGTAAAAAAGTAGAAAATCCACAATAACAGGCGTTTCATTTTAACGAGTGACCCTGTAAACACCTACATGATCTGTTCGTGTTTTCAACAGCTGCCGTCACTACGAGCAACCGCTTACCTATATACCTATATTACCATACCTATATATATCTGGCCAGTAAATACTGGGAACTTACTAATGTATTCTATCAGCGCATTGTTTACAAACTGTAAAAAGGCTCTATAGATTAGCATGCGACTTCCAAGTAGAACTGCAGCATATGACGATATGGAACAATTTGACGACGGTACACGGTCCGAACAGTTAACTCATAACTATGAGCAGCATTTTTTTAATACATCACTGAGGCACTATGTGAACTCTGATGTTTTCACTGCCCTTTTCACACATAAAGAGGTGCAAAGATCTCACGGATAAATGTGGACAGGGTGCAATGTAAAGATGCTGCAGGCTACATTAACCAGGGTCGAGGGTTCAGTTATCCCCGGAGTCAAGACAAGACATGAGAGAGCAAGACTTTAGAAACTTCAAAACTTGAAAGGGAATTAACAATATCCTGTTTGTATAAAGCTTACGAACTAGATGTTCCTACTTCTGAATTCAGTAGTTGTGAATTCAATAAGATGTGTATATAGAGTGTTTGAAAGATAAGAAACGACACCCTCTGCATCTATGAAGATCCCATTGTAGTCCATTGCTGAACCGCTTGCACTCACACATAAACGAGATTCACCCACACACATGAGAATACACACATTATATTCATGGACACACAATGGCCTTGTTTGCACCATAAATCATCCCCCCCGAGTATGATATTAATCAGATTCTATCTTATCTTCAATTCAATCAAAGGCATAATAGACAATAAAGCCTCTGTCCCTCCTTCATTTTCCATGAATATAGCCTAATTTTTTTACATTAATTAATGTAAGAGATAAAAAGCCGTGCAGTGTCTTTTGATGAATCACTTTTTCCACAGCCAGCCAGGGACCACATCATATTGCATAATTACCTTTGGCTTTTAAGGATCCAGCCTAGGTGTCTGTGTTTGTGCATACGTGTGTGTGTGTGTGTGTGTGTGTGTGTGTGTGTGTGTGTGTGTGTGTGTGTGTGTGTGTGTGTGTGTGTGTGTGTAAATGTGTGTGTGTCTAAATGTGTGTTTGTCTAAGTGGAGTGGTTTTTTGATGGGATGAGCATAATGTGTCACAAAGTGAATGTTAGTAATCAAAATCTGCAATCGCACTGTGAGTGTGTGTGTTTTTGGCTTGAGTATGTAGCCGTGTGGAGGGGGCCGTCGCTCTATACCGTACGGTTAATTGTCCGTGGTTAATGCCTGTATAGGTGTCAGATGCAGCATCACCCTGAGAGAAGATGAGGGCTGACAGGAGAGACAGGAAACGCTTTGCTCAGTCCTTCAGACATTCAGTTCAAGAACAATTGGGAGCAGACTAGAGAATCTGTTAAAGGTGTTGTTGTTGTTTTTTCCCTACTGGAAGTCATTTGTGACCAGACTGGAAAAACATGGATGATAAATACATGTCCAAACTGTCACCTGCTGTTGATTTTTGGACAGGGATGTATCTGATGATAATTGGTAAGTACATTGCTTACTTATTCTATTTCAATATGTCAACTTGTCTCGAAGATTTTCAGCTTGCATTGACCTATTTTAGGATTTTGGAAAAGTCACACCTTCTCTGTCATATTGCTTCAGGCATGAAGCTTAAACCCAGCTCCTCGCTGGAGGTCAAAAGACACATCAGGATACATGATTTCATTGTTAAACTCCCTTCCCGTCATTATGAGCTTGCCATTTTGTGTATGCAATATCATTAGTTTGATTTACTTCCTGCTCCTATAACTTTAAAACTGTCTGGGAAAACTTGGGTGTGGTAACACAATATCTTAAACATTGTCTTCCGGGTTGGCAGAGTGTCTCCAACAAACACTCTACATTATTGATTTTTCACTCCAAACAGTAACACGTGGTATAACATTTAATAGGATATCCTTTGATTATGGTTTAACAGCCTGAAAATGAGAGCTCATTATCTCTTTCAGCAGAATGAATATAGGTTAAACATCGATGTGTACATGTGCACAAATATCCTGGTTATGTTCTGGATTTTTAAGCATCATGGTTATGTTTTGTGCATTTAAACACTGGATTTCAGAAACCTGGATGAGCCCTATTCTTGATTTTAAGAAACCTGGATATGCTAATTGGAGTGCTCGATAGCAACCAGGATACTGTGGCATGTAGACACTTTTTCAGTTTCTGATCACTGAGGCTCCTAGCTTTTTTATCAACTTGAGTTATATTCTAGTAGTTGGTTCCATCCACCAAGAATATGACGGTAAATGATGTAATGATGACCAACAAGGTGAAATAGAGGAAAAATCTGACTGCCAGACACCAAAATGTATTAAATAATATAGCTACTGTTCTTCTACTAAATGACTGAACTCTATTTTGCATTGGTGTTATTGAATGTAAGGGATGAGTCACACTGACAGGGTAGATACTACTGCAGCACCTGCTCTCTGTGCCATCACGCAGAAATGTGTGTCTGTGTGCGTGTGTGCAAATGTATACCTGCAAGGAAAGTTCGGTCAGTTCACTTCCTCTCCTGCTGGCGAGGCTTTGCATTAAATGAATGGCTGATGACTCCACGCGCCTGCAACTGGTTAGCCGTGTAGCCATCTCCCCTTGGTGTTGTTGTCATGACCACAATAGATGATCCAGCTCCCAGGTAGAGCATAGGTCCATTTTGAGGAGATCTGGAATAAAATAAGGACCATCTGTCACTGGGGATATATTCAGACGTTCACTTAGCAGCTGCATTTATCCAAAATGTCTGTGAGGTTGAGATAAATGCACCAAATAAAATAAAACCTGCAGAAATGAATAATTTCAATGTTAACATTGAAACTCAAATCATACTGTGTGAAGTGAAAGCATGCAGTAAATACATGTACTACTTATTATGTAACACTACCTCCTGGTGAAGCCAGGTGCAAAAAAAAGTAATCATGGGATAAAAAAATCCATCAAATGATGAAAGATCTTCAATCGAGCTGCTGTGGACTCCCCTGTTGTTAACTTAATTTGCCACCAGCAGTGCAAGCCAAACTGTACATATGAAAAAGGTGGTCGTCATATAATTTCATGTAACCTAGGCATACCAAAACGTGTGATGTAAGATAAAAAGCGTTGCAGCTGCTGGTTAAAAGTGATTGGAGCTATAAAAAAAAAGCTATATCTTCCAACTTCAACACTGATACACAGGCAGTTATATATCTCACAGTAAATACAGTTATTTAAAAAAAAATTGCCACTATATTGTCAAATGACAAAAACTGGATGAAAACTGAAACATTACTGCAATGCTATGGAAAATAAAAAAAAGCATACTTTCATGTCACTATAAATGAACACTAGCTACTTTCACTGATATTTTTGCGTGACTAGGTTATGTTTAATAACGTCATAGCTATGTTTTGTATTTAAAATACATGTCAAATATATTAAATAAACCCAACGGCTCACAAAATATTAACTGTCTTCTCTCTGAATATGCTGTATAATTTAAGTTTACCGTGGAAACTCTACTCTCTGAGAACAGTAAATATAGAATAACCTAAAGCTACAGCTAACTAGCGTTTGCATCCTTTTGCCAACTCTGGTAAAGGCAAAGCTAAATTGAAATGAATGACAAGGACTACCGTATTTTCCGCACTATAAGGCGCACTTAAAAGCCTTTCATTTTCTCAAAAAACGACAGTGCGCCTTATAATCCGGAGCGCCTTATATATGGATTAATTCTGCGAGAGAATTCAACGTTAATGAATCAATGGTAGGAAGTGGAGGAAGTTTGACTGACTGACTGTTTTGTTTCGCTTAATGCGCCTTATAGTCCGGTGCGCCTTATATATGAAAAAAGATCGAAAATAGACCATTCATTGACAGTGCGCCTTATAATCCAGTGCGCCCTATAGTGCGGAAAATACGGTACTTGAAAAACTGAGTATTTTCCTCAGCTCTATGCTATTTGCTCCCCCTACTGGAGACAGTTTGTAACTACAACAACATTATGAAGCATAAAAGATAATAAAACTATATAAAAATACTTTACATATTAGGCAATTGAATTGTCACACAACCCTATTACGAATACATTATTTATCAAATAGGCAGCAATATCCAGCAAAAATATCTAATAAAGCCCACTGTAGTCTACTCTAAACATATTAAGCAAGTTTATATAGCTAACGGTTTAGTGGAGGTTTTGGCTTGTTACAGAGCTATTTATGTTAGAGATACACGTTTCGGGTGGTCGTAAAAGACAACTCCAACCGAGTGCTAATGTAGCTCCATAATCTGCTGGATGCACTTGATTGCCACAACACTTTAGCTATCTGACAGTGTTTTGTGATCTTTTTTTCACCCCCCATTCACCACCCAAAAGAAAATCAATTAATGCAACTTGCAAGGGTTGACTCAGGAAGCACACTGAGTCCAAATCCAATAAAAGGGATTTGCTTTTAAGTGCCTCGTAGTTTTAGTCTACAAATCCCGCAAAATCACGTCTGATCCTTTGAATTTGGTTCGGCCCCCTTGTGAATAAAGACGGCGACGAAATTATTGATAGCAGGCTATCGAACATTTTTGCTTATACTGAGTCGCCTGTGCATATAACATTTACAGTCACTTTCAGCATGTGTTCAACAGAGACGGCCTTACCAGTAAAAATCACCATTTCGGTGCTACCAGAAAGGGTCAATTAAACAAGTTCTTAAGTCTAGCTTTTTTAATTATATAGATATTATTATTTGATCCCCATTCCATCATTCTTTGGACATCATATAATCTTTCTAGTGTGAAAGAACTAGAACAGGCCTTCCAACCAAACCAGTGTATTTTGTATGGTAGTGGTTTTCCAAACTGCTCATGACAGTTTTCCTAAACCTAATTAGGTGGTTTTGTTGCCTAACTAAACCTAACTCTACCTAGTTCATTTAAGGCCAACCATGATGTTTTTCCTTAACTTAACTAAGTGGTTTTGTTGCTAAAACCATGTTTTCGTTTTAAAGGTAATGTCGTCCCCCAAAAAAATGTATACAAAACCAGTATATTGCATTTCCTGACTATTTCACAAACTGCTGTGAGACTGTGTTGCTCCAGAAGAGTAAATGAGTTGATCCAAAGCCAGAGGCTGATATACGACAGCAGCAGCAGTTTGTAATTGATGCTCATCCCTATTGAACTGGTCCTGTCGCTCAACCAGCCTCTTACTATTCCCCGTTGTGTTTACGCACAGTAATGATTCAGCGGAAATCAATCACCACACGGTTTGCCACACTACCCTGACATAAGGTTTGAAGCCAAAAGGTCAATCGTTTGCATAGGGGGGAGACACATACATGAGGGTTATTCCCCTAAGCCTTCAAGTGAAGAGGCATGGAATCAAACTGCAACACAATCCACTAGAGTTTTTCCATCATGGTGCATTTGGTTTCCACTGAATTTATCCCCACATATTAAACATTTCCTTCATCCTCGTTGTTTGTCAAATTAAACATCTCAAAATGAACAGCGTATAAATACGGAAAATGTTCCCAGTCAAGAAGAGTGACTGATTGAATTGGTTTTTCAAGCTTTCTGTTTGGTTTCACGTTGTATAGAAAACACATTGCTTTAGTTTGTCTGCCTTTATGAAGGGTGGACCTCTTTAATCACAGACAATTGGGCTGTTGGGCCACATTAATAACATTTTTACAAAACCTTGCAGAGGGACCCCTATATTGTCAAATGACAAAAACTGGATGAAAACTGAAACATTACTGCAATGCTATGGAAAATAAAAAAAGCATATTTACATGTCACTATAAATGAACACTAGCTACTTTCACTGATATTTTTGCGTGACTAGGTTATGTTTAATAACGTCATAGCTATGTTTTGTATTTAAAATACATGTCAAATATATTAAATAAACCCAGCGGCTCACAAAATATTAACTGTCTTCTCTCTAAATATGCTGTATAATTTAAGTTTACCGTGGAAACTCTACTCTCTGATAACAGTAAATATAGAATAACCTAAAGCTAACGCTACACATTTCAGCAACAGCTAACGCTAGTTGAACTTCAGCGCTCGTTAACGTTAAAATGTTTTGGAGTTCCCTGCCCAAGTTGGTAGCACCGAGTCATAGGTGTTGGTTACCACTTGCGAGATGAGAAACACATAAAGTGAATTTGAGCCGGCAACTCAACTCTTTAATTTTTTCTTTCAAAATGCTAAAAGCATGACCATGTAACGAATGCATCAGTAATTTATCAGCATGTGTTGAGTCAAACGTCCCGACGGTTCAAGGTGAGTGCTGCAGAGAAAAATGATCTTGAGAGATGATAACCCCTGAACAATATTAACTCATATTAACCACATTCACCTCGTCCTTTCACTGAAATTCTCATTACTTCTTCCAACATCTCCTTTCAGATAAGTGCCTTAGTGATCAGATCTAAGGAGGCCTGCTTTCGTTACTGATTTGGGTGTTGGGGTGTCGCTTCAGCTCGCAGATAAGACATTCAGCTGTTTGGTATTCTCCTTGAGAGAAGTTGCTCAAACAGCAAACATTAATCCAATTTACAAGTATCCAAACATGGGAAAGATTTTATCATCCTGGAGATCACACACACAGCAGCATTCTTGAATTTGTATTCAGCATGCACAAGCAACAGATGCAATACTCTTCATTTCCTGCAATTACGATAAAGGTCTGAGGCTCCAAGCACTTATTCATGTACACAGTCGTCACCTGTTCTAATGGAAAAGCACGGATGTCTTGTTTATTCAAAAATGATAGTAAAGTTTATGAATAAGGTACGAATGCAAAGTACTCGGTGGCTCTGGGGGAGAAAAAAAAATCCATTAGGACTACTTTGGGGACAAAAACCTGACATGCTTTTTCACAGATTAAAATGAACACATGTCAGCATAATATTGCATTTTGCATGTTAATTAAATTCCCATGAGCTTATGTAAGAGAGAGAAATTATGTATAGGAGGGTGAACCCACAACACATCAACCAATCTCACTAATGGAGAAGACATTGTTATATTAGCAGTCCTTTGGTCATTAATAGTAAATTCTATTTAAAGCATTGCATGCGATGTAAAATAAATAATAAAATAAAATATTTTTTTACAATTATTGGTTTACTGCTTTAAAATTGTAGATAAGGTTCAATATAAATTTGTGGAACCCAGCAATTTATCGTCTTCACTTACTTCACTACCTTTATATCAAAAATCTTCACTACATGATTGGAAAATTCAATAAAGAACACGGTTTAAGCTGCACTTGACATGGTCAAATATGAATATGAAAAATGTACAACATGTGGGAGATGTGTGAACATTTCTGCCTGTTTCAACTTTTAATTTGAGAATTATGTTAACTAAGGAAGTTTTATTTAACACATATTTAAAAGGATCATTTGAAATTTTGATTAATGAACTTATTAACCTTTATTGCCGAGATTTAAATGCTGAAGATTGATACCAGTCTCATATATATATATACAGTATATATATAAAAAGATAAATTCTCCAGTCATTGTGCTAAACTAAGCTAACGGACTGCAAGTTGTAGCTTCAAATTTACCGTGCAGATATGAGCCTGGCATAAAAAAGACTTACAAAAATATCTAACCATTCCTTTATTTAGTTTTGCCATAAAATAAGAACGTATACAATGCTCAAATGAAGGGATTCAGATAAGTGCTAAGCAAGATGCTAGGATGCTTTAAGAGAGATAAGATAAGATAGATAATCCTTTATTAGTCCCGCAGTGGGGAAATTTGCCTATTTTATATATGTATATATATATATATACCCTAACACATGTTTTTATATATATATATATATATATATATATAAAAAAACATGTGTTAGGGTTGAAAATGTCAGCATACATAGAGTGGTGAGGTGGGTGTATAATGTGAAGGTTGTGACATTGGCCCACCAGGAGAAAACAGTGAAGAAAAGAGCATCTATGATCACCGGCGGCAATCTCAATCACAAGCAGCAGAGCCTCCAAGCAGTACAGCGAGCGAGGAGATCAGGAGCACAGCAGCGATTGTTCAGTGTACTGGAAGGGTGGGTGGGGGGATGGGGGTGGGGTGGACGGGGTTCACAAGTATTGACGAAGCGGCTCAGTGCAACCGTGCTTTAAAAGAACCACATCTCAGAATACCCGACACTCTAAAGCTTAAATTTAGAGTTCAGATTTTCCTGCATGCGTGAATTAATCCTGATCCGTTGTTGTGAAAAGATCATTTTAGAATCACTATGAATCACCATAGAAACGGTTGTCAGCAGCACACACTGTCACTGGACAATAAGTGTGTGATCATTTTTATTTGATATTTGATATTTGATATGTTATATCCTATCCCTATGTCTTAACTCAAACATGCACTATTTTATGTCTTAGATTCTCTTTTTTTTTTAATACTTGCGTGTTTTTTTATACATATTTAATGAGCACTTTTGAAGGGAGATCTAAAACTTTCACTGCCAATAACTGATTCTCTGTGGTAATAATTGGAACTTGCACAGGGAGCTGCGTACTTTAAAGCAGCGCTGGACGCGTTTGATCAGATTAATGAGGCCCTTTTCTCTTTACGTTACATTAATTAATCTCTTGTCCCATATGATCGGCACAAAAGCAGAAGTCAGATCCACTAATAACGGCCTTGTCTGCTGCACAGTAGATTCATAGAATCAGCTGCGGGTTTATAGAGTAGAGTTTATATTCAAGTAGCATTTTTGCAGAGAGAAGCTGGAACACAATTTCAAATGATGAATTTTTTTTTTTTACACACTCAAAACTTCTTACTCAACCTGCTGTGGGGCTTCTATTGCTGACCTTTTGACCTCAACCGATGGGTGAGATAATAGCAAATCTCTCTACTGGATAAGGTTAATTATCAAAGTTTTCTGTTGAGATGCCACTTGTTTCTCTCTCCCATTTCCTTCCTGCAGCTACCCTGTCTGTCTTTGGGAATATGGCAGTCCTGGTGAGCGCCTCTCGTCGCGCCGCCCTGCTCAAAGCTCCCGAGCTGCTGACGGTGAACTTGGCCGTGACGGACATCGGCATGGCCCTCAGCATGTATCCTCTGTCCATTGCGTCAGCTTTCAACCACGCCTGGATCGGAGGCGACACATCTTGCCTCTACTACGGCCTGATGGGCATGATTTTCAGCGTGACCAGCATCATGACTCTGGCTGTGATGGGGATGGTCAGGTACCTGGTAACAGGAAGTCCACCCAAGACAGGTAGTGTAATCTCACATGGCCTTTAGAGGGGCTCAGAGATTTTAATGAATACCGGCCGGCGTGATAAAATCTATGTTTTAAGTGAGCAGTAAGTCTTATCAAAGGCCACAACCTTTTTATCTTAATCGCCTGGAAGCCTTTCAGATGATCATCAATCATAAACCTTTTCAGTGTACTGACAGGGATTATTGATGAGATCAAACACCTCACATGAGCCTAAGTAATTTAGCAATTTTCACCTTGATTTATTGACCTGCTTTTGTTTGACTAACTCCCGGTCAATTTTTTTTAAAACTCACTGAAAAAGATAACATAGAAATGTATTCATTCTTGTGCCAGAGTTTCATCAAAGATTACAACAGAAGAAAATCAAAAAAAACAATAGAATAAAAACATAAACATATATAAACAAAATATAATGACAATTGTTAAGTGTAAAAGAGGTCATACTGACACCACTGCAGAATAGAATAAAATAGCAAAAAGAGCAATGTAAATAAATAGTAAGTAAAAAATTCAACTAAAATACAAAAAGTAGAGTAAAATTATAAAGTGTATAAGAAGCGATACTAACACCAGTGCCTATATGGAAACTAAAATAGAAAAGTAATATTGAGAGAGATGAAAATGTATTAGAAAGATAAAGTGCACATATATTCATGAAAATGATATTGCACGTTATTGAAATGTAATATTCTCTAGCTTTTTCCGTGGGTTTGCTGTCTTCTTTTATCCCTCCACTCACTGAGGGATCATTCTTGTTAGGCACATGGTTTTAATAGGACCCCGACTGATGTACACTGACGTGCTTTCTTATCTTGTCATCAAGTCATGTTAAACAGAACATATGGCAAGATTCTATAATGACCATTAGTGCAGCAAACAGCCTTTCAGTCAAATTAAGTGTCCTTTATCGTATCCCACATTTATCACCTGTTACTTCTTAGCCTATGTATATATATACCTTTTATATTTTAAAGCACATCAACAGGTGGTTTTGAGATCCAGATATTCATTAAGTCTAAAGCCGCATGCAGTATGGTATGCTGCAGATTCCCCTGTGGGCTTTCAGTGGTCTGAGATATGAAAATAATATAACGACATGACATTCAAAGTCATCCTTACATATGAGCCTGCCCTGATAATTTACTCAACAGGGAATAAAGCAGAAGAACAGTCCGTGCCAGTTTGTACTTTGCGTGGGAAATGGCAGCCAGATTGCCGGGGATGAGTTCGTATATAAGCTCATGTCTTATTTTTTTTTTAAAAGCGATGTGGGTATAGCTGATCAGTGCACTGTTAGGAGGCAGGTTTGCATGCCAACGGAGCTTTGAACCGATAGTTATTTATGCAATTGATTATTGTGTGTACATCACGGGAGGAGGCAGCTTCTGAAAAACCCACTGAGCTTCAAACATCCACTGGTATTACACACAAATTACACTCTGATCGCCCGGAAGATTGAGCGCTCCTGTGCTTTATCGGAGCCAACTAGAAGAACAAGTAAAGTTTCGATCAATGGCGTTTAGTGTTAGTCAAGGCAGAGTGCTATAATCATGCTATTAGCATTAGCTAAATTCATGCTTCACAATCACTGGGTCAATTATGAGCTGTTTGGCGACCTACTTCCTGTCACATTCATGCAGATCTGCAGTGTGACAATTCTAACGCAGCCCAGAATCCATCAGAATTACGCCCATATTAGATGATCTCACATTCAGGATTTAAAGGAGCAGTGTGTGGGATTTAGAGCCATCTGGTGGTGAGGTTGCAGATTGCATCCAACTGAATACCCAACTTCACCA
Source organism: Anoplopoma fimbria (assembly GCF_027596085.1). Lineage (NCBI taxonomy): Eukaryota > Metazoa > Chordata > Actinopteri > Perciformes > Anoplopomatidae > Anoplopoma > Anoplopoma fimbria. The sequence goes on from NC_072466.1 coordinate 4,037,525, forward strand.
TGTATCAGACTCTTCTTTACAGGCTGCCCCACCAAAGTTAAATATTTATTTTCATTTACTTGTTGAACTTTAAATCATACGTGTTTCTACTTTGAATTTTACAAGGATGTTGTTATCATTTGATATGGTAAGAAATACACGTAAGTGACAGATTGCAATCACTTTAAGTAGACTTTGCGACCATTGGTTGCAGCTGTTAGTAGCATCTGGAGCAGAGTGGAGCATCACAGTTTCCCGACGGTGTTAAGTGGATTATGTTGTGGAACATATTGTGGATTAACATGTGGAATTTACCAATGTATCAAGATAGACTGCTATACTTTTAGAAAGAAAGGAAGTTGTTTTCACCAAGTTGTACGAGTTAAATTTGATCAATAGAAACATTTTTAGTTTTCACCTACGAGCAGTTTTGGATGCTACAGAGTTGATTTAAACATTTACTGCCTAGCCTAATAGTACAGTATACAAGTACAATAGTACCATATAATTGATTCAGCTGAATCTAAAATTTGTTTGTGCACAGGTATTAAGTTTCAGAGGAGAACCATCAGTATTGTGATCAGTGCGATCTGGCTGTATGCCAGCCTGTGGGCCATTTTTCCTCTGCTGGGCTGGGGCAGCTACGGGCCAGAACCGTTCGGACTCGCCTGCTCGATAGACTGGAACGGCTACGGGGACTCCCTGAACCGCTCCACGTTCATCATGACTCTGTCTGTACTCTGCACATTCATCCCCTGTCTGGTCATCCTCTTCACCTATTTCGGCATTGCCTGGAAGCTGCACAGGGCCTACCAGTCCATCCAGAGCAACGATTTTCAATACGGCAATGTTGAGAAGAAAATCACTCTTGTAAGTATCAGACGACCGATGCTGTGTTGACTCCGTACATTCTGGTTGCTTTCCCTAATTGGAACATTTTCATGAGACAAGAAATCATAACATCATTTTATGAAATGCAGGTAGTGATTAAGACAATGGATGTGTGAGATGCAGAGATGTATATTTATACACATGCTATATACATATACACATATATATATATATGTGTACACACACACATACACATATATATATACACATATACATACACATATATATACACATATATACACACATATATATACACACACACACATATATATACATATACACATATATACATATATACATATACATATATATATATATACACACATACATATATATATATACACATATATATATATACATTTATATACATATGCACACATATACATATGCATATATACATTTATATACATATGCACACATATACACATATATATATATATATACATATGGGAGACATTTCTGTAGATCTTCAGTCTGTTGTATGTTCTTTATTTTTATAAAGCATAATATTATTTATAAAACTTCACACTATGACCATAGCAGTGTTCAGGCTTTATCTGGGCAAAGCAGTATTTCACAGGCGTACGGATCGACTTGAAAGTGATTTCAAAGTAAGCGGGATCATTCTGACAACACTGACAAAGAAGATTGATTAAATGCACAATTCATAATCACCAACACACAACCAAGACAATAGAAGAAGGTGAAGCTTTTCATGCCAAGGACCCTGGGAAAGGATTCTGAAAGGAAGCAGCTGGCATTATTATTATTATTTCTTTATTGCTCAGCTCAGCTCAGCTCAGATCAACCAGACGATAGTGAAATTGTCAGGTTCAACCACTCCTTCGACTTCATTGTGTAGAGTTGGTGGAAAACCCTCTAATCACTTTGACATTTTAGGGAATTATTCACTTTATTGCCCAGATTTAGAGAGGAAGATTGACACCACTCTTGTGCCTCCATGCTAAATGAGTTACTTAATGTAAAATGTAGGTGCAAACGGGGTAACCTGGCTCTGTCGAATTGAAAAAAGATAAAAAATAAATCTAAATTTTGATTAAAATGTTAAATCTCCTAGCTGCCAGCAGCATCTTGCCGTCACTGTTTGGTTGCTAGGCAGCCGGCGAAGTCTCCAGGAAGCCACTGGCTTTTAAGAAACACCTCCTAAACCACAATTTGTCATTGTTACTTTTCTGTTTCTGTTTTCTGTTTTTACCTCAGACTATTTCCCCTGCTTCAAGTCTTAATGCCAACAACAACAAAAAGTGAATAAGCACATTTATCTATAAATGGGTCACATATTTATCGTTTCATTTTCAAATGAAGGCAAAAAAAAATCCTAAAACACTAGGCACTTTATGTTTGATCAAACAATACTCCAACAGTAGTAAATAGTGCATTTCTAAAGAACAATTTTCCACATTAATTCACCTTAAATACACTTTTTGTACCCTAGTTAGTAGTGATGGTAGCAGGAGGGTATACCTTTGGATAGACTCAAAATAAACAGCATGAGAATAATGCATGATGACAGAACAACGCAACGATTTGTCTCATTTATGTTTTTGAATTACAACAGACGTCTATAGCACAGAGTATAAGTTACTGGTTTTGGTCTTGCGTTGGTGTTTGTTTTGGTCTTTTCATGTGATTTTTTTGATAATAACTGAAATATAGAATATCCCCAGATTTATCCTTTAATTCACTTATGCCTCCAACACCCTTAGATTGTATGTATAGATTAAGCAAACAAGTGCTTTTTGTCAATTTTGGATCCTTTTTTCTTTTTTGCTTTTAACTATTTACTCTGCTTCCAGTCTTCATGCCACCAACAAAAAAGTGAATAAGCACACTAGTTCTTAAACAAAATGCGGGGATGCTCTGATTACAATGCCCATAGAGGGAGATTTACAATTTTTATGTTCAGAAATCTGAATATATTACCTTTTCCAAGTGGTTTTAGAATCAGGGATTTCACCTTTATTAAATACAATCACCTTGCTGCTAAAAAGCAAGGTCTATTTTACAGAATGAGGGACATGAGATAAAGAGTGGTCTCTCTTGTGAGAAATGCAGAAATCATTAGCTTATCAATCCCCTTGAAATGGAAATGCATTACATCTGTAAGCTCTTAAGGTGCATTATCTAATCACACAAATTGTACTACCCTTGGGCATTTACTTTTATGCGTGCATATTCATGAGCGTGACAAAATGCGTGCATTGAATTGAATCAGCCCGTGAGTGTTTTTTGCAGCAGATTAGAGAAGGCAAAGGTCAGCAGTATATATATATATATATATATATATATATATATATATCTGTTGTTAAACTCAGGGTCAGGCTACAGGTGAAGTGACGGGGGGGGGCTTGACAAAGATCAGAGGGGAAAGTGTTTCGCTGATCTGCTGATTGTGCTTGACAGAGCGCACAGGGTCGGCCACTGGTCATCGCTTTTACACATCTGTGTTCCTGTAATCACAACAGATTTGTTTGTGTTGCCGCGTATGCCCTGCAGATATGACTGTTGGGTGTGTGTGTGTGTGTGTGTGTGTGTGTGTGTGTGTGTGTGTGTGTGTGTGTGTGTGTGTGTGTGTGTGTGTGTGTGTGTGTGTGTGTGTGTGTGTGTGAGTGTGTGTGTGTGTGTGTGTGTTTGAATGGATGTTTGTACCTGTAACATTCACTTTGTTCTCTCCCACAGAAATGCAATTTCTTCTTCTTACAAAATAGGTTCCAATTAAATAAGAATCAATCAGCGAGAGGTGGATTTAACATTTCCCATTAGGAAAGGTTTGGATGCTTGTCTTGATTGTCTGAATACCTGCATCCTACCTTTTAGAAAAGATGTCCACTTGAATTAAATAAATGGCTTCCTTTTATCTACCTGCTTTGCTTTGGTGCCATTTTTATTTTAAGACCACTTAAGCTAGTTTCCATCTATGACGTGTTCCATGAATTTACCGTTTCGCTCTAGACTACTTTACGGCCAGCACACGGCTCCACATACCGCCTCAAAGTTACTTAACAGGATGTGGAAAGTACTTCACTGTGTACTTTTTTCAGTGGATAGCAGTACATTATTTGACCATTTATCTTTTTTCGTCTCTTATGACATTTAGTTTCTTATAGTTCAAATGAAACTCTTCAAAATCAGAATCAGAATGTGAATTACTAATTTCATGAGAATATTCATGATGTAGAATATTCAAAAGGAGGAAATTACAGTCCTTATATAAACTGCAATAGGAGATCGGGAGGTGGGAATAGCTTAATGGAGAGGACGGATGTGCCCTTCCTGTTCATCACCAACCATTTACCCATAATTCCACACATATAATGACAGACAGTCAGATCTCTCCCGACCTCATCCAGATTTCACTTACCTGACAACAATGTCTGCTGTTTTGTCTCGGCCTTATAGCCATGGTAACACAATGATATATAGATATATACATAGGTGTGACCACCAGGGCTGAAAGGCTCAGTTGCTTCTACAGATTGGAGGAATCAGCACACGGGTCAATGATATGATGATTTACGCAATTTATGTTCCTCTCTACATCTTTACTGAACTAACTTATTCCACATACCCTTCTGTTTTATTCTCTTTCTTCCTCATTCCCTTTTTTCATTTTGCTCTTCTTTCTCCAGGTGGGTGTGATGATCAGCTCAGGTTTCCTTTTTGCTTGGACCCCCTACGTGGCCGTCAGCTTCTGGAGCATGTTTCACTCCCAGGAGCACATCACTCCGTTCGTCACTCTGTTGCCGTGCCTCTTCGCTAAGAGCTCCACCGCATACAACCCTTTCATCTACTTCATCTTCAAACGCACCTCCTGGCAGGAGCTCCTCCACCTCCAGAGAAGGATTTTTTGTTGTTCGCATCGGGCAAATTCCCCTGCTGAAGGGAGGAAGCTCAAAGGCGACATGGTTTTTGAGAATGGGATGGATGAAACCTGCGTGGGTCCTGGCAGACAGTCCTGGAGTCAGATGATGCCTTTGGGCTAACACATGTGATGAAGTCTACATTCCTTAATTGCAGCTTTTCTCAAATCGTCATTGGAGAAATGCATTGTGGGAAATTCCCTTGCCATGCGCCATTAAACACTCTCATGTTTAATGGTAAATACGTAGCTAGAGCAAACAGCCGGTTAGCTTAGCTCAGGAGAAAGACTTGAAGCGGGAGAAACAGCAAAATCCACCTGCTAGCACCCTTGAAGCCCACTTATTGGAACATTACAAGTCTGTTGTATCTTGATGCAGAAGGGTTTTCGGTTACGGTTAAAAAAAACATTACAGTTTTACTTAAAATAAGTATAAGTAGCAATGTAACGTAAGCTACCTTCGTAACGTCATGTGACTGAAGCCCATGCTCATTCCAGTTGCACCAAATAGCGTCACAGGATAGTGTCGTCAGTAAAAAAAAAAACACCCTACTTTTGGTTTCACATGGAACATGAACTGAAGCTCTTAAATTAAATGGTGCGATTCTACAAGTGTTTATGTGCCAGACTATTTCTTGGACCTGCTATCTGTTTCCCAGTTTTCTGTCTTGGTGCTAAGCTAAGCTAAGTGGCTGCTGGCTCTAGTTACATATTCAATTTATAGACATGAGCGTGGTATCAATCTTCTCGTTGAAATCTCTCCAAAACAAGCAAATGTCAAATTTCTCAAAATGTGGTGGATGAAAATGAAACAAACTACCAGTTTTTTTTAAGCTCAAGCTAGAAGGTCACCACAGGGGGAACCAGAAAATGTGGATTTGATTCCTGGAAAGCAGAGCGAAACCTGCATGAGAGACGCTAAAACATAATTGTTTGTGAGTTTGTCAGTTCGTCTCCTTTCATCAACTTTGTGATGAAAGGCCTCCTCCTCAGTTTTCCTCCGCCGTATCGCTTCACCCCAGCATGCGTGGTAAACTGGCATCCTCAGAAAATTTCAACTTTCAATTACGGTGTGCATTTAGCACGCACAATGGACTCACTGATATACAAAAAAAGTTGCTGCATGTTCTGAGAGATTATGCTAATTTGAGCTTCAGAAAGAAGAACATCTTGCAGCATTGGTATTTATTTATTTTATTTCTACACAAAGAGCGTAATTATAGCGCTCAGAGAAAAGATGCAGACTGGAGAGAAAACAAATTGGAGTACTCACAATGGTGTATTACAGAATTAACTGAATGACCTGAACAAACATCAGTCAGTCATGAAAAATGCACTTGTGCTTACTTGTGTCTGTGAGTACATATAAATAAAAACATTTTTTTCAAAGCTTTTAGAGTCCTTTTCTATTCTGTTTTCCACAGCTTGTGTCCCCTAACTTGGATAATAATTTGTTGGATTGGAAAGCTGGTTTTCTCCTCTTAGTGGTATAGCCAAGTTGCTTTTGTTTGTTTATTTGTTTGATTTTACGTTTCAGCTCGATACATATGCATGCATATATTTAATCTTAAGGAGTTCCGTTTTCCGATTGAAGCTGCGAACTGAAACAAAAAGTTATGTAGGTAAAATAAACATGAGTATTTCGCAGTTGTCGCATGGTTTACCCGTCACTAATGCAGTTGAAAAACGGAGTAAATTAATTACACCAGAGCTGAAAGCACGCCGGCTGTGCTCATATCAGCACCGCGTCAAGGGAGGTTTTGTTTCTCAAAGCTTTGAAAGCTTTGAATTGCCAACCTAAGTGCCCAGCTATCTATAGGTACTAACACTCTCACATATGATATTTCCTTTGACATTCTGAGCTTATATATTATTTTTTTTCAATCAATAAACATCTCCTTAGTTTGGATTATAATTATCTTTAGGTGAGAAGAATTCTACCAATCAATACAATCGTTTGAAACCTTCCCATGTGGAAAGGCCTCCTTTTAACGCTTCATTACGGGGTCATTATGGGGTCTGTTTGTCATGAAAACAGGAGCAAAGTTGGGTTTTCTTGAGGAACTATGTATTGCCCAGTTTGTTGCATTTCATTTACTTAAATTAAGATTAAACATGAGCATTTATTGAAGGCTTCATTATTATTTGATAACCGCTAATAAATAAAACAATCTGTAAAGGGGCAAGAAAGAACTGACTTTACAGTTGAAAAAAAAGCATCACCATTGAACCCTGTAATGGGCGGGTTAAGTTAGCTCCAGGGTCCAATCTATGTTGAACACATGGTACCTGGTAGTGGTCTGACATAGTAAACATAAGACCATGATTCATTATCAGAGAGCTAAATGAAACTGTGACCAAAAGGTCAGGATCACACGGTTTTATTTTCCATTAGGAGGTGGGGGAAGGTAACTATACAGTAACCTATAACAGTGGTTACATAAAATAAAATTAATATTCGGTTAGTACGAAGTATACAAATATATTACCGCCACGGATTATGCTACATTACATATATTGTATGCTTTTAGTTTACCAAGTAAGTTTAATGAGGGAAACTGCAGAGACTATGGAGAAAAAAACATTGCATGATGTGCAAAACACCAGCAGTAATACAGATGCATAATTTAGTGAAAAAGAAAATAATTTAATGGGGGGTAATTGGACACGCTGGGTAGTAATTGTGGGGGGAAAGGTCCGTGTGTCAATAATTAACTGTATCTACAACACAAAAACATATCTTTACAAATGGATATCTCTCCTCCAACAGCTGGGAAAAACAAAAAAATGACAACCTGTTACCAATCTGCTTCAAGCATGCGGCAAAAAGGGTTTTTCATCCGTTTATTCGACTGAATCTCTCTCCACCTGTCCTGCAAGTAATTTGCAATGCATCAAATTGCAATGCACAAATGATCCACCCTCCCGCTCAGGCCCACTAATGATGAGCAGATACCTGTGGTAATTAAAAGTACCCCGTGGAATTTATATTGCAAACACAACCTGGTTTGTTTACATTCAACACTTCTGTTTGCCTCACCATACCATTCCAAAAACCTGTGTCCAAATACTTTTTTCTACCTCATTTAACATTCAAAGCGTGTCATAATGGTATGAAAACCAGCATAATTAGATTCATGCTGCACTGTCTAAACTAATAAATGTGGTTTAGAAGTCCAGGACACGCGTTTGTCCTCCAAGGAAACCGATGGATATGTATGTCTTTCATGCCTCCACATGCTCATATATCTCACATATATCAGCCAAACAACTTTAATGTTCTGGTTCCAGACCTTTAGCGGTTGGAATAGTTGTCATTCCCACTCACATCTTTTCCCAGCAGAAATCTCTCATAAATGTATGCAAAAGAAAAAAACCCTAGACAAACTAGAATTACTGCCACGCACTTGAACGCCTCCGCAAAGCAGTCAAGTTGCAGTTTATATCCATGTCCGTCCAAAGTGTCGTCACTTTAATCCTAATAGAAATTGTCATAATACGCAGATGAATTCTTGTAATCATTTATACGTATTACTGTAACCACACAATAAATAATTGAACACTTTTTTCCCTCCAAGGAGAAAATAAAGCCAAAGGTAGTTAGCAGCTCCATTCAAAGGAAAATCAGCCCTAGTGTCAGGCTGTCAGCACCTTCGTTTAATTACACATCACCTTTAAGTTTCACAGACAGGGCCAGGGAAGAAACGCTGAGGTGGGTGTTCAGGGAAAAGGACTTTTACAATTATTAATTGTAGGCACAGGAGCTCCTCCTCATCATGCAACTCTTTTTTTGTCTCCGGCTATAGAGTTGTGTTTATAGAGAATCACTTCTATCAGATAAATCAAACAGTTTCTGACGGAGGATTTGAAAACTGATGGTCGAAGTTAATAAGAAATTCTTTCTTACAAGCAATCTGTATATAAGTGACAGAACGCATACACGAGCAATGGAGTCGCCGAAGTATAAATCAAGCGTTAACTATGAGAATATAAATAATGTGTGCAGGAGATGTGAAGTGTTTCCAATAATATGACTTTAAAGAAATGTAAAAATATATTTTCCAAACCCTGCGCACCTCTCGGCCCAACTTGCCTCCCTGCTCCACTTTCAATACAACACAAGGACCATCAGCATCTTAAAAACAGTCTCTGCATGGAGGAGCTTCTCTCAGGTTTGTCATTGGCTGGAGAACTAGAGGAGAAGTGTATTCTTGAGTCCTCATGTGCTAATGGTATCTCAAGAGAGGAGGAAGAGGAGGAGCCTGGTGCTCAAAAACGTGATGCAGCATGAAAACCCTTCTAAAGCCAGCTACTTGGTGTGTTTTTCAACTGACAACAAAAGTGTTAAATCATAATCAGGTTGTATGTGATAAAAAATCCCTTGTCACTGCATATGAAGTCGCAAATTTAAATAAAAACATGCTACTCCTTATGAAAGTTTTATTATTCTTGGGTCTGAATCAGATTTCTCTTCTGATAGATATGATACACCAAATCCATGTCAGTATGAATGTGCTTCATAGACAGTTGTCATACAAGATTAGCATAAAATGAATATTATTTTTTTCCCATCATGCATAAAAGCACATAATATTCCTCCTATAGTTTCATTGTATGAATTGTACCTTGGTGTTATTCTTGGACTACAATGCCACCGTATCTGAAGTCTCACACTGCTCTTTTCACATTCAACCTAGTCATTTTCAATGCAATCACTTTCACAGGAAGCTTTCATTTCTTGGAAACAGCTATCAGGACAATGGAGGAGTTCTCCACTTTATGCTTTCAATACACCAGATTGCTTTTTTTAAAAAAACATAAAGTGAGTCCGGGGGCCTATTTTGTTCCTTCTCCTGAACCAGTACGGCGTTGTAAAAAGGTTTCTAGGACCCAATTAGAAAGGAGAGGAAAGAGACTGCAACATTTCAAACAATGGAAGTTACAATATATTCAGAGGACAACAACAACACCAACACAGGTCATGGAGGGTAAACACATTGTGTGTCTGCGGACTGTAAATCGGCCCTGTGAAGCCCTCATTAAAAGCGGCCGCAGGCTTCTGTTTAGGGTCCCGGTGTTCCCCAGACTCTTTTAATGAAAGCATTAACATATTTTTGACACCTTCCCCTCTGGCTGGATCTGACTTTTTCCGCCAGACAAAACAACACTCCAATCAACACCTTTCACCTTCAAAAAAACTTGCGATGTACCGTTCTCAAACTTTAACACTCTGGTTACTGTCACGCTGTCCCTTTTCACTCTCACCCAATCTGACGCTGTGGTAAAATGTTACATCTGCGCCTTGTTCTGCTGTCAATCACGGACATCATTCCTGACAGACTGCCTGGACAGTGATGGTCTCCACAATGGATTTTTTTATATTGAAGGTCCAGACAGTGATGCAGAGAATCTAAAGTGACAAAATGGCGGCTCAAAGAGGAGAAACTAGATCAATCTCCGAGATAAGGCCCATTTGTCGGAGAAAAAAAATCGTAGTTGCTTCCATGCGATTGATTGTGTCACTCAAAAGCCTGTGGGGTTTCCAATAAGAGATAACCATCATTATAAAATAATTAGCTTTCATAACTGTGGCTCATGTTGATGCATTAGCTTACTGAGGTCCCTCTAGATAGTAATTAATTTAGATCAACCGTGACAGCTGTGAATCCGTTTGATGGGACTCTAGTGACGTAGCATGTTGTGTCGTATGATGTCAAGGTGCTGGAAGTTAACAGTTAAAGAATTTTTTTTCCTTCTGAGCATCATCTTGTTTTGCATAACTGAATGCTGGGAAGTAATGACCACCCAAAATTAGTTTTCATTTAATTTGAATGTATTCAATAAATGCTGCAGTTGGTGTTCAGTGTGGTAACAATATATATATATATATATATATTATTATATATATATATATATATATATATATATATATATATATATATATATGTTACCACACTGAACACCAATTCAGCTAAGTGACTCCACACTGCTAGGAATACAATTCTGCAGGTGGATTTATTTATAATTTATCTTGGTTTTATTGAAATTAGAACAGAATTATCCTACTAATACAGAAAATTGGCCTGAAAAAAACAAATTCCCAGAAAAAAAGACTGAGAACTTGGCCACGGTTTCAATGCATGCCCACAAACTGACTAAAAATGACACACGAAATTTTAAAGGATATAGAAATGATCAAAATAAAAGTAAATTGAGTGCACAAATTAGTCATTTCACACTGAAAATACACTCAAAATAAAAGAAAGTAAGGTTTAGGCTATGAAGTGAAGTTAAGTTCACTGACGAGGGACGAACTTACAGAAAATATCAACATTTACTTCCAGTTTCCCACGGGACACACACAGTGATCGTCTATAGTGAGTCCTGTGTTTGTTATCCACTCCCGGCTTTCCTTTAAGCAAGAAATCTCCTTAAGTTTTGGCAACAGACCCTACTTTGTTAGCTTTAGGAAAAATATCATGATTTGTGTTCAAAGAAACCCTTTCTGGCAGAAAGCCCTGGAGGCAAACTTCTAAAAGAAGTTGGTTTGTTAAGCAGCCATCTTGTTGGTGTTTGCAACCAGAAGTGACATAGTTGGGTGTAAAAAAGGCTGAGTAAAGGCATGTTTAGCAGGCTTAAATAATTTGCTTCACTTTTCACACATGCACATGTCTGTATAGTTTACACTTGAGCTGGCTGCATGGCCCCAATGGCTGCCCTTTAATGTTCTTTCTTTTTTCTTAAATGTTTTAAATATTGGATAAATGGTATTCCAACACTGCCTAGTAGTTTAGAGTCTCCTATTCTCTCTCACATGACTGATCCAAAAGGTCCAACCTGCAGTCACACGTTGGGGACGCTTGATGGTAGCCCTGCCCTTCACATGTGGAGACCCTCAGCCTCGCACCTCACACCGTCCACAGGCATCCAGCCGCAGAGACACCAGTACGCTGCTCCCACAGGCTGCTTCAGCACAGATGGATCTGACGCAGGAGCGCATCAGCAGCGCCACATCTCACCTTCTTTTCTCCATCCCATGAAGACGGATCCTTTATTCTCTGCCACTATTATTATTATTATTAATATTAATCTCTGATCACAGTCCTAATGGATATGTACGACTCCGCGTTATCACCGGCGGTGGACATCGGCGCAGGTTGTTTTCTGCTGGTTGTAGGTGAGTCCAAATCTTGAGTAAAGTAAAAGAAAAAGAAGCTGCCATAGTTGGCTCAGTTATGTGGGAGGGAGAAATAGTTATACTGGATTCCTTTGTGAATCTTGTAAACTTGTAAACAGGATTAAACTCTAGATTATACATTTCCATAATCCATTTTTACACATTTTAACCGAGACTGCTGATGGATAAAAGGCTCTTTGAAATACTGAAATAAGAGAAGTCTCCTAGTTTTCCCCTTCTAACGTTTCCCCTCTCTACTGAAACTTTCTTTTCTGACATGCTGAATCATTTTCAAGGTGTTGCTTAAATGGTTATCCAAGCAGGGTCCCCACATGACAAGCATTGCTTTTAAAATGAAGATGAATGAAAACAGTGATTAAGGTTATAAAATGTCTCCAGAGAGGACTCATCCAAAGCAGATGACTGTTTGTGTAAGAGCGCAGCCTTTAACCCTCAACCTTTCATATATAACATATGGCGTATCCATGCAGTATATGTGTGTGCAGTGATATAATGGAGTTAATTGGTGGAACCATTAAGTCCCTTCATGTGGACCATAAATAGGTCAAATTGGTGAGCATTAGTCCAGTGGGTGGTATTCTCTCACTGATTGTGCACAGCATGGAGGTTTTCAGTGAGATGCTGTAACTGGAACACCACACGTGTCCTACCTTCATTTTTCATTTCACATATCTGACGGTAAAAAAACAGCCTCAACCTGAAATCCCAGCCGATAAGATCAGGCAGGAGGTGTAGTCAGCTGTAGGACGTGACTCACAGAAACTGCAGTAAACTTACAGAATAACAGAGAGTAGATGGATATGTATTTACAGAGCTTAATGGAAGATGGGCTGTGTGGGCTCTGGACAAACACACTGTGCTTGCATTGGCCCGAAAGAAGCAAAAACACACAGCTGGCCCTTGATGAAGGAAGGGGCAATGCAATAAGAAATCCATCATGCGATAAGACCTCCACAAAGTGAAGTGATTTTGCTCTGTAACGGACTAAAGGAGTCTGTGTAGAGCTCCTTGTTCAGCGTTGACATTCACTTCACATCTGCAGATCATCCCTTCTCATTCCTCCCTTATCAACCTCTAGGAGTGCCGTGGCTGATTCGGTCTTTGTAGTGGATTTGATATGAATAAAATCAGACTTTATTTGGAAATGTCAACCAATTCAACACCGTTAACACAAAGACTTTTTTTATAACATGTAGTAGGTAAAGACCTCAGCTCTAAGTGCCCCCTGTGACCTTTCGTTTTTTTTGGTGCAATACGACAGCAGCCAATATGACATAAGACATGGGTCGACACTTCTATAGCAGGAATGCTATAATGACCTATCATTTTTATAATGGTGTTAGTTGACCTTTGCTGGTGTCTTTGTATAGATTGTGGCAGAGAGGGTGTGAAAATAAAATAATAAATAAAAATAATAATAATGTAAGGGGGAAAAAAAAGGAAAAAAGAGATTCTGTTCCAAGAATTGTGCCGTGTAAAAGACATTTTGCTGAGTTGACGATTACTTATTATGAGGCGTGCATTACTTATTTATTTCCCATCTTGTTCGGGCTTTTGCCAAAGAGGTCGTTTCTGATTTCTTATTAAAGGAAATTGGCTTTGAGGATTATTCTAATTCAGGTTGCTGTAAATTGAAAATGAAATCAAACTTTAAAGGGGGACATCTGATGCTTATTTCAAGCCTCATACATGTTTCAATGTAAAAACAAACTCCTTCTTTTTCTCATAGTGCCTGTCTGAATACACCTGTATTGACCCTCAGTCTGAAAGAGCTCAGTTTTAGCCCATTTCAACGGAATTGCGTTGCTTGGCAACAGCTTGGGTCTGTGTTTACTTCCCGTCAACTGATGTCATTCACATATGCTGCAACCTAAACAGACTGGGACACATTTCCATATATATATATATATATATATATATGTCACTGTTGTGACAGAACAAACGAACTGAAATCCCGACGGCTCGTTTAAAGACAGTTTTCTGAAAACAAGCGGCTTGTGTTTCTCCATAGAATGAGCGTTTTGATATTTTCAGAGCATTTATAGAGCACTTAGACCTGCTTTATAATAAATAAATAAATAAATAAAAAAAAAACATGAAAATATCTATTTTTTACAATATGGGACCATGACATAATATTACAGAATCTGAAACGCTTTAGCTCTCAAGTATGCCAAATAATATGATTAACCTACAACCAATACAAGGGTATGTTTAAATATATCTGTTATTAAAGTGTCTATTTCAAGGGGAACGTCATACAAAACACAGACAGAATTTTTCTCAGAGATGATGTGAACTGTGAGCACACTTCATGTAATTAATAACCTGATTGCAATGGGCTCTCGAGAAGGTTCAAGCACTCTGTTGTGGCAGAGGCTGGGGGTGGGGGGGGTGGGGGTGGGGGTGGGGGTGGATGGGGGTGAGGCGGTACATCTCATCTCCTTTCACTTATCTGCTGCACAGGCAGGATGAACATGTAATAGTTACTTCTCTGATTAGCATCGGATTAGAGTGTCAGACTGTAACATGACAGCTCTGATTCGTGCCAACGGGGTCGAGCCCCCATGCTTTGAATGGGGGCTTGACGAGGCGGAATGATGGAGCTAATAAAGCTTTCAAAACAGACACAAAAAGTATCACACTGAGTGTCCAGGCAACGCTTGTAGACCTACAAATCCTATTCAAAGGCTGCTACAGAAGCTCCAAACACGACAACATGTCACAACAATATTAATGCAGTGATAGATAAGTACAGCTTGTTTGATTGTCAACATAATTTAAACCTTTATATCGTAATAGAACTACTAATGTCAATATAACAAAGATATGAGGTGACCCTTCATAAATCATGATGCAAGTTACAGTTGTTTTTGATATAACTATAAATGTAACGATTAAGTGTATCGCTAAGTAAGGCTGACAATTACATTTTAATTAAAAAAGCATTAAGGACGCTCCAGTGCTCTAACAAAAAAACAAATCAGACTACGCCATTTAAGCCAAAAGAAACAGTCCCTTAGGTCATATATTATTAACAGTGTCTTTATCCCTGACTTTGTACGGTATAAAACGTTTCCTCCTGCCTCTGGGTGGACAACGCTGCCAGCTACTACTGATTTAATATATTAAAAAAGAAAAAAAAAAGGAAAAGAATAAATACATAAATTTAGAATATTATATATTTAAAGTCGGCCCCACTTTTGTTTATTCTCTATCCACAGGGCCTGGATTCAGCCAGGATACACTGAATGAGTTTGAGATTCCGTGGGGATCTTTTGGCCATTCATTGGAATAATGCATCACATGCATCACAAAGTTTAATAAACGTGCATGTTGGGGGGAAAAAAGTACGATTCTGGGGCGTGACAGATGCACACTGCCCTCCTATTATTGGTCATTCTATACGGCTTGACTGTTCAGAACATGAAAGGCTCCATAAGATGTTAAAATGTTGAATTATTTATTTATTGCATCTCATTTGTAGCCTGATGTAACTTTCGAAAGGGGCCCCCGAAACACTAACATCATATAAAACTCGACTGTAGTTACTAACTGTACTTCTACTTCAGAGGAAAACATTGTAGCAGACAGATACATGTTACTGGTTACGCTGCAAATTCAGATTTGACACACAAAAATATAACAAATATGATGCGTTATTATTATTCATTACACCATCCAGCATCATATTAGAATGAACGCTCCACTTTGAACATAACCTCTTTCACTCTTCACTTGAAGTAAATAATGTGTTCTTTGCTTTGTTGTTAGATAATGATTATCGCCTGGTGACATATACAGTATATTTTTGTATGGATACATTTTGAATTCAGAGAAAGATGTTTGTTTCCCTTTGAGTGTGTGAAATGTCCATAACATCCATCTGTCTTCCTGCCAAACCCTTCATTCTTCACCCTCCCCCACTGCTGCATTAATATGAAGTAAGCATCCTCATCTGACTCTTCTTTTCATTTTTTCAGTATAAAAATGACAGTTTTACGACTGTTTCTCCAGGCAGATGCCCCCTTCTTAAAAACTTAACTTAAAATATGTGCCCTCTTGGCACAAATCATTATGCCTGGTTTAAGTGAATGTCCAAGAAATTACTTTTGCATTCTGATTCTGTGTTTGGTCTGCCTCATGCTGTCAAACATGATTAATAGGGTTACTACTGTGTGTGTGGCCTCCCATTTTTCTGCTTGTAAGATAAGATAAGATAAGAGAAACCTTTATTAGTCCCACAGCGGGGAAATTTGCAGGATTACAGCAGCAGAGAGGATAGATAGTAAAAAAAATATAATATAAATAGAACTAAAATATTATATAAACATTGTGGTAAGAAAGTAGATTTCCTAGACTTATTAATTATTATTTACTGTGTGATTACTTATTTATTACACTTGTTTTGATCTTCTCTTCCACTCATGTTTCTTGTTTGTTCGTTTGCACTATCCTCTCTGCTGCTGTAATCCTGCAAACTTCCCCGCTGTGGGACTAATAAAGGATTATCTTATCTCATTTTATCTTAATAAGGGCTGGTGCTTCATAAGCTTAATGCATTCAGAATTTCATAACCTTCTTTTATTCTGCATAACATGGGCTCTTTAAGATCTGCATCCATGTCCTCCTCACTTGAGGTGTCCCCATTGATTCTCTTTAGCTTTTTTGTGCAGCACGGTTAGAGCGATTGGCCCGGCTGCACTTTCATGAAAGTGATTATCGGCAAGCGAGTGTGTTGATGGGTCACTGGTCATTGTGCTTAAGTAGTCCCACGGCTCATGATGTTTAGATCTAGAGTCAGAAAGATAGCGGGAGCAAAGGAGGTTACAGACTGAACGGGTCTGTCTTCGTGTTAGGAGATACAGGAGAAAAGGGGTTTCAACTTCAGGTTTATCTCAATTTTAACACATATAATCAAAACCTTCAAAATAAGATAAGATAAAATAATCCTTTATTAGTCCCGCAGCGGGGAAATTTGCAGGATTACAGCAGCATAGAGTAAAGTGCACACAAGAGACATAGTAGAAGAAAGACAAGATAAAAATAAAATGAAATAAAAAACAAGTATTATAAATAAGCAATAAAAATCCACAATAACTGAAATATCATATGTACAGACAGAAAAACTATTAAAGCTATAATTTCACAGTGTATTGTATTGCACATGTGTCATGTGGTCATGTGGTCTGCTGGGAGCAGAGTTGGTTGTGTAACCTGACAGCAGCAGGAAGGAAGGACCTGCGGTACCTCTCCTTCACACACCGGGGGTGAAGGAGCTGCACAGAGCTGCCAGAGTGTCCCGCATGGGGTGGGAGGTGTTGTTCATCAGGGATGACAGCTTGGCCATCATCCTCCTGTCTCCCACCACCTCCACCGTATCCAGTGGACACCCCAGCACACTGCTGGCCTTCCTGACAAGCTTGTTGAGTCTCTTCTTGTCGGCTGCTGAGATGCTGCTGCTCCAGCAGACCACTGCATAAAAAATGGCTGATGCCACCACAGAGTTGAAAAAGGTCCTCAGAAGTGCTCCCTGCACTCCAAAGGACCTCAGTCTCCTCAGCAGATAGAGTCTGCTCTGACCCTTTTTATGAAGTGCCTTTGAATGATTAGTCCAGTCCAGTTTATTGTTCAAGTGAACACCCAAAGTAAGGTGATAATGATATAAAAAGCCTGTTTTAATTTGAAAGGCTATTAGCTTACCAGCTCTCTCTCTCTCTCTCTCTCTCTCTCAGCAGTAGGGGACATTCTGCTTTAACAAGATAAGTTACGGTGTCAGCAAGAGTGCAAGCGTTTGGAACATAGTGCTCAGGAGTTCAGGATGCTGAGAAATTATTCATCTGTCAAAACCATTAACTGAACCTGTTCACCTTCAAGCTATAGGCTAAAGAGAGTGAGCGTATAGAGTGCTGATGGGGTAACATGAAGGTTAGCATCGCGCTGGTTTCCATCACAAAAAGCTCTTATGGGATTTTTAGATAATTGTAGATCACAACCTCTGTGGCAAACAGACTTTTATGATATTTACATATTCGTTTAACAAGGAAATTTCCCTAAATGAACAAGACTTGAAGACTCTTGGAGCATAAACGAAATTGGCAGAATTGAAAAGCTTAGGCTAAAACAAACTTTACCGTGGTCATGTTTTCCCAGAGTGGTATTCACTGATGTATTTTATATCGTAGATGAAATATTAAAATATCTTTAGCTTGTGTTAACCTCAGACCTTATTTCTGGCGTCTAACTTCGGGAAGAAGAAAAATGAAGAGCAAAAAAAAGATATTTTCTGGTTTTAGGACTAATTCTTGCAGCAACTCTATAGGTTGGAGGTGAAAAGCCTCAAGCTAAGCAGGTCGAGGTTCATTGTTTTGAAACTAGTGTTTACTCAACCACTCGATATCTGTAACTCTAGTGTTAGTGGTAAGGTTTAGTGAAAAGGATAATTAGTCTGAATGCACTGAATGCCACTTCAGTTTGTTTGGCTTTCTCAGAGTTGATGATAGTGCTAGTTGCCACCTTACACATATAATTGGTGCTGGAAAACTGGAAAAATTGAGAACTCTGAAAAATTGGCATATGAGTTTGTGAGGTGTCAGAAATGTATTAGGCTTCTGGAACTCCTGCGGTACACCAAACCGCAGTTGGTTCATTGCGGGTTTAAGTGTAAGAAAAAGTAAAGTTCAAAGTTTCAAATCTAAACTATTAAAATAACTTGCAGCCCTTCACCTCGAACTAGTAGAGAAAGCTAACACAGTAGCAGATGTTCGGAGGAGGTGTTAGTCCCCACGGTTTTGCTCCATACATTACTAATGGCCATGTGGGCCGAGGTGAAAGAACTAATGCAATTTTAAAAACCTAACAGGAGCACTCAATTCCCTCTGTGCCTCTGTACTCTTCTTCTGAGCCGGTCAAGGCGTTCTTAAGATAAGATAAGATAAGATAAGATAAGATAAGATAAGATAAGATAAGATAAGATAAGATAATCCTTTATTAGTCCTGCAGCGGGGAAATTTGCAGGCTTACAGCAGCATAGAGTAAAGTGCAAACAAGAGACATAGTAAAGATAGACAAGATAAAAATAAAAAAATGAAAATAAAAAAAACAAGTATTATAAATAAGCAATAAGAAACAGTAGAAAAACAACAATAACTGAAATATTATATTTACAGACAGAAAAACTATTTTAACTATTATTGCACAGTGTATTGTATTGCACAGGTTTTTATTGTCATGTTTTTATTGTCATGTGTCATGTGGTCTGCTGGGAGCAGAGCTGGTTGTGCAGCCTGACAGCAGCTGCTCCCTGCACTCCAAAGGACCTCAGTCTCCTCAGCAGATAGAGTCTGCTCTGACCCTTTTTATAAAGTGCATTTGTATTAGTCCAGTCCAGAGCCAGAACGGTTCCTCGTGGGGCCCCCGTGCTGCAGGACACCCGATCTGACTCACACTCCCTTATCCTCACATACTGTGGATGGTTGGTGAGGTAGTCCAGGATCCACGCAGTGAGGTGGTGGTCCACCCTGGTCTGCTCCAGCTTGTCCCTCAGAAGCAAAGGCTGGATGGTGTTGAAGGCACTGGAGAAGTCGAAGAACATGACTCTCACAGTGCTTCCAGCCTTTTCCAGGTGAGAAAGGCATCTTTGTAGTAGGTAGATGACAGCGTCATCCACCCTGATGCCAGATTGGTAGGCGAACTGAAGAGGGTCCAAAGAGGGTCCAAAGATGAGATCACCAGGGGGCGGAGGTGCACAAGGACCAGCCGCTCCGCTTCTTGTTCTGGAAATGGGATTGACTGCATTTCCTGTACCACTGTATATAAATTGACACTTTTCCCAGAGGTGATGTGATATGAGGTGTCCGGACGGATGCAACCCCTCAATGCAACCGTTAGCTTCCTGTGGTTTGGGTAGTTGGACAAAGTCAGGCGCTCACTGTGAGAGCTGCAGATGTACTATTAGTCATTTACAATGTTTTCCTGCTCCAAACAACAAAAAGATAACCGACTTTTTTTTAAGCTTCTCATTTTGTGCCCTGAACAAATTGTGTCTGTTCCATGAGGGGGAAATAATTATGTTTAAGCTGTGCTGGCGAAAAACAACCCTTGGGCCTCTTAGAAACAGTTCTAACTGGGACAAGGCCGTCTGTTAGTTTGTGTTTAGTAAACTGTGTCTTGAGGTTTGCCTGTAGGGACAGCATTACCCAACACAGAACAAAGATATTCTGATAACTCTAACGGCAACGAAAAACAGCTCCACCTTAATTAGGCACTTTTTTGTGAATTACATCACCATTGTTCATTCAAACTAATGTGTCCTTCTGTCATTTACCCCCCTTCCTGTCTGTCTCAGCTGTTTTCTCCATAGTAGGAAACCTGCTCGTCCTCGTCATGGCAGTCAAAAGGTCTGAGAGGATGAAACCGCCGGAGCTGCTGAGCGTGAATCTGGCGGTGACAGACCTGGGAGCGGCCGTCACCATGTACCCGCTGGCCGTGGCCTCCGCCTGGAGACACCGCTGGGTCGGCGGAGACGCTACCTGCGTTTACTACGCCGTGGCCGGGTTCTTCTTCGGCATCGCCAGCATCATGAACCTGACCGGCTTGGCCATAGTGCGCTTCATTGTGTCCCTCAATCTGCAGTCACCCAGTGAGCAAATCAAGGCTGGAAAAACACACTGATAAAAATACTAACTGATTTCTTTAAAGAGTTGTCACTTGGAGAACTTCACAATGCAAATTATACGCAGCACCTTCTCACTCGCGTGAACCCTATTTTCAATGCTCCAAGAGACACTGCAATTATTATTCAAGGGGTGAATGTCACAGTGGCGAGGGATTTTCTAGCAGTAGTAATGAAACCCTTATAAGACCTAAGAATACTGCAGAGGATGTAGCAGTCGCTCTCTAAGGCTTTTGATACTTGCACTTCAAAAAGGAAATAATAACCATCTACTTTGTATTCAAGACGACATTCGGTTGCTTCCATTTAAAATTGTCTCAAAAGTAGAAGTAGACGAAGTATATGGTGTACATTTGATTTTTATTCATTTTTTATTAAACACAGATCCCCGTGGAAGTGGAGTCTCTGAGCGACTGATTTTTTACATAGTCACTGAATGTTTCGTTCTTGTATGATTCTCTTTTAAAGCAGTAGGTTGGCATTTTGGGAAATAGGCTTTTTTCGCTTTATTGCCAAGAGTGCCCTATCAGATTCTCTGCAAGAAAGCAAATAAGCGTCAAATTGTCAAAATGCGATGACTTTTTGTTATATGATCAACAATTCAGCCATGTTACCAGACAGGCTTTCTCATTAACCTCTTGCCGTTACATTAACATACATCTCAGAACACACTGTGTTGACAGCTTACCTTTTTCAAACTGACATTACCAACTATGAGCCTGAGAGAAACAGGCTGGTTTGACAGCTCAGGCAGGAGATGGAGGACTTAACAGAAGAGGAGGAGGACGGTATAGGCTCTTGACCCCAGGCTTACCAAGGAGAACCTCCTGTGCTTTATCTGTACATCAAACATGTTGTTTATGTACATATTGTGCACTTATCTCACGTGGACAAATTTAACAAAAACGTGGGAATGTTTATATTGAGGCAACGAACTGCATCTCGTGCACACACATTAGTAAACCGTGGCCTCAATATATAATTAGTTTTTCTCTATATGGCCACTCCTTTGCTCTGTAGAATGTTAATAGTTTTTTTTTAGATTACTTACAGCTGATCTTAATGAGACGTATATTTGCATATATGTATATGCAGATATGTACTTGTGTATGTTTGTGCATATATACGGTTCATACTATATTGTGTGTATTAAACTAGATACTGTTGCCTTTTTGCAGTCTGCATGTCTTTTGCATAAAATATAAGCTTTTACCACATAAGCGCCTGAATAAAAATGGCAGCCTGTCTTTGATGTAAAGTGTAGTTGAACATCAAAAGAAGCAATAGAACAACCAACCTTTCCTTTGTTCTGTCCGCAGATGAGAAGATCGGCTGGAGGAAGGTGAAGCTGCTGTGCTTGTGGACCTGGCTCTACGCTCTGATCTGGGCCATGTTCCCCTTCATGGGTTGGGGGCGGTACGGCCCTGAGCCCTTCGGCCTGTCCTGCTCTCTCGCCTGGGGACAAATGAAGCACGAGGGCTTCTACTTCGTCGTCTCCATGTTCTCCTTCAACCTCGTCATCCCTTCTGTGATCATCGTCTGCTGCTACTTCGGCATCGCCATCAAGCTTTATTTTACCTACAGAAGGTCGGAGACCAACAGCAACCGAATCCCCAACATTGTGAAGCTCCATCGGAGGCTGTTGGTGGTGAGTCACTCCATCCGATTCCACCATGCTGTCATGCTACACTGCTACAAATGAACCACAAAGTTGTCACTCAACTGGTGATAGCAATGTGCTTCCTTGTGTGTGGAGGAAACATTAAGTTGTTAAATTCGTACTCATTTAGGGACTGGCTAGCTCACTGATTCCACCATGTGTCTCCTTTGAGTTTTAATGTCATCTTTTAAGTCCATTATCGCCCCATACTGGACTGGAGTGGAACAGTAGATTGGCCGTAAAAAAAACAACTAAATTCTCCACATTAATCCTCCTACCCATAAGTAGTTTATAAGAAGATTGTATTTCCATGATGTATTTCCGAACAGATTCCCTAATGTAGTTTTATGTAGCTGTTTGGACAATTTAGTCATGAAGCTACTTTTAACTATTCCCACTATTTACCCACCACATTTAGCTAAATGTTACAATCATTCATCCATTTACTACAGCTTATTATTTAAACCTGCTTTTTAACCTACCAATTTCATCAATTTATTTAGCTATCTATCCTATGCCCACTTGGTACATTTTCACACTCCCTCAATCGTAACACGTATCTCAATATTTAAAGATATTTTTTAAATTAATTGGAATTTTTTTAAATATCTTATATATATATATATATGTGTGTGTGTGTGTGTGTACTATAGACATATGTATACATGTATATACACACACATATATGTATATAATTATTATTTAATTTTTTTTAAATAACCCTTTGGAGTACAAGAAGCCTACCCATATGCCCACTTTTGGCAAAGTAAGCTAACAGTAACTTCTTTTGTTTTCGGGAATTACAAAAACCTAGAACTAGTTAACTAGAAACTAAAAAAAGTTTCTGTGCAGCTGCAGCAGGTTTACAAGTCGTACATAAAAAACAGACGGGTAATATTGTGTATGTGGCCCCGAAACCCGCAGACATCTGTGAATTGTTTAATATCTGGTGGAAAGTGATTATTGTTTGCATTGTATAATTAACAAGGTCAATACACGTCAAATTCATTACAAAAACGCAACAGATGGAAGGTGTAGGCGAAATTAAAGCGCCATCCAAACTAAACAAACAAATGGAAAAACAACAGATTTCTGTATGAGAACACGGGGCAAAACATCTGTGTGTATGTGCTGTACATGACTTAGTAGGCCTATGCATTGACATATAGCTCTTCAGCAACTTGCTAAACATCAGAATACAGAAGCAGCTTTCGAATTCGACTTTTTTCACATCTTGTGGGATTTTTGCTGACTCTTTCCTCTTGTTCTATTGCAGATCGCTGTGCTTATAAGCTTAGGCTTCATTATCTGCTGGTCGCCCTATGCCATAGTGAGCATGTGGTCTATTTTACACGAAAGCAGCAGCATCCCACCTCAAGTCAGTCTCCTGCCGTGCTTGTTTGCGAAGAGCTCCACCGTATACAATCCTCTGATCTACTACATCTTCAGCCAGAGCTTCAGGAAGGAGGTGAAGCAGCTGTTTCTGTACTTCAGCTCTCCCATATGCAAAGTCTCCAACAGCATCAATGACACCAGCATTTATATGGTCAGCACTAATGTTAAGTCCAATGTACATGTAGTGTCTACTACACAGGAGATCCCGGAGTGAAAGACAATGGTTTTTTTATTGAAAGATGAAAAAAAGACTTTTTAGCCCTTATAAAGTGTTATCTCACAAATGTTGTATGTTTTGTATTTTGTCCAGTACAACAGATGTGTGTGCTATTATTACGTTACAAGCAGGTTTGTACTGGCTTCTTATGTGTGCGGCCACAATGAATAAATGGGAGGGCATGTTTGCACAATATGTTAAATGCTGTGAAAGTTTAGCCAACTAAGCTTTAGATTAGAATTAAAAATTGTAGCCCAGAAATCAAAGGACTACTAACTGTTGAGTAACAGCAAGATGTGAATGAAGAGAAAGTGGCACGTGGCAACCACACAGGATTTGAGAAAAATCAAGCATTATTTCACACATTACAAACCAAAGGTTGTACAGCAGAACATTACCACACAAAAAAGTATTTTGAGCACAGAAGAAAAAGAACAAAAAGTAGAGGTGTTTACTTTAAAGCTTCTGGCTTCAGGGTTTGTTTTTTGATGATTTTTGTGACACCAAAACAGTATTTTCCAGGAAGAACATTCAGAACATTAACCAATTCACTACTGTATGTGCTAAATGTTAATTAATTGACAGATGGGTAGATCATGCTTCATAAGTCTGCCTCTAAAAATGTTTACAAAAATAACACATATTGTCCATGTTTACCCCATCTAATGAATGTATGTCGGCTTCTCCTACCATTATTTTGCAGAAATCTAAATGTTTTATAATGTTGGATAAGGAATGTGACCGACTTGTATTTTAAAGATAACGTAAGATTGTCACTGTTATTTAATCTTTTTACTACAAACCAATTTAGACCAAAACCCAAATTGTATTTATTTAAATTGTCACATATAGCCATTGTAATGCAGGAGTATGTCAACCAAATGCTTTTAAGGCTCTTTTTTGCACAGTTTGATATTTTGTGAAATATGCTCATTTGGTTTCTTATTGAGGATTTGATAGGAATATTGACACCACTTTCGTTTTTTGTGTATGATAAATATAATTGCCTGACGTCCGCTATCTTAGCCTAGCATAAAGACTGGAAACAGGGGGAAACAGCTAACTTAGCTCAGTCCGAAAGGTGACAAAATCTGCTAAAAAGTACTTTAACGATTATGTTTTTGTGTGAAGAGAATAAATGAGATAACGCAATGATGTTTAAATGACTAGTGGGGACATCGAGCGAGAACGCTGCAGATTGCATCCGCTAATCCGTCAATTAACGTCCACCTAAAACGCTTGTTTTTGCCGCTGACAGGCTCAGATTGTTGTTATAAGTGTCTTATAACATTATGAAAAAGGAAATTTCGAAAAATATGGATGCAAGGCCAGATTTCAGAAGGAAATTCTCCTGTCTCCTTCTGTTTCCAGTCTTTATGCTAAGCTAAGGCAAGCTAACTAGCTGCTGGTGGCGGCTTTATGTTAATTACACATATATGAGTGGTTTCAAGCTTTTTGTCTAATTCTCAACAAGAAAGCAAATAAGTCTATTTCCCTAAATGTCTCACTTTTTATCTTTGAACATTTTTGAACATGGAGTTGAGCTAGACAGTTGACGTGTGACTTTGGAAACAGTGATTAACAAAACAGTCCAGTAACTCCTCAGTTCTGGAGCTTTCGACCGCATCTCACAGTCCTCGTTAGTAAATTGTGTCGCAGCTGAAGGCGTCAGAATAAACGAGTTACCGGACCTTGAGTTGGGATTGTTTCGTCGGTAGCAATGGAGTTCTAAGGCACAAAAAGCTACCTCAAGCTTTAAAGATACAGTTAGTTCTACAGTATATTTTGTTAATTTGGCTTTTAAATTTGATTTTTTTCATAAAAAAAAAAAAAGATAAAATCAAGCTTTATCATTTTAAATCCTTTGCAGCTTTGTAAACACTCAGAACTATGAAAAGAAAAGCTCTTTAAGAAATCAGTGTGTAGCCGATTTTCATCGTGTCACCGGGTTGTTTCCCATGATAGTTTACTGCCTGGAGTCACTAACAGAACAACGGCATCTCATTGTATATAATACATAGTTCATAAAAAAAGGATTTATGTGTTGATAATCATTTAATGTCACTACACACCCCTCTGTGAGAACTGTTCCCATCTTGCTTTACTCAGGAAATATCATTTTTCTCATATATTCAACTGCAGTCTAGAAATTCTCCTTTCAAACTTTCCCATTTCAATGAGCTTGACTGACTAAACGCTGTTAGTTTTTGCTGTGTCATGTGTACCTTTTGTTTTGCATCTTGTAACTACTGTTGACTGTGTTGAATTATTTCAAAACAATTGTGAATGTAAAGCTATGAACCTTGAGCATATTTGTGTGTGCAATCCATTGGTCATGTTTGGGAATAAACACCGAATGAATCCAATCAAATAGCGGACAATGAATTCACTGTGACAGTATCACTCAATCACACCTCAAGCCTCCATTAGGGAAAAAAACAAGACAAAAAAACAGCAACTGTGTGACTTGAATGCAATCACCTTTAGAGCAAGGGAAGGAGTTTCTTGAAACTTGAAAGTTTCTGACAGCGCATTGTGCAAAGGATGGCAATGTCAGTCAGAGAGTGTATAAATCCATAATCCTTAAGTGTGTCCAAAATGTTAATGTGTAAATTTGCATACATTACACACTCAAAAATGACCATACTGTTGCATGCAAAAAATGAAAACCTCAAATGCAGCTTCAGTGCAACATCCTCTGTAAAATCAAATTAAATAAACTATGTTTACATGTGTGAAAGGGGATATGTGGACAACCTCATCCTGCAACATCAACCTTTGGAAATTCATGGCGAGAACATTCTCAGCCTAACTGGTATCTTTTCTGCCAGGCTGACACAGAAGCGTGTGAAATAGTAGTACACAAATGAATGTGTTTAATATACCCACAACAGGGGTTTGCAGTAGTACTAGCCATATGTATAGCAACATGACGCTAGCAGCTCTGTTAGGCTGCACAACGGCACAGCAGGGCTTTACAATATACGCTAAAGATAGCATGCTAGCATATTCACAGTGACAATACCAGCATGTTTATGTTTCATAGGTATAATGTTTACCTTGTTCAACCATCTTAGTTTAATGTTTTTACATAGGTATAATGTTTACCTTGTTCAACCATCTTAGTTTAATGTGTTAGATTTGCTAACTAGCAATATATATATATATATAAATTATGTTTTACCAGTATTTGGTTAGAAACCAAAGAATAAAACATATTATCACAACAGGTCTTGTGGATTACTATTCATATGTAAAAAAGGAGTGTCCTCAAGTGATGTCACTTTTAAAATATATCATTTTAAAAAGATATTTTTAAAATTCATTGGAATTTTTAAAATATCTTAAAATATATATATATATATATGTGTGTACTATAGACATATTTATACATATATAGACATATATACATACATATATATACACTTTTATACATAAATATACATATACACACATATATGTATATAATTATTATTTCATTTTTTTTAAATAACCCTTTGGAGTACAAGAAGTTGTTTTCGGGAATTACAAAAAACCTAGAACTAGTTAACTACAAACTAAAAAGTTTCTGTGCAGCAGGTTTACAAGTCGTACATAAAAAACAGACGGGTCATTTTGTGTATGTGGCCCCCGAAACCCACAGACATCTGTGAATTGTTTAATATCTGGTGGAAAGTGATCATTTTTTGCATTGTATAATTAACAGGTTCAATACACGTCAAATTCATTAAAAAAAAACGCAACAGATGGAAGGTGTAGGCGAAATTAAAGTGCCATCCAAACTAAACAAACAAATGGAAAAACAACAGATTTCTGTATGAGAACACGGGGCAAAACATCTGTGTGTATGTGCTGTACGTGACTTAGTAGGCCTATGCATTGACATATAGCTCTTCAGCAACTTGAGTGTCCTCAAGTGATGTCACTTGAGTCAGGCTTGGTTGGGGCTGAAAAAATATATATGCATAAATATAATTATGACGAAAACAGATTTGAAAGTGATACAAAATTGCATTGTTGCATTGTGGGTAATGAATGCACAAGGTTTTTTGACAGAGAAGAAGAATGCATGGAATAAACCAAAAATTATCACTGGTCCAACAATGTTATCATATGGGTAAAATTCTACACCAGTTGGACACCCTTTATTTTCACAATTAATTCTAATGGAGGCATGAATACGCCAAATTTCATTGCAATCCATGTTCACTCTGGAGCAAAGTGTTGGACAAACCAACCACCATCGCCATCTTAGTGCCTCGTATGTTCAACCTGAACTCAGAAATGAACTCATATAGCACCATAGGAGCTGCAAAACATTATGTTGTAGCTTAAATATGGAATTAAATTTAATTAAATGTGCTGCACTTAATTGAGCAGAGGAAAATTAGGTTCTAGATCGCTCAACTTAGTGGTTAGAAAATGTAACACAAGCTCACCAGAGACTAAAAGCTCCTCAGTCAGCATGTACCTCCCCAACTTCTCATATTGTACTCCGATGACGAGGTGATCAGCTCCAGGTGGGTGGCTTCCCATCACCTGTTGTGAATACTGTCATATGGGAGTAGAAGAAGTGGAGCCACCTCCAATTACTCTTTGACTTACACTAATGCTTGATTTCCAGTAATCTGAAATGACTGCGCTCATAAGTGCTGCAAAGGTCAAAGTATTTTTACAAGTACATATGCTCTCACTCCATTTAGCCAATTACCACAATTTAGTAATTAGTAATAACGTTAATGTCAAAACTGTGTCATACTAAATCATATTCTCAATTTAAAAGAGCTCTCCCCAGCTTGGGTTTGATATATACAATATATAAATATATATATAGCCATTCAGTTCAAACGTACCAGGCTTTAAAACACATTGAATTCACCCACTTTATTTCCAAAAATGATTGAATTTCTAAGATAATTCACATTATCTTTAGGCAAAGTCACATTTCCAAAGTTCCCATACTTTATTGAGACCAAAGATCGCTTAAATCTGATTCAGTGTCACATGTACAAAAAATACTATTTCCGAATAGATTGCGATCACTGTTCCGTAGTTTTATCTCCGAGCTGAAGCTAGTTGAATTAAACATGATGCTAGAGGGGCGTGAGAACAAAAGAAGGCCACTTTCAAGATAGTGATATCCATTAACACAACACCCAGGGGAGATGAGAGGTTTGTTTTGATGTGAATTTCTACCTAAACATCTCCAACAAACTGGCACTGATAACACCCTGCTACGTAATTGGAAATTATACACATTTGACAATAAAAGCAATACAATCGCAGTAGCTTTTCTAGTGCGGTGATGTAATGTTTCATCTTGGATGCAACAAAAAAAAAGTGCTCCCATCTGAAGCCATTGTTTCACTCACATGGAATTGTATTATGTTTTTTTTGCATATACTAATTTAATTAAATGAAGTGTAAGAGTGATTGTTTGATAGTCTGATTTCAGTCAGAAATATTAAAGTATTCCACTCATATTCTAGCATTTCTAGGATATTTACAGGATATCAATAAACCTGTAACCACACACACACACACACACACACAGGCAAGTGTGCAAAGGCTGAAATCAACATTTATCTGATCACAGAGGTTATCGGGGTCAAGATTTCTTTAGTTTTTAAGTTATACAGTCAAAGAGCAAAACCAAACACAATGTTTATGATGTTACCTTTGTTTTTTGTGAAGTTACAAGACCGAAATTGGCAAACTGTGAGGAAACTATTAATTATTCAAACCAAATGTCCTAAAATTGCAATGTTAATACAATATCAAAAAAAATTTAATCTTTTTGACTGCTGTAAATTCTGCGTTTTAACTTTTTAAAGTCTACAATCTTATGGGACACAGATTCTGTACAAAAGTGTGAGCTCGCACTTGTGGCTTTTGTGGTTGATACAGCATGAATACACAGTTCTTCAGGTCGTAGTGTGAGTTCACATGGCCTGCCGGATGCTTTCCAGGCTCTTCTCAATGCTGTCTATCACCTCCACTGCAGCCTGCGGGATCCTGGTTCCTGGGCCGAAGATGGCGCAGACGCCGCTCTGGTACAGGAACTCATAGTCCTGCGTACAACACAGAGGTGGAACACAGTTCATGCAAACTGAAGGTGAATGAGAAATTCATGTAGAGATAGAATGACGTGCAGAGTCTCTATGTGGTTGAAAAGAACAGAAATTAAAGAGTTTGCACAGCATGTGAGCAAGGACATCCGTTAGTGTGGTAACGATTATCGTCATGAAAGATTGGATCTTTGTCCACATGATGGCAGGATGAAGTTTTATATTCTTATTTGTGTGCTTTCAAAATAATGCTACATATTTGGTTGTCAGTCGAGGAAGTTTTCCGTCAGCTTCTAATATCAACATGAGCTGTGTGGTTTGTTGTAATCAAGATGACAGCCTAAGATAAAATCATCTGGGTCGCCTTCTAATTATTGAAATGAAATGCCTCGCACCCCCGACCTCGATCCCTGCCCTTATCGGAAAACGTTCACCCAACGCATCCACAGCCAACACTAAAAATAGCTGCATTCACAACAATCCGTTATCATCATGGAAGTCAAAGGTTACCTGTGGTGGGATGACGCCTCCGCAGATGACCAGGATATCTGGTCTATTGAGCTTCCGCAGTTCCTTGAGGAGCACCGGGACCAGGGTCTTGTGGCCTGCGGCGAGCGTGCTGACCCCGACGCAGTGCACGTCTGCATCGACCGCCTGCTGGGCGACCTCGAGAGGAGTCTATTCAACCGAGAAACCCGAGAGTGAGACGTGGGAAAACACAACGAAAAAACACACAACTCTGAGTGAGGTGTACGAAACAAGAGAGAGAAACAATGTGATGCGATACCAACACCATAAAGCAAAAGAACTGAACTACAATCTTCTCAAATGTTTCATTCCATCTCCTTTATATTTCACCCATCTGCATTAATTAACTACTCCACTGAAAACCAATCATAACAGCTCACATCAGTTAGTTACTGGGCTGCACTACTGTAAGCTATCACAGAAAAGACAGCTTCATCACGATCTGCTCAGGGAGCCGTCGGGGTATTCATTACATTGATCCTCACAGATAACGTCGATCATCAGAATATGTGCTCATCAGGGTGAATTGGAAGCAGTCTTAATTGGCTGTTTGAACTCTTGAACTCTCATCACACAAGTTACAGCTCATCTGCATCTGCTGTAATCATTTTGAAGCTCAATGTCCCCGCCTCCTTTTGCATTTGGCTTGCTTATATGATTGATCGTTATTTTTTTTGCCGTCAATGAAATGTTCGGTAGGTCATCATTAAATGGGGTTACATTTTTTGGGGTGGTTCTATTTATACTTTAACACGGAGAATGGAAGAAATCAAACTGCGTACAGAACTGTCTAACAACAAATATCTTATCTTGTCAAAGCAGGAAAGGCACAAGTGTGACATCAACAAGGCCTGAGCCTGTAAGCTCTGCAGGACCTGGTCCCATGTAGTGACCCACCTGAATGGAATGCAGCCATTAATAATTGAAAAGGTATTAGCTGCATTTGTGTCCATCAAGTCTAAATGTCAGTATTTGGCTATTTTGCACTGCCTGCTAGATACACTGTCAGAAAGGTCTGTAAGCCGTTTTTTTAACCACAAATGTTTTGGCATTTTCAATTTAATGTCAAAACTCCCATTAAAAATATGATCAAATAAATAAAAATGGAAGTAAGGGGAAATCTATAATTACAAAAGGGAAATGTTTGTGACTTCATTTAATTGGAGAAGACCAAGATATCAGTGGAAATGTCAAGAATTTTCTTAATCTTATACTCATTACATTACATTACATTTCATTACAGTCATTTAGCAGACGCTTTTATCCAAAGCGACTTACAATAAGTGTATTCAACATAGGTATTCAAGAGAACTACTAGTCACCAGAAGTCATAAGTGCATCTCCTTTCTTAAACAAGCATCTTAAAGCATAAGCCAGAGCAAAAGTATAGTGCAGAGGCAAATTACTACGAAAACAATAATTGCAACAGACTAATACGAATACAATAGGTGCTACAAACTAATACTCAACAAACTATACAATTCACTTGCCTGTTAACAGTCTATTTTTACCATACATTAAGTATTAGTACATCCCGATACACTCAGCTTCAATAAAGCACCAATTAAGAGCCCTCTTAGTGTCGGAGAGTTTGCATATTTGTATGCTCTTAAATACAAAGAGCTGTTTGGTAGAACACTGTAAGAAGAAGAAGGCTAATAAGAATAAGGCTGCATCTATTGTAACATCTAGTCCTTACCTTTTATACTGTAACTATATTTGTTTACATTTTAGGGCATTTACAAATACATCTCCATAACTGACTTAATAGATTAAATGCATGTTCTATGGTATTTTTTTTTTACTCCTTTCTACTGTCTGACACTGACCTGAAACAGCGGTCCGATGTCCACATCAAAGCCCAGGTCAGCGAACCCTGTAGCGATGACTTTGGCGCCCCTATCGTGACCGTCCTGCCCCATCTTTGCCACCAGCAGTCGAGGGTTCCTACCTTCGTGCTTCTTGAAATCTGCAACTCTGCATGCATGATTTGAAAGAAAAATAAATGTAATCAACCAGTGGAGCAATCAGTCTGTGCATAATGAATGTAAAGATGCTAATTGGGTTCATTTCCTACCTATTGAGGGTCACGGAGATCTCTTCATGCTCGCCGTATTCACTGCGGTAAGCGCCGCTCACCATCCTGGTACTGGCCTTGTGTTCGCCAAACACTTTCTTCATGGCATCAGTTATTTCACCGACCGAACATCTGACAAAAAGAACAAATACAATCGGCATCTTCCTCAACATGTTCCACAAGGTAATCTAGTTATTCAATTTAAAAAATATCCTTCTTTTTTGCATTTTTTCCGTTTCATTTATAGAAGTCTGTGTCACATGGCAGAAAGACTTGTTAACACTGTTGCCGTGAGGATAATAAAATAGCAATGATCAAGTAAATTCTGGGTAATTTGCAAGTCCGTCCATCCATTCTCTTCAACCACTTATCCGTTTAAGGGTTGCGATGATGGCAGGGTAAATCACTGAGTCATCCATTCCTTTTGCGACAGTACAATATTATATTGAGATGATTGAAGGTCTAATGGGATTAAACTAGAATGGGATGTTGAAGTGGTTATAGATGAATTCGAGACTCGTGACATTAATCTCTTTTATGCCAAGCCAGTGCCCATCATCATGTGGGTTCTTTTGTTCGATCTTTCTTTTCGTGGAATAGTCAGTTTCAATCAGTTTCAGTGGCTTTGTTAGTTTTTCAACGTGTGTGTGGGCCTCATGTACAAGCCATTCTTGGTTATACCAAAGAAGACTTCACTTCAAATGTGCCGGATAACTTCAACAGACGTCACTATTAAGTACAAATATAATAAAATATTGGTTTTGGTACGCAGTGCGCACAAAACTACAGATATTAATAGATAGTTCCTCCTTTTTAATCTGACTTTGGTATTCTGGCAGCTGTAAAAAGACATTTATGAAGCTTGAATTACAACATCTATATCCAAATATTTGTAACTTGGCTAAACGTAGAAATCTTATTCCAAAGTAGTTCAATTAAATCAGATTTTTAAGGAAGTTTCTCACAAAATGAAAAGAAAATCCGACAATTGCTGCATTGACACAGGCGGGTTTGACTTTGACATTAACTGCTGTATGACCGCCTTAGTGTAAAGAAATATTGTATGCGTGCACGTGTGTGTGTGTGTATACCTGGCTCGTGACGCCTCCACGGCCAGGCCCAAAAGGTTGCCCTCCCCGGTTCGGGCACACTCCTCAATGGCTGCCAGGCACTTTGTAGCTGCCTCTGGGTCACGACTTTCTCTCACCTACAACAGAGAAAAGAGGGGCAAACATGATATTTAAAGTTTTGATCTGCCCAGCTAACATGTGTTTAAGTTCTCTTTAACACAAAGAATTGAAACCCTCCAACGGCTTTTCTTACAGCAGATATTTTGATTCAGCATCGAAGAAAGAGCTCTGCAGTAAGAGAGCATGCACAATAACAGAACCCTGGAACTGCCAGAGCAGAATGGAATGCGGCCCTCATTAATTTAGTTTATTAGTGGCCCCTGTGTTAGACAAGTCCAAATGTCAGACTTTGTCCATTTTGCTCTGCCTGGTAGAAAGGTATTATGACAGAATTCTAAAGGTTTTTGGCATTTTCAAAATGCAAACATGTTATTCCAAATTTCAATTATAAATACGATAAAATGAGAACATAGCGAGAAAACTTATTATAGTTGTTTATGTTTGTGACAGAAGTTGTTTCCGAATGTGAAGGGTGAAAACAAATTACTAACAGAACTTCCTATCTTGATTACTTACATAAAGGCAATTATTTTTTGAATTACAAATTTCCTGAAATGTTATGCTTAAATATGCAAATTAAGGATTACCTAACTTTTGGTGAATTTAGGAGAGGTGGACAGACAAATATAGACTAAGTGTATTAATTGTGTATTTTTGGATGTTTTCTTTCCACTAGTCTAAAAGAAGACATGTTATGAAAGCAAAAATAGCAAAAGTACGTGAGAAATAACGTTTTTGCCTATATGTCAAGCATAAATATGTTAAAGATTACATTTAGCATATTAAAAAATAAAAAGTTGATCAAATATTCCATCATGAATACTATAAAATGAGAATATATAAAGTGAAGCACCGATCACTGAACCCACAGAGACTTTAACTGACATCGCCCTGAACAATCAGCTGAACACAAACAAGAGACAAAGATGAAGAGTGTTTGCTCTGCTTACACAAAACACAGTGTCCATAAATAGACCTCAGTTATATACTCTGTGTATATATATATATATATATATATATATATATAAACAAACTGAATGACTGGAAAATGTTTTGTAATTGCAATTCTCTCTGCTCTCTGGCTGAGCTGTGATGCGTATAACTCCCTCCACTATCGCCAGTCTGTCTTTACTGTCAACAATGTAACAAGGGAGAAAATGCCAAAACAAACAAACCCCAAAACTAATGGATGATGATGATTGTGTGTGTGTGTGTGTGTGTGTGTGTGTGTGTGTGTGTGTGTGTGTGTGTGTGTGTGTGTGTGTGTGTGTGTGTGTGTGTGTGTGTGTGTGTGTCATTGCAACACATTACTTGAAAGTTTCCAGTGTGGGAAAAGTACCGTCTTCGCATGTGATGATGTATGTGGTCTGACAAACAACAGTGGTATTCTTCAGATAGCATACATTTATTATCTCCTCGATGTTGAAAAGAACACTGACCTTTTTCAGTTTGTCAATCTGCTTCTGACGCACAGCAGTGTTATCTATAGCAAGCACCTCCACGGTCTCCTCTTTTTGCAGACGGTACTTGTTCACCCCGACGATGACCTCTGATCCTGAAGAAAAAACAAGGCGGGGGGGGGGAGAGTTACAGCTACATGAATCATCAGGAAACAAAGTAGCAACCCAATCACACATTTGTGAAAACTTTTTTCAGGGTGTTATCCTTTGAACTTTGAGATAAACACGACTGGAAAACCAGTTTTTATCCGAAGCATTATCAAGACATACAACACGGCAGCGAGCATAAAAGAGCAATGTATGAGAAAAAAACAATGTCAGGGTGTTATCCAAAGAGCAGAATAAGGAACTTTCAGATAAACAAAGGTCTAGAAAAAGAAAACAAAAATTGGTTGGACTGCAATACACTTAAAGAAAACCCCTCGAGAGAAGATTACAGTCTGGAAAACCAATTTTGAATCTGAAGCATTAGCAAGACATACAACACGGCAGCGAGCATAAAAGAGCAGTGTATGGAAAGAAAATTAAGCTGACACGGAGCCTGAACACTTGGGATTACTAAAGCGCCATCGCATCTGACCGTATCTCAGCTCATCTCCTCTCCTTTAACAGTTTCATTTCCTGTCTACATCCTTCAGAAACCCTTTCTACACACTTCAGGCTGAAAAACAGCCCTTAGCTGGGATATAATAAAAAGAATTCAAGGCTTGTAACAAGCTATGCTTTACCACTAATCAGTGGGGATAACTTCAATTATCTGAATCTATCTATACATAATTGAATTCTCAATGTCAACCCCACTGAAAACGATGTTAATTTCACCATCTTACGGACAAATACAAATATAGATTCCCTGTATTTCATAGTATGTTGACAATTTATGTGTTCAAAAGATGCAAAGAAAAGCAGAGAGAAGCAACTCCAACTATTCCATAATGTGGAATCCCAGGATCGGACCGCATGAATCTGAGAGCATCCAATCAGAATTCAAGAACCAACAGAAGTGGAAACCAATGTAAACAACAGCAAAGATGTGCTGCTGGAGTGACAGTGTATGCCAATGAATATCAATGAGGGGGGGCTCAAGGGGGTTATGGGTGAAAGCTACACAGTCTGTAAAGGTTCATCAGGCTCCATCCGTCCGTCACTTCTGGCATGATGTGACGTAAGTAATGCGCACACATCTCCGAGCTCCTCTTAACCTGATCCGCCAGATGCTTTTTATACACAGAACCACCTGAGAAGTCGTCATTGGAAAATGTTTGGAATATGAAAGGCACTTTCAAAACATACTTGACATGTCCAACAGTAAGCATTATGCATGTACGTCTGTATATATATATATAAATATTAGTAGTTTAACGGACCACTGTCGATCCAAGATCGGTACGGATCCCCCCCTCACGGTTAGGCATGCATGTGAACCGTGGATTAATTACACAGTTTAATGTTAACCATCACAGTGTGAAATACAGTGTTACTGACGATATTCAGTAAAATATGCGATCAGGACATCAGCATTCATGCTTTTCTAGTCGCTGATCTCTGATAATATAACATAGTATTCAACTAATCTATGTTTAAATTGAGAGGAGGAGAGCTGCTAACGTTAGCCGTGCCGCTAATGTTCAGTTACATTATGATTCAGTGAAAATTATTATTGGGTGACAGTAAATTATAACGTTATCATGATGTGTTCACATGAAACCTTGTAAAATGTAGTGTTGGTGAAGAACTTGAATAAATACAGTTGTTTGGAAGACATTTTTGTGATCTGTATCTGCCAATATGGATCAATCTATGATATAGGCAGGGGAAAAAAACGTGAAGAGTCAAAACCTATAACCTTAAAAACAGGCTTGTGTTAAGACAATGATTTCAATATTTCATGCCAAATTTGGCAATAAATGGGAGGAATTCAGACATGATGTAGGAGTTGCAAACTTCAGTTGATTAAAACCTCCATTTGACATTCCATCGCAGCGCTGTTAAGTGAAGCATGAAGTACCGGAGGCGGAGGAGGATAAGAAGATGAGAGAACGAGTGGCTTTAAGGCATTAAAGGCTTATGATATATATATATATTCATACAGTAGTACCTGAGTCAATGCGGGCCTGCCTGCGAGCAGCACATTCCTCAATACGAAGTTTAGGGATTCCCTCTGCCACGGCTCTGGCCATGCCTCCCACCTCTTCAATTTCCTTAATGAACTATAGGAAGGAAAACACAGCTTTTAAAAGGGCGACTCAATGATGTGATGGATAACTTTTGTAGATGTGTATAATGACATTTATCTCACAAGACAACATGGTTTAAAACAATTTCGACAGTATTTAAATTGTGTATTATAGGCAAAAATGGACATCGTAAAAAATAAATGAAAACACTACTCCGATGACTTTGGAAGTGAGCTTCAACCCATTTGTCCCGATGACAAACCTTTAAAGCTTTGTTATAGACGTCGTCCGTGAGAGCCTCCATCATGTGCGACCCCCCCCAGGGATCGGCGACTTTGGGGATGCCCGACTCCTCCTGGATGATGATCTGGGTGTTCCTGGCGATGCGGGCGCTCTTCACCGTGGGCAAACCCAGAGCCTCGTCGAACGAGTTGGTGTGAAGCGACTGGGTGCCCCCGAACACCGCTGCCATGGCCTCGATCACTGTGCGGACCACGTTGTTGTACGGATCCTGAGAGGAAGTTCTGATTAGTATCGTGTGTGGGTTTGATCTCTATACGCTTTGAGGAACTCCAACGTGTATTTACTTGTTCGGTGAGAGACCAGCCTGAAGTCTGGCAGTGTGTGCGGAGGAGCAGGGACTTGGTATTCTTGGGCTGGAAGTTGTCTTTAATGAGCGTGGCCCACAGTCGCCGGCCGGCCCTCAGCTTGGCAATCTCCATGTAGAAATTCATCCCAATACCCCAGAAGAATGACAACCTGGCAGCACACACAAAACAATTTAAAAAGAAAAAGAGAGAAGTTATTCAAAATAAAAGGAAAAATGAAAATGAGACCAACACAATAGAATTGAAGGGTATTTGTAAAAGCACAACACAATTAAATGAGACCCAAACAGCCCGCTCTTAAAAAAAAAGCAATTTTCTCTCATCAAGCCTTTTGGCTGAAAACAAACAACTTCAACGTAGCTACAGAGGAGTCATTTCTCCCTGAGCAGAGAGGTAAGTGCTCTCCCTCTGTGTGTGTTTTCATCCAAGCATCTCTATGCTTTCTTTACATAGCCAGGCGTGCTTTCAAGAGAATGCTAGTGCATGTGAGCGTGCCACAGTGGCTCGGTCATACCAAGATATACACATACCAAGATATATATATATATATATATATTTTGGTATGTGTATCGCTGTAAAGAAACAAGAAACTGACTGACGAAGTATGTTAGATGTAACCTTGAGAGTCTCTATGGCATAACATCCTATTGTGGTCATAATGATATATATATATATATATATATATATATATATATATAGATATATATATATATAGATATATATAGATATAGATATATATAAAAAATGAGCAATCCTTATAAAGAATGTCATGTATATGGTACCAGTCAACGTCTATGAATCAAATGTTGAACTCTCAAACATCCAATATGAGTTATAAAGCAAAATGGGAATCAATCAGCTGTGTAAGAGCCAAATTCAATTTGCAGTTACATTTTTTTTTGTTGAACTTTCATCATACGTGCTTCTACTGTGTGCAGACAGCCAAACAAAGTTATGATGCTGCACAGCCGAGGTGGAATCAATCATTATACATTTTTTCTGCACCTGCTTCCTTCCTTCCTCCACATTTTTCAGACTCTTAACCTCCACCCTTAAACTGTACCGCGTAAGCTCTTCCCTTTGCTCCAAAAACACAATAAGACGGACACAGACAGCCAGACAGGTGGCATTAAAACGTATGGAGGTACAAAGTGAGTCAGAAGAGCATCATTAAGTTTCGGTCTTTGTGTGAAGCCAAGGTTAAGCTTTGATAGTGGGTCCGACCAACAGGAGATAATAGCTTAGTGTTGGAGACACAATGGAGTGATTATTTCTATTGATTCAGAGTGGGCGTCTGTGAACGGTCATTCCGTGGAGAAAAGTAGAGCTAGACTGGGCCTTCAAGGATGTTCCTGAGGATTGCATGCACAAGTAACTCTGCTCTTATGTGGGCAATTGACACATGAAGAGAAGATAATGGAAGCACAATGAAAGGAAGGGGAATTGGAGGGAGGGCAGGGTTGGAGGAGTGGCACAGTTGTGTAATTGACTGAAAAGGACCAGCAGGTCTTCATTATAGACCATTCAGTTAAAAAGAGGAGCTCAGGAAAAAGGTCATTCTACGGAGCAACAGGCAGGCTGAGCCACAGAGATTCACATAAAATATGCATTATGGATAACAGTTTGAATACTGAAGACATGTCGCACTTTCATCCAACTTTATCTCCTTTTTTTCCCCCCCTTTCTTTTGAATCTATACTACACGCTTTGTGTTAAATTGGAAATATTTATTTAAACCAAAATCTGACATGTTTGATTTGACCAGCAGCTTTTCTATCTGTCTTTAATTGTTATAATGATAATGAAGAAGGTATTATTTAATGCAGTTAAATGCCAAATAAGTTATTATGCATGAATAATCATGCACAGAGTCACTGGAATATTAATAACAGACCAATATCCAAAATGGAAGAATATGTGAGTTTCATCATTAACAGGACATTTTAGTTACCGAGTAGTAATTGAGTGACAGCACGAGCGTCTGTTCAAAAATCGAGTGTAAAGTGAACGTAGTCACATGAAACCAGTAATTATACCAGTAACACCATTTACTGACACTAGTGGTGCTAAGAGCTAAGTCACACCTTAGAAGCAGGTGTCATGGCCGACGTGTTGGCAGTGGTCAAAATGTCACGTTGTCAAGGAAATATGTGAAGGAGAATTCATAAGGATTGAGTAAAAAACAACCTCGGAGCCCAGAGAAGACTCCACTTTCACTGAACTTCGTCATTATGATGCAAAGGCAGATGACACTGACACTGACGGAGAAGGATTACAAAAAGCTCAACTCGAACACGACCCCATGCAATCTATTCTACTGTATTATGCAGGCTGTATGAAGAGCTCCTTCAGTGACGGGCTGCTTCACTCAAGGTGTTAAGGAGGGAAACCGGAGCGCCTTCCTTCCTGGTGATGTCACACCTAACGATCAACAATGCTGTCAGTAGAAAGTGACAATTCACTCCTGTAGAATATCGATGAAACTGTTCAATATCAATATTTCCTTTGTGCATGACGTAGAAACAACCGTTTGGTTATATATTGCTTTTTAACAGTTTAATATTTTATCATAGGCCTAGCTTCTTTTTTGTTTTACTGATGCTTCTTGTTATTGAGAATGAGAATGTGTTCATTGACAGTTTGCTATATTTACGTTCTTTTTTTTTGTATTCTTGTTTCATTTTTTTTTTTACTTATTTGTTACATGCATACAGTAATTAAATACATATAAAATGAAATGAAATAGTTGTCACTGTCTATTCACATTCATCAACATGATTCCAATCAGGTAGACTGTATGAAGGAACTGTGGGGCGGCATTATCTTCCTTCCTTTGGTAAAGGATGGTGCGGTGTTTCCTATGCTAGAGGAGCTGAGAAAGGATCATTGAAGCACCTTTCCTTAGCATTTAGAGAATTAAAACCGCTCTTATCATGGCGGCAGCTTAGAAAGTTAGGAACCTTCCTTAGCAAAAAAGGACCCACTGGGATCTGTTAAATTATTTATCCTCATATCTATCTACAAAATTTGACTTTTAATTTATGACATTACTTTTTAAATGTTCACCAACAGCACATTTATCATTTTAACTTCTCTCACACACTACTTTTTAATCATCAAAGGTATTCTGTGGTAGACTTAATTTATATTTGTGCAGCATTATACAAATTAAGAAGGTATGAGCTTAATTACAGCTCTACCTTTATGAAAAATGCATTAACCGGCCGTAACGGCGAGCTATAAATATGCAAATCAAAACTCTTCTTCTCCACACTTAACAAGATATGAATATTCTGTACCTTGGGGCGAACTCATCGATGGTTAAGCCTGCTTTCAGACCAGTGCGGCAGTACTCCAGGCCGTTAGCGATGGTGTAGGCTACTTCCAGGATGGCATCAGCTCCAGCCTCCTGAAGGTGGTAGCCACTGATGGATATGGAGTTGAACTTGGGCATGTGCTGGTAACATGGAGAGTCATTCAAATCAGCTAAACTCCCAATATGATGAGCATTACATTAACAACACCACATAAAGTAAGCACTGTACAAGCATATTACCTCGGAGGTGTAGGCGAAGATGTCTGCGATGGCGTGCATGGAAGGCTCCGGGGGGAAAATATACGTGTTGCGTACCATAAACTCCTTCAAAATGTCATTTTGAATGGTTCCAGTTAGTTTGGCTTTAGACACGCCCTGCTCCTCTCCAGTCACGATGAACATCGCCAGCACAGGGATGACGGCTCCATTCATTGTCATTGAAACGGACATCTTCTCCAGTGGGATCTCATCAAACAACATCTTCATGTCTTCAACTGTGTCTATGGCAACTCCAGCCATGCCGACATCACCGTGGACTCTGGGGTTGTCCGAGTCGTAGCCGCGGTGGGTTGGGAGGTCAAACGCCACGGAAAGGCCCTGCTGTCCGGCTGAAATGAAAGAGCAAAAGAGACCGTGGATCAGAGAAAACTGGGAACCGGAGTCATAGAATGGAGTTCAGAGAGAGAACATCGACAGACAGCCTGAGGGAACCGACAACACCAAGGACTCCACTTGGAATAATGAAATAGTACATAATCTGTCTATATTCTCAACTATTTTGGCTTGTGCCCCTTTTAAAACTGAAGCGTCGTGTGTCCTCTATGACACAACACAGAGGGGTGAACTTTGACGGCAATTTTCCCTTTGCATTATATTCCCTGGTTATTTAAATTGACTGTATATTTGAATAAAAAGTATTTGTGGTTTGAAGAAGGTAAAAACTCCTAATGCATCTGTACAGTTTGGCAATGCCAGAGTCATTTTAATCTTTCGTTCTTCTTTAAACCACTTTTATAACTATTCCGTGTAATTCAAAGTGCAACATCTTGTATAATGAAGTTTGAATCTACAGTGTTCAGCAAGATCTACCTTTGATGTTATCTTTATAGAACTTGTTGCTCTCCTCCACAGTGCTGAAGCCAGCGTACTGCCTGATGGTCCACGGTCTGTTGGTGTACATGGTAGGATAGGGCCCCCTAGTGTAGGGAAAGACTCCTGGCAATTCATCCGGCCTGTCGGCTGAGTCTGCTTTGGTGTACACGGGCTTTATGTTGAGTCCCTCAGGCGTGCGCCAGATCAGATCTTCCGGGTTCTTCCCCTTCAGCTGCTTCTTGGCCAGTCTGGCCCACTCAGGATGCAGCTCGTCCTGGTCCCGACACGGTGCGGAGGTGTGGAGCAGAGAGTGGTGCGTGTGCGCTGAGGAGACGGACGCTCTCACCAGGCGCCGGGCAGCCATCGCTGCACATGCCCTCTGTGCAGTCAGCATGCTTCTGTGTTGAAGTCAATCAGACGCACATGGATCACCTGAGGGGGACAATGACAAACAGATATGAAGTGGGGGAAAGTCTTCTGATTACATTACATTACAGTCATTTAGCAGACGCTTTTATCCAAAGCGACTTACAATAAGTGTATTCAACATAGGTATTCAAGAGAACTACTAGTCACCAGAAGTCATAAGTGCATCTCCTTTCTTAAACAAGCATCTCAAAGCATAAACCAGAGCAAAAGTACAGAAACAAACTAATACGAATACAATAAGTGCAACAAACTAATACGAATAGGAAGGAGCTGTTCCTTTCACTGCCCTGTAGGCTAGCACCAGAGTCTTAAACGGGATGCGAGCTCTTACAGGGAGCCAGTGTAGAGAACGGAGAAGGGTTGCATGGTCTGATGGTTGCTTGTTAGGAGTCAGATAGTAATGCCAGCACATAATGCATCCTATTTAAACATCTATGGAGATAATGTTACAACAAACCCTTTTATAATGTGGCATCTTAATGGTGCTTAGTTATGACACAAAAACAGTGCTTCAAATACATGAATTATTACCATTACAATATTTTTTTGCAGCTTGGATATAAAATAAAATAGTCCCGCAGCGGGGAAATTTACAGGATTACAGCAGCATAGAGGAACAAGATCAAAAATAAGTATTATAAATAAGCAAATGAGCAATAAAAAAAACAGTAAAAAACAGTAAAGAATCCACAGTAACTGAAATATTATATATACAGACAGAAAGTATTATAACTAATAGTTAACTGCTCTGGTTTATGCTTTTAGATGCTTGTTTAAGAAAGGAGATGCACTTATGACTTCTGGTGACTAGTAGTTCTCTTGAATACACTTATTGTAAGTCGCTTTGGATAAAAGCGTCTGCTAAAGGACTGTAATGTAATAACTATTGTATTGCACAGTGTATTTGTATTGCAGAAGTTTTTAGTGTTAGGAGTCAGATAGCAATGCCAGCACATAATGCATCTTATGTCAACCTTTAAAAATGTGGCATGTTCATGTTGCTGATGAATTACTACCATTACAATATTTTTTTGCAGCTTGGATATCATCCACAAAGCAGCATTTTAGTGTAGTTTCTTTCTATTTGCTTACACCCTGTGCAGTTGACTTTGTTGTGTTGGATGATTGACATGATGCCAACCCTTAACACAACATAGTCTGACCCACAAGTGACCTTTACAGACAAATAAACCAGTTTAAAGAACATCTATTCCCCCCCCATGTGGATATACTGTACATTTTTATTCCTGTTCTATCTTTATTTTGTTGTATAGTATGTGTATTTATTGTCTGTGTCTGTGTAGTTGTATAGTATGTGTATTTATTGTCTGTGTAGTTGTATAGTATGTGTATTTATTGTCTGTGTCTGTGTAGTTGTATAGTATGTGTATTTATTGTCTGTCTGTGTAGTTGTATAGTATGTGTATTTATTGTCTGTGTCTGTGTAGTTGTATAGTATGTGTATTTATTGTCTGTGTAGTTGTATAGTATGTGTATTTATTGTCTGTGTCTGTGTAGTTGTATAGTATGTGTATTTATTGTCTGTGTAGTTGTATAGTATGTGTATTTATTGTCTGTGTAGTTGTATAGTATGTGTATTTATTGTCTGTGTAGTTGTATAGTATGTGTATTTATTGTCTGTGTAGTTGTATAGTATGTGTATTTATTGTCTGTCTGTGTAGTTGTATAGTATGTGTATTTATTGTCTGTGTAGTTGTATAGTATGTGTATTTATTGTCTGTGTAGTTGTATAGTATGTGTATTTATTGTCTGTGTAGTTGTATAGTATGTGTATTTATTGTCTGTGTAGTTGTATAGTATGTGTATTTATTGTCTGTGTCTGTGTAGTTGTATAGTATGTGTATTTATTGTCTGTGTCTG
The DNA here is from genome assembly GCF_027596085.1 of Anoplopoma fimbria. Taxonomy (NCBI): domain Eukaryota; kingdom Metazoa; phylum Chordata; class Actinopteri; order Perciformes; family Anoplopomatidae; genus Anoplopoma; species Anoplopoma fimbria. The sequence goes on from NC_072466.1 coordinate 4,082,245, forward strand.
TGTAGTTGTATAGTATGTGTATTTATTGTCTGTCTGTGTAGTTGAGCTGCTGCAACACTTGAATTTCCCCCATGGGGATCAATAAAGGAATATAATAATAATAATCTATTCAATGACATTTGAGAAACACAACAAAGAACAAATGTTATGTAATTGTTAAAGTCATGCTCAGTAGCTGGATGACACTTGGACTGTTATGCACACATGACACCTGCAGTCAGTCAGCCATACAGTCAGTAATCAGTACAGGTGTGTGCATGTTTAACCTGCATGTGTGTGATAGCTTAGCATAGCTTAGCATAGCTGAACTAGCCCTTTAAGAAACCTGAAAGAACATATAATGATTAAATCCATATGTACATATATAACATGCATATCCATGAGGTTAAATACAGCTCATATAACTCATTTATACATAATTATTATACAATTTCCTGACCTTGTCGTCTGTTATGCTTCCTGCAAAGTGGCTGGAAGGCGTGTGCTGGTCTGTCCAATGACGTTTCATAACATCACCCGTCAGCCAATAGGAAGCCGTCGTTCACCTGTGAACTTTGACCTCAGAACCCGGAAGTGAATGTCCAATCCAAAGAGTGTTGAGTTTGGTAGAGATAAGCAAAGCCTGCTTTTATAAGTGCATTACAATTATTGTGTTTTTTTTTTTTTTTAGTTGTTTTTTTTAGTTTAGTTTATTTGCACAGTTGAAAAATATAGAAAAACATTACATTGATACATTATATTGATAAAATTATATTTTTTTATGGATTATTATTATTATATTAGGTTTTTTTTGTTTAGTTTAGTTTATTTGCACAGTTGAAAAATATAGAAAAACATTAATATTGATAAAATTATATTTTTTATGGATTATTATTATTATATTAGGTTTTTTTTGTTTAGTTTAGTTTATTTGCAAAAAAATATAGAAAAACATTACATTGATACATTATATTGATAAAATGATATTTCTTTATGGATTATTATTATTATATTAGGTTTTTTTTTTTGTTTAGTTTAGTTTATTTGCACAGTTGAAAAATATAAAAAAACATTACATTGATAAATTATATTGATAAAATTATATTTTTTATGGATTATTTTTTTATGGATTATTATTATTATAAAAAAACATTACATTGATAAATGATTTTGATAAAATTTTTTATTATTATTATTATTTTTTTTTGGTTTAGTTTAGTTTATTTGCACAATTGAAAAATATAAAAAACATTACATTTGATAAATTATATTGATAAAATTATATTTTTTTCATGGATTATTATTATTATATTAGGTTTTTTTTGTTTAGTTTAGTTTATTTGCACAGTTGAAAAATATAGAAAAACATTATTTGATAAATTATATTGAAAAATTATATAAAAATTATTATATTAGGCATTTAATTTATTTGCACAATTGATAAAAACATTACATTGATAAATGATTTTGATAAAATGATATTTTTTATGGATTATTATTATTATATTAGGTTTTTTTTAGTTTAATTTAGTTTATTTGCACAATTGAAAAATAATTATTATATTAGTTTTTTTTTTTAAAACATAACATTGATAAATGATATTACAGTGCAGGAAGAGGCAGAAAGCCCACTGGGCTTATTTGAAGCCTCCACCTATATAATATTTTTTAAAAATCACAATACTATAACGAATACAAAAAGAAAATACATATGGTATGAAATATTGTTGAAGAAGCATTTTTACAAGATATGATTTATAATAACAATACAACCTGCTGTCAGGTTGCACAACCAGCTCTGCTCCCAGTAGACCACATGACACTAATACACTGTGCAATACAATAGTTATAGTTTCTGTCTGTATATATAATATTTCAGTTACTGTGAATTCTTTACTGTTTTTTTATTGCTCATTTGCTTATTTATAATACTTATTTCTGATCTTGTTTTTTTTTTTTTTACTATGTCTGTTTGCACTATCCTCTATACTGATGTAATCCTGTAAATTTCCCCGGTGCGGGACTAATAAAGGATTATTTTATTTTATCTTATTTTATTATAAACAACAAGAAAACAAAGGGGGAAAAAATGCAATGAGTCAAGATGTGAATGAGCATGAGTGTGTGTGTGTGTGTAAGTTCATATGTGTGCATTTATGTGCGTGTGAGATTAAGCCGGGTTTGTTCATCACATTTACTTTGTAGTCACAGTATATAATTCATTATTTGTGCATTAAATGAAGACTGCGATGGTGCATTTATATACAAATCTGCCATTAGGAGGCGGTGTTTCTGCAGAAGACATGCTGCCAAACATACTGTAACTCATTTTTATGTTCTTTCTATTCTCATTCATCTCCTCCCTCTCGAATCACACACAGGACACAGACTTCTCAACACAATACATGCCATTTTTATTCAAGAGTTGGTCAATCAACTGTAATAGTAGCAATGGCTCTCATAGGAGTTCTGTACAGTATTGGATTGGGTTGTTTTGGACAGTGGTACACTTGCAGCAAATGTTTATGAGGGATATAAAATATATACTACACATAGCAACGTCATTCAGAGCATTCAGCAGGTCAAACCTTTATCAAAGTGGCAATGCAGACAGTGGTATATAATGCCCAGTTAAGACGGAGCAGAAGTTGTGTATTTTTTCGACATCGTGTACCCTTCCTCTGTTGTTGAAACTGTAAGGCAGTATATGTTTTGATTGCAATGTAGTACGGCTTTTCATCAGATGACTGATTTCCTCATGGTTCAAGAAAAATGTACAACTTTAAATGAGATTAAACGAAATAGCATCTCTGGCTTTACAAACAGAAACCGAACGGTGGTGTGTGTGAGTGAAAAGAAAAAAAAAAAGTCCTTGCATGATGGGATTTTTTTTTTTCGTGCAGGATGTGGTATGACAAGATGGCGACAAAATCAGCAGTAGATACATTGAAGTATTGAAGTAAAGAAGACTGTAGAAATCAATGAAGAGTGGGTGGATGGTGGGAGGCAGCCGCTGAGTATGGTCTCCCTGTGGAAGCAGGTTGTAGCGATCGCAGCCTCATTAAGCTTCAACCTTTGTATTTGACCTCAGGCATCACTCCAGCTTCAGCAGTTCCACGTCGAATATGAGCGTGGCGTTCGGGGGGATGACCCCGGGGTGGCCTGTTACTCCATAAGCCATATCTGGTGTGCAGGTGATTTTTGCCCTCTGGCCCAGGCTCATCTGGAACATAGGAGAAAAGGAACAACCACTGGTTTGTTTGTTTGTATCAGGAGAATATAAAATTCAACACAGAGCAAAATCAAATTTGCTTTAGATAAGAAATGCATCCTAGTCATCAACGTCTTTATTTTGTTTTTCTACATGTAAAAGCAACTTCAAGCATATTTTTGTTTTTTGTTTTGGTGGCAATAGTGTGTTAAGAGTTCCTCTGGGAAAATCCTAAATTCATCACTTGATAGCCAAACATTTGCAATATCAAATTGCAATGCTTTCCTCGCACTAGAAATTTAAACCTATGAATGATATTAAGGAAACACTAACATTGTGAAAAGGATAGGTTTGGTAGTTTTTGACATTAAAGTGGTACTCCAAAAAAACCCAATACCATGTTAAAGAGTGTGTAGTTTCACTTTAAAAATGCTGCCACTTAGCATTTAAGACTGGATTTTTCCCCTTTAGCACTTTAACGTACTAACCTGGAACACTAGTCAAAAATATTTAAAGCAATCTATCCTTATTACTGTTATGTTACAGAGCAAAACAACTAAGAATAACAGCAGTAACTAAATGGTTGGTATGACCCCTTTACATACCAAATACCCCTTTAAATCACAAATATAAATGAATACATGGACTTTAAGCTATAACCAAAAGGGTTAAATGTAACATATTAATGTAATGTTGTGTAATAAAGTGTCTCTCTTACCTGTCCTACTCCTTCCTCCCAGCCCTTAATGACCTCACTCCGTCCAATCTTGAACTTAAATGGCTTGTTCCTGTCTCGGGAGGAGTCGAACTTCTTCCCATTCTGCAGCATACCTGCCAAAGAGGAAACTACATTAACGAAATTCAGAGAGCAGTGACCCCAATTTAGTGGAGAAACTACCCATTTGGATCATCTGATATAAAATAAAGAGCTATTTTTAAACATCTGCATAGTTAAATGCTCTTATGACGAATGCTGTACATAACCTTAATGCATTATCGCCCTTTTATCAGAGCGTGACGCCAGATCAATGCACGCCCTTTTCCTCCCTAGCTAATGTTTTGGAAAGAGGCAATTTAAGATGAAAAAGGGAATAAAAGTCACTCTGGCTCCAGTCTGAGGAATTAATCTGGCGGGGGCTTTCTTATCAGGATGTTGGGTCTGTTTCAATTATGCAAATGAAAAAAGGGAATGTGAATCAGGAAGCATTGGCCTGGTTTACTGGATTATTTTTAAAGTTAACTAGGCCATTGAGCGCCTGTTTCTAGACCACAGGGAGAAAAGGGTAACAAAGGCGGAGCAGTGCCGGACTGTTCCTTCCTTCAGAACAATGACAGACTGTTCAGATATTAATATTTGGGTCATTAAAACACAACTCAAGGCATTTGCACAACTTCAGTCACCTTAGCTGTTCTCCATTAAGGGAATCCAAGCTGCCATTTGAAGCAATATTGATATAGTGATACTGATATCCGCCGGATACTGACTCAAATAGCTTGTTTTGGTATCGGTGACAATAGGCCGATTTGGTATCTGATACCATTATTTTAATCAATAACAAATCAGTCAATTCATAACTGTGTATTTATAGTTACATTTTGCTTTACAAATGAAGGAAAGCACTGTTTAATACATTATGTGTTGTCTTCTCCTGGTTTTCAAGTCTACATTACAGTAATGTGATGTAATTTGTATGAATATTTGTTTTATTATTTACCCACTCAGTCATTATATCCACATTACTAATTATTATTTATCAAAAACATAATTGTTTAAATGCGATTAATAAAGCACCAGTGGTCAACCCTACAATACTGTCTCAATAACGATAAGAGGTAATTGGAAAAAAATATTGTGATATTTGATTAATATCAACAACAAAAGATCCTAACACAGGTCACCAACAAACAAATACAAGCATACTGTAGTCACCAAAAAACAATGACCATGAATTTTTCTAATGATTGTTACACTATTAGTCTTAATCTGTATAAAGAGATCAATATATAATAGTTTTTCCTTGTCAATATCCTACATTATAACGAGCCATCCGGGAGAAATACATAGTTTATGTTATACATTCATAAGAAGTCAGTAGTACACGATTCAGTCTGTGAAATTAATGAATAGATTTCGTTATATATATATTATTACTTGTTATTTAATGCCCTGCATTAGACAAAAGCGAATGTTAATTGTTTCTCAATAGAGGTTCCAGAAAATGCACTTAATTATGCTATATATCAAAATGATGATATAAAATGACATATACCATGACTGAATATTTTATCCTGATCGCCAAATCCTGATATAAATAATAATAAAAACAACTAGTCGCGCAGCTTTGAGTCAATGTGGCATCATGGGAAAAAAACATTCACAAACATCCACTTGCATTTTGGAGGTTGATATGTGATATCCCTTTGATTTATCTTTCTCATGTAGTAATTCAAGTGTGAATACTTGGCCTTTGAAGGTGTGTGCTCGCCGAAGTCTTCCAGTCATATGAACGTTGGTACTGTACTGCTTCTCCCCTTTCACCCCCCCGCCCCCGAAACTTAGCAGGTCCATCATTTCCAAGTATCACAGCAGCCCCGGATACCAGCGGACTGGGCTCGGTCCAACCGTGGAGTCACAGAGTGCACTCACCGAGGCAAAGACCACCTGCTGCAGGGCATTCGAGTAGCGTGGAGGCAACTGCGGAAAAGCAGGTTCAGTTTCCGTCAGAAACAGGTTATGTTCGCGGGTGGGAAGCCAGTGAGGGATCACGTCCTAGTCGTTGCACTAATTAGTCTTACTGGTTGGTCTGCTCAGAAACTGCTGGCGTAAAAGTGTACACCGTAAAAACTTCTGTATCGTTAAAGGGCCCCTCCATGCTAGGCTGAAAGAATAGCTAACAACTCAATCCTAGCAGCGGCCTGCAGAGGGGTTATCAGCAACAGGGACTCTACATACTGGCAACTGGCTAAAACCAGTTTGAGAAAGAAAGAAAGAAACATTGGAGAACAAACTACAGACTACCAACTACAGATGGTATTGCAGGATGTACTGTTTCAATTCTTGCTACAAGATCTATAAAGACAGGAAAGGCCTAACAGGTGCTTGTTTCACTCAAGAATGTCAGACGTCATGTCTCTTGCGGGAAAAGCAAAAAAAACATCCCAGACTCCTCCTACACCCCATCAGTGCTCCGTTATCACTCTTTGGACAGCAAAGCACGGGTGGGGTCTCTGCAAAAAAAATAAAAATAATGAAGCAGCAGGGCCCCGTCCCTTCCTGAGGCTGACTCCCACACTCTCTCCTCGTTAAAGGCTTTCACTTGGTGGTGTAGGGCTCTGGCTAGATCTGCCAAAAAAGAAATCTGTGGCGCAGAGGGGTGGGGTTATTTTTACTCAGTTTACTGTATCCTGTCTCACCCCCGTCTGTCTAGGCCGGCTGCCAGCACAACATCCCCTCCCTCCCACCCTCCCACCCCCACCTCGGCCCTAGTGTGGATGAAATGAGATGCGTGTAAAGCTATCTGTCTACAGACCCATATGTGCTGCTGACGTTCCACAGCTGCAAACGCACACTCTCAGTGGAATGAATAATAATATAATAAAGATAGTTGTTATTACGAGTATTTTAAGCTAAGACAACAAACGGCAAGTTCTGATACCGCGGCACTGAAAGGCTGAAAGTGATCCTCAGCAATGGCTGTAATTATACACTCTTTGAATAAGGGTCCCAAACAGGTTCTTCCTGAAAGGCTCAGGTTCTACCGAGAAGCATTTGCTATTGAAGTACAGTTTTTTCGAGTTTTTTGAGGGTTCTTTGTGAGAATAAGTGTTCCATTGAGAACTCTATTTAGGAGAAATAGAGTTCTTTAAGGATTGTTCAAAAGCATGGGTCTTGTTAGTATCCATAGAAGGTGGAAAGGATAGAATTTCCAGAGAGGGTTCTGGTGGAACATTTCACAGATTTATCTAGGTATAACTCTTTATGTTAAGTTCTAGACAGAAAGATTTGGAAGAGTTCCTTTTATTTTTACTTATCACAAAGGTAGAACCTTTAAGTAAGGTTCCTGGTAGAACCTTAATAAAAGGTTCTATCAGTAACCAACAAGGGTTCTCCCATCAGGATCATCCGAAGAATCCAAATGGTTTTAGCTAGCACCTTTTATTTAAAAGAGTGTACATGCCAAACATGAGTCAAAACTGAAAAGGATATGGGGTTTCCTGGCTCTTCAGTGGACGTGCAGGGACTGCAGGGTAATTATTCACGTGATGTGAACGACACTGTCATATTTCTCCTCATAACACTATCCCATATTTTCCGTTTGGGGCACTGCAAGAAGATATTGTGCCAACTCTCTATCAGAAAAACAAAAAGACAACTCAATATTTAAAGATGTGCTGTTCCACCAACCAGGACACCTGGAGGCCGTCATTCAGCAAAACCTCTAACTGATTTAGGATTTGTTTTTAGAAGCTGTATATCAACTCTTTTCCTTTCTTTCTTTAACTCTGCAATGTTGGGATTGAACACTTCCCACGGCATTCAATCACAAGTTTGAGTTTGTCATCTCCTGACATACAACCCTGCGTTTCAGTCTCTATCTATTTCTGTGTCACACACACACACACACACACACACACACACACACACACACACACACACACACACACACACACACACATACTAGACAAGAGCCATTAGGGTCTCAGCTTCAGCACGTTTCATGGTGGAGTCTGGAGCTCAAACATGGTAAGGAAAGACGTCCACATTTAGGCATGACATCATATCCAGTAGGCCTGTTGCTCCGAAAGCTCACACCTCTTGTCAGTGGAGACGGACAGGGCTGTTTATCCTCACGGCCTAGAGCCAAACTTCATCAATCGCAGAAACCCAAAGGCTGCCGTTGTTTTATTTAATATTGACCAATATTGGATCTGCTTCCATTTTTCTTCCTTCAGGAATGAGCTTGAGTTTTGCAGGATTGCTGGCTCAGCTCGGCGCACAAACAGGGAACAAAAAGCCAAATTTTTTTCCAAATCTACGATCTGCCCTCGATTTACCATTTGGCTTTTCAAGCTTCTAATCAGTCGTATATACACTCTGTAACTGGCCCAGGCAGCTCAGTGTACATGTGTGAAGATATAGCAAGGCCTGTGAAAGATGATCCGTGTCTGCTCGTCTGTGCAGCCATGACAGAAAAAAGAGAGGGTGTGTGAAGGAGTGGGCAGCTTTTCTAATTATTTTCGTCCATGCAAGAGCCCTTACTTACCTCCTCGAGGCAATAAGCACTCTGCTAATTTGGGCAACTACAAATCCCACAAGAGTCAGAGGGGTGGGGGTGGGGGGGGTCACTCACATATCTGTCTGTCTCTGTGCTCTTGTGTATGCATGTAACAAAATCCCAAAGAAGGTCAAAAAAGGTAAAGCAGTTAGCAAGTGTGTCGAAAACATGAGTGGTTTCCAATCCCATTATGAAATGGGAAATCACTCTCCTGACCCCTCGCTGATTCTCTTACTTGGCGTTGCTATCTGGAAAGCGTACACCAGCACAGCGGAGGGTGCAGTCGGTGTTTTTTGCACGAAACAGCCAGCTGGATGACTGACTCTGGCAGGCTTATTCCCAGATCTACAGCTAAACTCTATTACCAGCACTATCTCTTTATCAGATCTTGAACTAATCTTGTATTTGAGCTTTTAAATAAACCAAATGTGGGTTAGTGTCCCGCTCTACTACAGACTACTGACCTGAAGAGTAAGTATGTAATCCAGAATCCTCAGTTGTTCAGCTTTCATACTAATTTCTAGATAACTAGCCAACACCGGCTGAGCATACCAATTACAGTTTTTTTGTCGATTACTAAAACGCAATTTCTAAAACAAAGGCATTCTTTGTCCCAAATATACACATAAAAACAAATACACAAAATATCTCACAAATCTTTCAAAAGCTAACACTAAATTCAAACTATATGAACTCTTGTTAATAGTATATGTCAATACTCATAACAGTATCAGACCCAATAACTTGAAGATGACATGAACATAGTTACTGTATTGTGAACTAAATACCATATATTGCAATTACAGTCAATCCCATCTTCTTTGTGCGAATTCTATCTACAGTGTTCAAACTGTAATAGAGATTAACAAAAAAGAAAATTATGAATCTGAGTACTTTGACTTCTTTTTGCCTATTAAAGGAAAGTAAACGAACAACTTAAAAAACTGTGGGTTTAAAAAAAAAAAGATAAATACATCTTTGAGGAATCCTTAAATGATGAGTGACTTGCTGTGACGTACTTACTACACAACTAACACTACTTATTATAATACAAACTCTCATTTTCTCCAACAAGACCTCATTCTTCAGCTAATCTCCGAGCTTCAGCTCAACACTAAAGTATTATAAATACATGGTGTACGGCTCTGCCTTTAAATACCGGCGCATTCTTTTCCATTTACCCGCTGCAAACGCATTTCCCCTGCTGACACAATAATATATTTATAGCTCTTTTTGTGTTCCATGGACAAGGCTCTTGCTATGACTTAGCTCTGCATTTCTTTGCGATACCGGGAACTTATGGGTAAATTCTGTTAGTCACAAAAGGGAAAAAAACCAGTTTGGTGACATTCAGGAAAGATGATCAGTACAATAGAAAACAGATGAAAACAAAGCATGAGTGTCTACCAAACCCACACAATCCAGACTGAGCATCGATCAGGCCCAAAGGAAAATACTTTTTTCTCCACTGTCCTAAATAGTTGAACACATCAACATTTATTATCCAGAGTTAACCCAGACTATTATCACAAATACATTAGGAAATTCCGAGAAAGTAAGGGAAGCCAAATCGTCAATATCGTAACAGATAACGCACATCCATTTTAAAATGCCTAAAATGGGTGTGCGTTTAGCCTTGATGTTTCGCCAAATCCCAAACATCAAGGCTAAAAATTCACACCCACATGCAGTAGAATACAATAATTCTCACCCACAGTCAAAACCTGTTTACTACAGAGTCAGGGAGTGAGCAATAACTGTTATAGCCGTGTAATAACAGATGCCCAGACAGACTGATGACTGTGAACTAGGTTTTGTTTACTTTCTGTCTGACCTAGTTGTCTGGGCTGCCAACCCCGGGGCACCGAATAACCCAATTTATTCTTCACGCCTCAAAAAAATAGGAGACAAACATGAAAGAAGAGTATCTGTTTGTGCGTATGAACATGTGTGTTCTTTGTGTGCAAGTTGGAACAGCCTCTAAACAGTAATCCAAAATTCCTCCAACAAAACAAAAGGAAAAATATCATATTATTTGGGTGTGGTGGCTGCCGCACCCTATCTATGGAAACTTAAAAGCGGCACACAGGTGCATACATCTCTTGCAGACGGTTTTTGCACACTTTAGAGTGAGCTGGGCTGCAAACTGAGCCGTGCTGCGTTCAAAATACTGTTAAAAAAACAAAAACAAACGTGCAAACAGAGCCAATTTCCTCCTCTCGCAACAAAGAGACAGGAAAGATGTCTGGTTCCACGATTTGCCAGAAGCAAAGAAAGGGGTCAGTTACCTATGTAATGCACAACACATGCCTGGCCCTTCTTTGGAAATGTTCTTCCTGTTGAGAAAAGAGAGAAATGACATGTTAATTATTGTTATCTGTACACCTCAGAAACTTATTAACAATGAGTGTGTTAAGTCTGGTGAGGAGCTCCTGGCAGGAATACCATAGGAATGTAGACGCAGACATGCTGAAGTCAGATATGCATGTTAGTCTCATCCACATTTTGAAACTTAAGCCTGGAGGCTTCTTTCCCAGACCAAGGGGCTATAAAACCCTCTCTAAGTGAGTTATTACTGCACTTGACAAGGAGACATAAAGCCTTGAGGACTTTTGCAGGTCTCCCTGGCATGAATACACTTTTATCATGTGCAATTTTCCAAATTTAAAGAGACAGCTTAACAATAACAGTGTGGAGTAATCTGGAAAGATGCAGCCAGTGATGGGCTCTGCAGACCCCCCCCTATAATAACTACAATATCAACAAAACAGTAAATTGCAACCTATCTGACAAGAAACCTGCAAAATCTCTGCATGCAAAATTATATTTTATGCACATTATGTTGATATTTGACATTTTCCTTGGGGGAACCACAGACACCCCACCACCACTGCCAGCCACCCCCGCATCAGAGCCCTCTCAAGCGGATAGATCAACTTACCATCACCGGGGGATATTGTCTCGACCTCCACGCCCATGGTGGTGCAACAGTAGTTCAATAATTAAGGTTTGCACAGCCAATGTCGCCCGTTAAGCAGCTACAACTCGGGCTGTGTGCTCGGTGAGAACCATGCATGCAGGCGACACCACGGATTCCCAAGATATTTCCTAGTTTGCAGCGCAAGACAGCGTCGAGATCTAGAACTACAAACGTACGTCGTCTTCAGCCCTGTTTGCGTCACACGGACGTGACGCTAAAGTTGATACCCGTTCTTTTATTTAATTTTATTTTTTCATTTTGTGGTTAGTTAACGTTTTATTCTTTATTATGGTGAATAAAAAATTTAAAAAATTGCTCATTCGCCGTTTAGTACAATTCAACTACATTTCCCAGAATGCAACGTGAACGTCAGGTTTTGGGCGTTACGCTAAAGTTGATACCCGTTCTCTTATTTAATTTTATTTTTTTAATTTTGTGGTTAGTTAACGTTTTATTCTTTATTATAGTAAATAAAAAATTATAAAAAAAATATTAATTGCTCATTACACACGCAGCGCCATCTAGTACAATTCAACTGCATTTCCCAGAATGCAACGTGAACGTCAGCTAGTTTTGGCCGTTACGCTAAAGTTGATACCCGTTCTCATATTTAATTTTATTTTTTCATTTTGTGGTTAGTTAACGTTTTATTATTTATTATAGTAAATAAAAAAAAAAAAAAAAACTATTAATTGCTCATTACACACGCAGCACCATCTAGTACAATTCAACTACATTTCCCAGAATGCAACGTGAACGTCAGCTAGTTTTGCTTCCGGGTCCAGTAGAAATAGCACATTTCAGACACATTTGAACCGGTAAAACGTGACTTAATGGACGGGGAGACTCGCTCTGAGTGGATTCCACATGAGGTTGTAGTTTTATAAGGTATGGACAGAGTAAACATACATGTTTGTTTATATATTCACATGATTATTAGCTATTTACTAAGCTGCATATGATGCTAGCTAATGGCTAACTTTAGCATAACAGTGAGTATGAACTGGTCGCACAATGATGACGTTTACAACCTCACACCAATGTAATGCAACCTTTCCTGTGTGCATTTTATTATTTATATATTATATATATTATAGCCTCTCCATACAGTATGAATACACTGAAGTAGAATAAATATTATTATATTATTAAATATTTTTATTGAGGGGATGATTTAATTGGCCCAAAGCTATCATGGCAGTTTCATCAGATCTAAGAGAGTAAATGGTGTGGTGAGACTCCCTCTGAACACACAGTGATGTTAAAGCCCTAAAGGTCCTCACAGGACCGGTGTGTTGTTAAGGTCATTCTGTGTAAGCAGCTAGAAGTGTTCGTCACCACTGCCTCAGCTCAGGCAGAGGGGATTAAGGCATGTACTTGGAAGGAGAGACGAGAGGCTTTCGCTATTCTTAACCTGCGTAGGTATAGGCATAGGCAACAATAGCTTCTCCTGTGCCGGACCCACTCAGACCGGACAGGTCTCAGTCATCAATGTGAATCTTCTGAGTCTAATTTCTTTGATTTTTTCAGAGTCTTCACACCTGCCAGGATGGATCTTGGTAAGGCAAAGCTGCTTCGGACGGGTCTCAACACCCTGCACCAAGCCATCCACCCTGTGCACGGGATAGCGTGGACGGACGGCAAGCAGGTCTGCCTGACCTCCCTCTTCTTAGTCAATGGAGAGCTGAATTTCGGGGACACGAACGTTATCGGGCAGTTTGAGCACGTCCTGGGGCTCTTCTGGGGCCCGCTGTGCTGCTCGGACTCCCCCGCCCTGCTGGCTGTGCAGCACAAGAAGCACGTTACCGTGTGGCAACTGCAGCTCAGCGCGCTGGAGCAGAACAAGCTGCTGTGCACTCAGACCTGCGAGATGAGCGAGCCTTTCCCCTTGCTCTCCCAGGGCTGCGTGTGGCATCCTAAACTGGACATCCTGGCCGTGCTGACCAAGAGGGACACTTCTGTGCTGTTTTCTGTCAGAGTGGACAACAGGAGGGTTAAAGCAGACATCAAAGTTAGTGGACTCATCCACTGTGCGTGCTGGACTAAGGACGGCACGCGCCTGGTGGTGGCTATAGGAAGTTCTCTGCACTCGTACGTCTGGAATGACATCCAGAAGAGTCTGGTGGCGTGCTCCTTCTGCCCCATCTTTGACGTGGGAGGCTACATCTGTGCCATCGAGGCCACGGGCGAGGCTCAAGTAGCGGTGGCGACAGAGCTGCCCCTGGACAAAATCTGCGGGTTAAATGCCGGCATAGCCTTCGACATGGCGTCAGAGGTGGAGTCCCTGCAAGGCCACGGCTCGCACGTGAGTATCTCAGAGGAGGACAACGTTGTGGAATCGAGAAGAAGATCTTCTGAATCGGAGCGGTCCTACATCCCCAGTCCAGGCCCCCTAGACCTCACCCACCTCCTGGCGAGGCACCGCCGCTCCGACCCCAGCCCCCTTCTCCACCTGCGTCGCAGGGACACCATGACGGGCTCTGGCCAGGACTCCTCGCACCTCATCCTGGTCACCTACGAGCGCAAAGTCACCACCAGCCGCAAGGTCAGCATCCCCGGGATTTTGGTCCCGGACATCGTGGCGTTCGACCCGCGCGGCTCCACGGTCGCGGTGGCCTCCAACACCTGCAACATGGTGCTGGTGTACTGCATCACGGCCTCCGCCATGCCGAACATTCAGCAGATCTCCCTGCAGCCCAGCGAGAGGCCAAAGGGAGTCTGCTTCCTCAACGACAAGATGCTGCTGCTGATGGTGGGCCGGCAGAAGTCCAACGACCCGGCCTTCCTCCCATCCTCCAACACCGACAAATACATCCTTCGTCTCATAGCCAAAGAGCTGCTGCCCGATGGAGAGGTTCCAATCACACCACCCCCCTCTGCTCCCAACCGTGAGACGGCTGCTTCTAATTTCTGCGCACGGATTAGGAGGCACTCGGAGAACCTATCTAAGGACGACAGGGAGCGCCCAGTGATAAAGGACTTGGTGTTACCGGGTGGGGGAGTCTTTCGCTCACCGGGCAACAGGCGTACGCTGGTGGAGGAGGTGAGGAGCGGCGAGCCCAGCCCCGTAGCCAGCTCTGTCGACTTCTTCGACCGAGCCTCAGACAGAGCCCTCTCCAGCACCTCCTTGGTCACGGTGGAGAGTTTCGACATGGACCACGTCAACCGCATGGCCAGCCTGGCGGTGGCCGGCCAGGCCAGCAGGGACTCCAGCCGGGCCAGCTCTCCTCGCCACGAGCCCTCGGACAAGCTCCACACGGACCCGACTCTGCCCTATCCCGAAAAGGCCATGGCCCCGGCCAAGGAGCGGGGACTGGAGCAGCTGGTCCACAACATGGAGAGGCTTTTTACGCGCTTTGCAGACGTACAGCAGTGCCTGATGGAAATTAAAGATTATAACCAGAATGGCAAGAAGGCCCCGAGTTTCTACCCCAGCGCCTCTGAACCCCCCTATGTCAACGTCACGTGTCAGGTACAGTTCTACTCAACACATTTTCTCTGTGTGTTTGTAACAGATAATAAGCCTAAACAGGGAGGAGGAAATGCTCTTTCATTCTACATTCTCTGTCAGAAGCAGCTTATGCATGAGAGGCTTAAACAGCTTAATCAGCGGGAATTTAAGGATAAGACAACCGAAATACCTGGAATCATTTAATGTGTTACAGACACAAGACTATGGTTTGTTTGATTATCAAGTATCAGATCAAGACAGGGGTTACCTGTTTATATTATACAGTACCAGTCAAAAGTTTGGACACACCTTCTCATTCAACTACTTTGAAGAATGTAAAATATAAAACATATTCTGGTTTGTTGAGCATTTGTTTGTTTACCACATAATTCCATATGTGTTCCTTCATAGTTTGGATGTCTTCAATATTAATCTACAATGTAGAAAACAAATTAAAATAAAGAAAAACCATTGAATGAGAAGGTGTGTCCAAACTTTTGACTGGTACTGTATACATATATATATATATATATATATATATATATATATATATATATATATATATATATATATATATATATATTAGCATTGAGCTTGACTTATTTTTTTTTCTTTACTTTCTCCTCCTTTGTGCGTGTGCAGAAGCAGTTATCAGAGAATGTGTTCATCGATGAGCGGAGGCCGGTGCTGCTGTGTGATGGGAAGCTGTGTCTGCGTGCCCTTCAGGACCTCTTCAGCCTGACTATTGTGGAGATGATGTATGGTATGTACAGCGTTGTTTGCCTCTTTTTCTAAATGGCACTTCCAAGGCTCAGTTGCTTTTCAGTTTGGTGTCATAAAGTAGGGCTGGGGTGATAATTCAATACGATGAAACGGCGTCTAAATTGATGGAAACGAGCACATACTAACTCAAATTTCAAACATAGTCAAACAAATATTGTCTTAATAAATTACGTTGTATTTTTGTGCATGCATGCAAACAAAGTCAGTACTAGTTTCTTTGTCTATAATTTCACTTGTAACTGTTGCAAACTTTTCAAGGAAGTGTATTTAATTCACTTTTCCTTGACATTGCGGCGCCTCGCAGCTAGCGTTGCATACAACAGCTTTGTGCCTGTGAGATTGTTGTGACAGAGTTTACAGCGATAATAAATGAAAACCACTTAGAAGGAACTCCTCTGGGGAAGTTCTCTCCCCTGTGAGGATTCTCAGCAAGCTTGTGTGATTGGCTTCCTCCCTTGCGAGGTCAAGTGGAAGTCATCAGATAGATAGATTGTCCAAGTTACTCTATTTCAGTTTTTTGAAACCTTCAAGTTCCCCTTTCAGGATAGATTTGATTTGATAAAGAATCTCATATTGTATTGTACAACACATTCTAGCATTGT
This sequence comes from Anoplopoma fimbria, assembly GCF_027596085.1. Classification (NCBI taxonomy): domain Eukaryota; kingdom Metazoa; phylum Chordata; class Actinopteri; order Perciformes; family Anoplopomatidae; genus Anoplopoma; species Anoplopoma fimbria. The sequence continues at coordinate 4,098,527 of NC_072466.1, forward strand.
TGTCCTGTTGCTGAGCATACGCTATAATTGGAAGTGATTAAAAGGCTAGGTCAGATTACAAGGTTTAGAACAAAAGCAGCTTACTAATCTTTAATGAGCATAGTGTTTAGTTGCTGTAGCAACACACTGTCCTTAACTGGGACACAGCAGCAAGCATTAGCTATCTCAAACGCTTAACTTGATAATGAAACAGACGTCAGATGTATAGAGAACCAACGTGGAGCCAACAGTCTTTGTGTTGTCTTTGCAGGTCCGTTGTGGGTCGTGCTCGTGGCAGACGCAGACGGCTTTGTGCCTCTGACGTTCAAGCCCAAAGAGGAACTTACCGTGCGGAACGGGAAGCGGAAATCTAACCTGAGGACTCCTGGGAGTGCGGAGAACTCCGTCCCATCCAGTCCAGCCCCCGGCCAATGCCCCAACCTGCTCGCAGACTTCTCCACATAGTGCCTCCTGACACACGACTCAGTTTATATCCTCGTAACTTCCAATATACAGATAACACATTTATTTTTCTATTGAAGAGCAGTAGCGAGGTTGAGAAGGGGCTGCCTATTCAGATGTGATGTTTACAAGTTGCTGCTTTTGAAATGACAGCTTAACCCAAAGAATGTGTTTTCTTTCATTTATTGTTGACAAAAAGGCAGTCCTGGTACAAGAACCGATAGAGGCTTATGTATGATGTAAATGTTTTCTTCTGTATTTGTTATTACTGGAGCACTGCAGAAATCCTTACTTGAATGAAATCAAGATTTGACCCATAAAACTTCTGCATTGTCACTTTTATGCTGAATGGTCCCACTCATTTGATCTAACATTGTCATGCAACACTCTGGGTTGTATATAATCATGTCTAAAATGTTAATAAGAACACAGTTGAAGCACTTTTTCTTCCATACTTATAATGTTACCAAGCTCAGTAACACAACTGACCACTAGAGGGGGCAAGACTCAACAGAAACGTTCCTGTCATTGCTATACATTGTCAATAAGAGCTCTATTGAAGACCAAAAAAGTGTGAAAGTATGTCTTGTTTCAAAAACAAAATCTTTCGGATGCATTTTGAATATTAAATCTGCATTACTAGAGTGCACTCCTTTTGTGTGTAACTTATTTCACCCAACAGAAACACAACACCCACATTTATTTGGTCTATTAACCAACTTCTACAACATTTATTCATTTCATATCATCAGCCCTCAATAATCACATATGGTAAATAAATAACAGTGTTGTAGAGCTAAACACAGCAAATAACGGTATACATTCATTTATATAAATTAGGTTATCTTATTATATATTTATATATCCAAGATGGCTGTACAGTACATGTGAAAATGAAACAAAAAAGTTTACATTAAAACAGTTTAACTATATATCAGTGTAATATACACTAATGGTCGACTTTCCAGCGGAGGTAACTGGAACACTTGGCTTTGTGGATTCACTTCATTCCAGATCCAGGTCACACATTATTCAAATCTTCCGTTGTTCTGGAGCCGATGCTTTGCTTTCTGTGGGGAGACATCAATATGTGGTATTAATAACAGTGATGGAAAGTAACTAAGCACCTTAACTCAAGAAAACTAATTCACTTTATAAAATATGCACTGTTGTAGATTAAATTACCCATCAGTGGAGGAATAAAATCAACTCGACAAAATATTATATTTATTCTTAGATGTAAATTATTCTATAATGAAGAACTAAAACTGATTAGAGACATTTTGCATAATATTTTGAGTTTATTTACTCAGAATACTTTTGATCTAAAAGTATCATTTTAAATACAGGACTTCAACAATGCTATCATGATTAAATATTTTTTACATTGTGGTATTGCTACTTTTACTTTAACTAATGATCTCAATACTTCCTCCCCCACTGATCAATAGTATATTAAATGATTATAGCTTTATTGGAATAATGTCACAGCTGAACTGGTGGCAATAGCTTGTTCCATGGTCCAGATAATAAATGAAAGGGACGTAATATATATGCAATATATGCAAACAATATCAATGTCATTGCATTGATTAAAGGGGTACTCCAGCAATTTAGAGAAGCACTTTCATAAAATTGGAGGAGTCACTAGAGTCAAAATGAATAAAGAATAATTAAAATCAAACCAGCAGGGGCTGCTGATATCCTGACTTTTATTCAACTCAATGGCGTCTTTTATTTTTACCCTTACTGCCTCACATAAGTGCCCATATTTTTTAAACACACGTTTGTAATGCATACTTTCTGTTATAGATTTTCCGTCTCAAACACAAGACAAACTTTCTTAAGGAAAATTACCATAATGACATCATCAGGGTTAAAGAAAATAACCCTGATGATGTCATTGGGGTTTTATCAAACTTTACACAGCTCCCTCCAGAGCTACTAAAGATAATATACAACCGCATTTACAGGCTGAATAGAGCTCCTCACGACGAGTAAACTGAACCTAGTTTGTAAATATGTTTTTTTACCCCCATCAGGTGAACATTTATGGTTTCTGCTCACCGTAGCTCATCCAGGCAGAGTCTGTTCCTGAGCCGTACGTCTTCGCTGATCGGGTAGAGCAGTAGGATCATTAACCCCGTCACAATGAAGGCCACGGGGGCCGCACCGATCAGCAGCTTCAGGGTGTACACTACAGGAGCAGGCTGCTTGCAGGCGCCGGTGTCATACCCTGCAAATCTACACACACACAAACACAGAGATCCAATTTACTCACAGGTTACAGGAAATCGACATCCCAGCCTGACGCTGCAATACTGCAAATGAGGCCAACTGCACACCTTTCACATAAAGAATCCTACATCAGGTCTGGGGGTTAATGCATTTCAGATACAGCTGCAGAGCATCATAGAGTGTGTGAATTAATGGAGCATGTCTGAGAGGAAATGCAGACTTACTCCAGACAGAGGGTGGACACTCCCAGGGAGATTCCCGCAGCGAACTTGGTGAAAAACACGTAGAAGGAGTAGAAGATGGCCTCGTGGCCTTTACAGTAGGGGTTGGCCAGTCTGAAGTCATCCACCACATCCGGCAGCATGGACCTGAATTGCACACAAATACATGCAGAGTTGAAGATAAGATAAGATAAGATAAGATAAGATAAGATAATCCTTTATTAGTCCCGCAGCGGGGAAATTTACAGGATTACAGCAGCAAAGAGGATAGTGCAAACAAGAGACATAGTAAATAAAAAAAACACAAGATCAAAATAAGTATTATAAATAGCAAATGAGCAATAAAAAACAGTAAAGAACAGCAGAGAATCCACAGTAACTGAAATATTATATATACAGACAGAAACTATTATAAATATTGCATTGCACAGTGTATTAGTGTATTAGTGTATTAGTGTCATGTGGTCTACGGGGAGCAGAGCTGGTTGTGCAGCCTGACAGCAGCAGGAAGGAAGGACTTGCGGTACCTCTCCTTCACACACATTAATCAGTGTTTTCAGTTTTTTTGGGGAGGATTTTGGGAGTCTTTGTCTAAGACATGATGCTTGCCTTAGACCTCCCTCACGCTCTTACTTTAACCATCCTTCACAAATCGGTAGCAGGTCGTCTTATAGCTCTCCGATAAACTCGTGGGCTAAAATTACAGTGCTAATAACAGGATTAGACGATGAGCAGCATGCGGTTCCACCATCCTCAGCCCACAGAGACGATAAACAATCAGCCCCTTCCAAAATAAACATGGCCCCCGTGGGAGGCCCCTGTAATTTGGGGTTTGAGGGAGGAGACCAAAGACGAGCGAGAAGCGAGAAGAAGACTGCTCTACCTCCGGCGGCGTATTAGCTCTGTTGATGGTAGAGAGGATTAATAGTAGACATCGCCTCTAATTCATAAAAATGACATCACTTTCGTGACCGTGACATGACCCAAGTGAAGGGACAGGAGCCTCCAGGCAGCGAGTCACCACTAACAGCAGGTTTGGAGCCATATCATGGTTTGATTAATGGCGCTTTTCATCAAATCAAAGGGACTTAACATGAGCAGCGCAACCACTGCACAGACAGACTTATAGAAGGACGGCAGTTACATAAACAATGTCAGAGACTCGTGGGTTTGGAATATTTCAAGGGTATGAATCCATATTCTACGGATATAAAGTAAGCTGTAGCATATATTTTTTAATCGTCTTTGGGGGAAAATAAACTTGGCAGATGGTTGGGAGACGCCCTGGACAGTCGGCACAGACGGACTCTCATATTTAACAACATAAAGGGTCTACAGTCCACCTGGTTTGCCTGTTTTTTAAACTGCTGGAGGAAATTGGAGCACCGTGTTTACGTGATCTAGTAAAATATTATTTAGCTCCAATATTTAGACTATTTTTTGAGATTTTTTGGTGTTTTTGAATAAGTTATTTATGTTAAAAGTGACATTTTTCTCCAGGAATAAGGTGGGAAGACCTTTCCAATGAAATGAGGGGAAATGAGTAACCCCCACTACAAACAACGAGGAAGCTATCACATCTGGATCTAGATTATCCTACGGACATAAAGATAGTAGACCAAGTAATGTATATACTCCTCTTGGTTCCTGTGCTTTGCATGTGTTCATTTTCTCCTTTTCTTTTGTAAAATGCCTAAAAAGGTTACAAATAAAAAAGTGACAATAAAGAAAAAGCGACACTCATCTTGAGTGAAGTATGATCTCACCATGGCAACAGGAGCGAGGCAGCCACACTGAGTCCAGATGCGACAGCCACGACGTAGGCCACCACGACATTGGGGATGAAGACCAGCATCAAGGTGAAGGGCATTATCCACTAGATAAAAGAATAAAAACTATTTAAAAAGTCTTATAGAAGAGGATGCCACATTCCCATCTTCATCCACAAGATGGCACAAACATCAAAGTGTAATATTTGGAGTTGAAAGCAAACCAAAATAAAAACAGTAGACTCACTGTGATTCCGCAAAAAGCCGCCGTCTTCTTCCCAAACCTCTGCAGAAACCACTGCCACAACGGGATGCTTATCACCGCGGAAACCTGCGTCAACATGTGCAAGTGGATCATGTGAAGGGAACGGTTTCGGATGTGATTCAGTCTCAGTAAGATAGCCCGGGAAAGATGATGAAGGTGATATATGTGTGCATATGACATGTAAGGGTGTGCAAATGTGCAATGAGACACAGTTTCCTTTGTCAACATGAGATATTTGTCACAAAATGACAATAATCTGTGATTCATGTGAAACAGCTGCTGTGGTTCAAGTAAAGGTTGAATGTGGTCACAGGGATAACAGTCATAAAAATAGTACCAATTAAGGAGTTATGAAGTGACAATGTATGCAGTGTTGCTCAAGTTGAATCTTCTTTTTTTTCATACTGCTATACCTTTGTATTTTAGAGACATGGCATATATATCTTTGGGTGCTTTGTGAGGTGCATCAGGGGTAAAAAGCTGCACTCACCAGGATGGTCAGCACAATATTCTGGAAGTGATCCCTCAGGTCGGCGGCGTAAGTGCAGAAGAGGACGAAGTTGCTCTGTACCAGCTGCGGAAATCAGAGATCGAACGTTCAGAATATTCACTGGTGTCTTGTCTACTCAGCACTGTCGCTGGGCGCTCAGCTTGCTGACTGCTGACGGCGTTTTGCAGTGATTTATTCCCAACCCCCGGGGGCCTCACAGGGATGACAACTGACACCTCCACTGAGATGAGAGTGTGCGCAAATATATACGGAAATAGATCCGATGCAAAAGTTGGAGCAGTCTGGAATTATTTGAGCTGCCTAAACCCCAGGTGTCAAAACTGAAGCGTCAGGCTACAAGTGACAAAGACGTCTATCGCTCTCGGCAGACTTGAAAACATGCTTTAAACCGTGAGCCTTCAGTAAGTGCTCTTCCATATTGATCAAATCAACATCGAGCGCCAGCAAATTCTTCCCCATTGTCAGGAAGCAGGACTCCATTTGCTGTAACGTCGAGTGTCGTGTCTGAGAAGCGCTTTAACAAAAAGTAAATAGATGTTCTTTTTTTTACCTGAATGGCGACAGTGATGAAGAGGAAGGCGGCGGTGAGAGTGAGGTACGGCCCGTGTCTCATCACCAGGATGAAGCCCTGGTGGAATGGGATCTGCTTCTCCGTCCTTGGGGCGTACGGATCTGAAATGTGATGAAATTAGATGTGGAATTAAGATACGAGTATGCAGCATATTTATCGAATAACACGCAGTAAGAGAGAGGAGATGGGTTTTGTACAGAGGCATTCCTGGAACTGCCGAGCTGCATTGCAGTGGATGCTGCTTTTCAATTTATATAATAAAGATCAGAGAATGAGAGCAAACGCTGGCAGATCCCCAAGTAGTTCAATGACACTCGTACTGAGTAGGAAAAGTGCAAAAGTGAATGTTATTAACTATAAGTATGACCCGCGGCTACTAATTTCATCTCTAGCTCTACTGATTTAAATCCAAAATGTGTTCCCAAATGTGGAATAGCTCATTAGGGCTGATTTTCATCACTGATTTATGTATGGTTTCTTTTTTTTTATTAATCATTAGCCTATAAAGTGCAGAAAAAAAAACATGTTCCCAGATCCCAAACAGCCCAGAACCGGAGGATATTTAATTTAAAATGTTGTAAAAAAATAACATTTGAGAAGCTGATATCAGATAATGTCTAACACTTTGCTTGATAATTGATTTTCAAGCATTTTAGTGTTGCACTTACATGTTTGGAAACCGATAAAAAAACGAGAATGGTCAAATTCAACAGCTCCAGTTAGTCCGGCCAGTCTCAAGCCCAAAAAAAAGGCATCGTACTACTGATTTGACGGATTTGTTGTCTGTAAACTGAACTTTATGCATGAAATTGGTTGAGTGAAGTCATTGTTTTCTCCACCATCAGCACCAAAGAGAAAAAAGCCTCACCGTCTCTCTCTTTGACCCCCAGGAACATCACCAAGGTGCAGACGAGAAACACTCCTCCTATCACACCGGCCGCTATCATGTACACCTCCTTCTGCAAGAGAGAGAGAGAGAGAGAGAGAGAGAGAAGAAATGAACACACATGTAGCAACAACAATCCGTCTCTTCTTAGACAGCAAGCACGAAGCCGGTCTATTCTGAGCCTCATCTTAATCTTTAATTCATAATGTTCTCAAATGCCCCTAAAAAATTGAAATGCCTCATTTCACCGAGCTATGCGTCCATCACAACGTTATTTACTGCTCTGTGTTTGTTTTTCCTGCAGCAGTTTAAATAGCAAAACTCCACCGCAGGCCTCTGGCTGTACAAATACAAGCATAAACAGCAGGAAAACCTCAAGTACAGCTGTATCCCCAAAATACATGCTGTAACCGTTTAATGCACCACCTCGGCAGGAACCGCTCGGCCTTACACAACCTCTGTTTGTTTGCTGTTTTTCAATGTGGCTGAGCCAGCGCTGCATTATTATTTATGCACATCAAACACACCCTGTTTCCGAGGGCAGACCCAGTTTTCCCAGACGGTGTGTGCCACCCTCACCACCAGGAATTTAGCGGGTGGCTGCAGAGGGTTTTCGGGCGGTGAGCGGGTCGCCCCACGATAAGGTTCAACCAAAAGTCCAATCGGGAAAAGAAACCATTTGAAGCCCAAATAGCTGCGGTGCAACCAAAAAATCCAGAGGCAGGACAGTTGGGACTCGTTTCATCCTCACATTTTGAAATCACAGCAGAAGTCGTGTTTATTCACAGCTCTGCAAACTGGAATATTTCATATCATATTGGTTTTCCGTCCAACTTCACACTGAACCGTGAAGTCAAACACCAATATTCCCAACATATTAGAAATCTGGAGTTCTTTGTTCCTAATGTTGTAGCGGGGGTATAAATAGGCCCCCTAATGACTTACAGACTGTGGAGACCCCTTGAATGTGGGGGCCACAGTTTTTTGGAGCCTGATGTGAGGGAAGAACCCCCTTTTTGTGGTTCATGAGAGGAGAGGGGGAGCCGGCTCAGGATGTCGGGTTCAGATATCAAACAGTGATATCTGAACCCGACAATCCCACGGGTTTCGTGGGTTAAAACATGAGGACATGTTGGATGTGAGAACCTGTAGACGGTCCGCAAATATGGACCCAATTTTTGAACAATCCTCCTTTTCATTCAGCGTTGCTTTTTGAGATATTTTGGCGTGAGTAAACTGCCTCAAGCACACAAACTTTAAGTTAAGTGTGAATGCTGATGACAGCCCAAAGTTATTTTCAAAGCGACTCCGTGGCCTACTTCGAGCACACCTGGGCCTCCTGGCCTGGCACCGGTGACACTTACCGAGTGTGACAGGTAGTCCTGGGAGCGCACCAGGCTCTTGACGATCCCGCTGCTGTTGCCAAGGTAACCGTCAGTAATGTTGTAAGGCGGGCAGTGCTTCAGAGTGTGAGCGCTGGCCACGATCTGGCCCTGGATGGCGGCGCCCACGAGCGTCCCCAGCACCTCCATTGTCATTCCTGGCATCACACGAGGAAAAAAAAGATCCAGATATCAGTTCCTGCACTTCAAAGCAACTCACACATTCTTAATTTGCAGTCATTAGCAGCTGCTTTTTAATGCATATTAAAAGAGCTCACGGTAAGCAGTGGCCGAGTCTCGTTCCTTCTGGTCGGTGCTCAGGAACATGGTGAGAGCAGAATAAGGCACGTGGAAGCACTGAAATGGAGCAGAATGACACAGTTATGGTTTGGGGTGAATAATAAATACAAAGTCTGGCACAGCAGCATCAGAACAAGTCTCATAAGGTTAAAGAAAGATAATGAATTTTGAGATTTGATTTATTTCTTAGCGTGGTAGTTAGCTCTAGTTGGTCGGTCCAGATTAAAATATCCTAGCAACTATTCAATTGGATTGATGTGACATTTCCGTACAGACATTTATGGTCCTCACATGATGAATCCTAATGATTCTCCTCCAGCACGGTCACAAGGTTGATATTTGCAGTTTTGAGGGAAGTGACTCATCCACACATTCATGTTCACTTTATGATGAATCGTAACCACATTGGTCGTGGTTTTGATCTAGAGCCATGATCAGGTCAACATTTAGATTTTTCCAATACTTTGGTTTATGACTAAATACCATTGGTGGAAGCGTTTGTTGGAAGTGGCTCATGCAGCACAATAAGTTTGGCTTCCGAATATAAAATTGAGATAAAATAAATAAAGATATTCTGTGTATTTACATGAACAGAGGAAGGGAAATAACTCTGGATTTGGCTATTGGTGCATTTTATAAATTTTAGTACCCATGATTTAAATAAGGGCTTTTCAAGTGTTTGTACTGGGAAGATAATTTACCTAAATAAAAAAAATGTACCTTTTTGGGCCCCATTGGAAATTGTAACTCCACCGGCCATTATTTAAAATTTGCTGAAAAGCCCTGCACTGGCTTTTTAAATACGTCCAAAAGTGATGACATTCCCATAAGATGCTGAACATTATACCTCTTAAACACCAGCATTGTCATCGTGAGCGTGTTAGCATTCACATCAAAGCGTTCATTTAGCTCATCCTCAGCATGGCTTCCCACTCTTTAGTCTGGCGTACAGCATTTGACTCACAATTAAATGGGAACACCCAAGATATGTTTAGACGTCTTTAATCTACAAGTGCCTGAGAAAAATGCGCAAAAAATTAAAAATAATACATTGCAATCTCTGCAGTTTCCAATGTCGGCCAACCTCAGCTCTCTGTTTTTTTCTCCTTCCTCACCACCTCTCCCAGAGAATAGGCGAGCTTCACTTTGTAATTTACACAAGGGCTCAGTCAGCACTGCGGAAGCCGCGACGAAAATAAACGCGGGCCGTGGAAGGATTTTCTAAACAGCATGTCATTTAAATGGGGCCTTTTTACCGGATCGCAAACATTTATAGAATTGAACCTGTTAAACCGTCCGCTTGCAGATGGAGGTGAGGACTAATAAATCGGATAGAAGCCCCATTATAGCTTGATTACATAAACAGATGACTTATTGCATCCTGACCTCTGTTTACAGAGCGCGACCCTCTGAACGATAACAGCTGGCCTCTCCCAGCTCACTTCACACAAACACACACACACACACACACATCCAGAGACAATGAAGGGCAGGCTAAAAGCGGTAACCAGCATTTACCCAGCGAGAGGCTTCCTGGCAGGGCCGAGCGTATACTTATCAAGTAGTTAGAATGACATGCCATTACAGCTCGCCGCAGTGTGACTGCAGCGGTCTGGGCGCTCCGTAGCACATGTTAGATGGGTTACCCCAGAGCGAGGAGGGAGAGAGGTGAACGGTCTGGACCATAATAACAAAAGGCGACCTAAATAACTACACTTCCCCCTCTTTGAGATGAGCTATCTGAGAGCTCTGGGGCTCTAATCTGCTGCATGTCTCACAAATCAAAGTGCAAAACCACACCAGGAGCTGTCGGAGTCTGACATGAGATGACTGTAATCATCTCCTCTTTTATTTTGCAATGTTTGCAGCATTTTATCTATATTGTTACGTAATGTGTCTTCTGACTATGAGCTTCATCACTAGGAGCTTTTTATCTCCCGTTTCCCATCTCGCCGTCTTGTCTTGCGCTGCTTGTCAAAGTCCCGCTGAGCGATTTGAAGCACGCACACGGCATTTCAGATTTCCAAAAACATCACACGCACTCCCGGAAAACAGCGTTTCGCACTTACAGTGATGAGGGTCTGGTAGAGGCAGTAGAAGCCGAGGTACCAGATGAACCTGCCGCTGATGAAGGGAGGAACGAACCAGAGGTAGAAGTAGGAGACCACCAGGAACGGAGAGCAACCCACCATCCTGAAAAAAGAACAACACACAGACACATGTCAGGTGGGAATAAACACTGAAGGCAAACTGTCAATCTGAAGCACACATCGTAATTTCATCTCAATATTTGTTTCAAGCAAAGATGGGTCAACGCAGCCATCGTCACCATTTTAAGAGAAGGGATGACAGTGGTTGTGTTACATAACTTTCATAGCAGTGCAGTGCTCAAAATCAGGCCATATTTCTGGCGGATTACAGGGACGCTAAGCTGACAGCTCAATGATTATGTTGTTGTAAGTATGGTAGGAATCTGTCCTGGGAGGAACGGGTAAGCAGGGAAATACCACAATATTTAAAACCCCATCACGCACACACACACACACACACACACACACACACACACACACACACACACACACACACACACACACACACACACACACACACACACACAAACACACAAACACACGAATATGCAGAACACACTCAAGCAAACGCTGCATGAAGCAAATCTGCTGCGTGGTGCTTTTTGCAGAACTCTGAGTGATTCTGTACGTGGGCCGTGTATAATTCATAGGCAAACAACCGGTGTGTGTTGTTATGGTTGACGTTAAATGATAAACAGCATGACACCAATATATCATCCACCTTTTTAAAGAGCATAAGGAGTTTGTTTGTCATGCAGGTGTATAGCCTGGAACAGCTGCATATTTTACAGGTATAAACAAGGGGACCGATTGGGGTTTTGGTGACTGTGACAAAAAAAACAACCTGCAGAGGGTTTTTCTGAACTCTGACCCATTCCGACTGCACCAGGAGTTGTGAACAGAGAAAGTGGGAGAAAGAGGCAGAGGTGGTGGTGGTGGTGGTCCATTTTCTAGCATCGTCCAGCCTGCCCACCTCACTCTCCTCCTGATTGTTTGCTCAGACAAAGGCGTCCGACAACGCTGGTGCTGCAGTATTGACCGCTCAGTCATGGGAAGCGATTGAAAGGGCGGTTGATGAATGGGACGGTTTAGAACGTTCCTGCAAGATGACTGTGTGTTTCGGGGGAAGAGGCAACAATGGCACTGGCATATTTTCTCCCACACAGTCATGCATGGATACCTATTGGCACCTGTCCCAGTCGTTTTGCACACGTCTTAATTAAGCCAGGGCAGTTTGATAGGAAGTTGGCACACGTTTTTTCTCTCCTGTCTGACTCGTTCCTGCAGGGGTTTAATTAGACAATGTGCAGAGGAACAGAAGGGATTTAGAAGAGGTTAGCGGATGAGAGTGTGCATACTTAATTGACTTTGAGATTTAGTATTCATACAGTGAGAAATACTGTATATTTTACTTTCCAATTTAAGATTTTACATAAAAGATTAAAGATTAAAGCAGTAGTATCAATCAATCAATCAATCAATCAATCAATCAATCAATCAATCAATCAATCAATCAATCAATCAATCAATCAATCAATCTAATAAACGTTTTATTATGATATAGTAGTCACAGGGGCTAAGTAAGTAGTAGTATTTTGCTCATAATACTTAAATAATAATATAATACCTTTTTATTTAATCTAATGGAGTATTTTACACGGTTGTACTGGTACTTTTACTTCATTAAAGGAGCACTTCTTCCTCCACTGATGGCGGAGACAAAAAAAAGTTCTTCTTGGATTGTGCATTATACTACAATCACAAAATAATAAACAGGGCAGCACCCAAGAGGGCGTTTTGTTTTGTTTTTTAACCAAAATGACTCCATCCTAAAGAAGATAAAAATCACTTTATGTCTGGCTGTGGATGTGACAGCCAGTCGGCGGGTGAAACCGCTTCCTGCTGGATGTGCAGAGGGGACTTTCCAAACAGAAAAACTGAGGGAATGTCTTAGAACCTCTTCAAAAATAAACTGATGAGCCCAGATTTAAAATACCCATATTTATACTACACAAAGTATTCACATGGGCACACACACACACACACACACACACACACACACACACACACACACACACACACACACACACACACACACACACACACACACACACACACACACACACTGAAGCTTCTCGTGAGTAATCAACACTGATTTAACCACCATCAGCATCTGTGGCTGGTCACAGTGGACCTGTTCCCCCTCCAGCACTGTCAGCTCGTATTTAATCTTTGGTTTATAATGCAGTAGGCATTACATTCTGAGTGTGTAATTAAAGTAAGTGTCACGCTAGCATATTCAAAAGACATATACTGCACACACACAGACACACATGTACAGCCGCTTATAGGATCATCTATGCAAAAAATGGTGATTTGTGGTAATAGCTTCGTATAATCCACTAAGAATAATTTCACTGAAAGGCCGTGAGATACTTAGCATCTTGTGTACAAAGAAGAGCTGGATGATGCCCAAAAGTGAAATGAGGTGTTACAGAGATGTAATAAAATGTAATCAGTGAGGCATGTTGGCAACACCACTCGTGAAAGAATGCAGATGAACTTCCTCGTCTTTTGTTTTCTGGCCTCCAACGGCAAAACCATTACAATACAGCCCACGCCCTTGAAGAATACACTATGTAAAACTCATCAGTGGGAGAGTCAGTGTTATTAAAGCACAACGGCTGTTTATTCAGCTCAATCCTCAGGTGAGAGGCTCGGGGCAGAGAATAACTTAAAAAAACAATCTGAAACTGGGGCACATGGTTTGTTTTTTGGTTTAGACTTCGCACAAACACTAGCATGATGAAGCGACCGTGATTATGTCTGAGAGAGTGGGAACAAACCAAAACAAAGTTTCATAATCTGTTGACAAATGCAGTCATTTATGCAAATTTCTGTATGTCAACAGCAGCAAGGAGAGGAGGATCATTGAGCCCAAGTTGCACAACCATCTCTGCTCCCAGTAGACCACACATACAAAACAACTGACAATATAAATCTGTGCAATACAATAATTATATATATATATATATATATATATATATATATATATATATAATATTTTAGTTATTGTGGAGTTTTAACTTATTTAATATACTTTACTGTGTTATTACTTTCTTACTTATTTATAATACTTGTTTTGATCTTGTTTTTTTACTGTCTCTTGTTTGCATTATCCTCTCTGCTGCTGTTATCCTGCAAATTTCCCAGCTGCGGGACTAATAAAGGACTATCTTATTTTATCTTATTTTATCTTATCTTCGATAAACAATTAAATGAATGTTCTTTGGCTTCTTTTATTCAATTACTTGTATGTCATCCTTTTTTTGTCTTAAATGTTGAATTACAGTTAGACAAAGCAATTTTGTGGAAGATTTCCCTTGATAGCAGAATATATTAATACTTTTCTGTGGCAATATCTTGAAAGCAGTGATGGTCCTTTCCTAAAAACAGTCTTATTATTACTATTTATATGGAAGACGTCTCTTGTTTGCTGCGTGGTACCAGTCCCAAAGACCCCGGGGCCAAGGACTTCAGCAGCTTCAGGCCGGTGGCTCTAACATCCCACCTGATGAAGACCCTTGGTCCTTGTGCACCTCCGCCCCCTGGTGACCTTCTTTGGACCCTCTTCAGTTCGCCTATCAACCTGGCATCGGGGTGGATGACGCTGTCATCTACCTGCTACAAAGATGCCTTTCTCACCTGGAAAAAAGCACTGTGAAGTCATGTTCTTCGACTTCTCCAGTGCCTTCAACACCATCCAGCCTTTGCTTCTGAGGGACAAGCTGGAGCAGACACCACCACCTGATGGATACTGGACTACCTTCCACAGTATGTGAATAAGGGAGTGTGAGTCAGATCGGGTGTCCTGCAGCACGGGGGCCCCACAAGGAACCGTTCTGGCTCCATTCCTCTTCTCCATCTACACATCAGACTTCAAACATAACTCTGATACCTGCCACCTGCAAAAGTTCTCTGACGACTCTGCAATCGTCGGCCTCATCTCCGCAGGCGATGAGAGGGAATACAGAGAACTGAACCAGGACTTCATAGATGGTGCCGGCGGAACCGCCTCCAGATCAACTCTGGTAAAACCAAAGAGCTGGTGGTGGACTTCCGCCGGGAAAACACTGTCCTCCGGAACCAGTGAACATCCAGGGACAGGACATTGAGATTGTGAAATCTTATAAGTACCTGGGTGTTCACTTGAACAATAAACTGGACTGGACAAATCACACAAATGCACTGTATCAGAGCAGACTCTATCTGCTGAGGAGACTGAGGTCTTTTGGAGTGCAGGGAGCACTGATTTTTCAACTCCGTGGTGGCATCAGCCATCTTCTATGCAGTGGTCTGCTGGAAGCAGCATCTCAGCAGCTGACAGCTGAACAAGAAAGAGCAGTGTGCTGAACAAGCTTGTCAGGAAGGCCAGCAGTGTGCCTGGCTGTGTCCACTGGATACGGTGGAGGTGGTGGGAGACAGGAGGGTGATGGCCAAGCTATCATCCCTGATGAACAATTCCCACCCCATGCAGGACACTGCAATCAGATGTTTTGGATCTGATTTAGGCTGCAGCTCCCAGCAGACCACATGAACAGGACAATAATGACAATAATGACAATAATAACCTGTGCAATACACTACACCGTGGTTAAGAAAGTTAAAAATAGTTAAAACAGTTGTTTTTTTCTCTGTCTGTAAATATAATATTTCAGTTATTGATGTTTTTTTCTACTGTTTTTTTATTGCTTATTTATAATACTTGTTTTATTTTATTTCTTTATTTTTTATTCTTAGCTTGTCTTCTACTATGTGGAATCTGCGCTGGTAGTCTCAAATTTCCCCGGGCAATAAAGGATTATCTTATCTTATCTTATCTTATCTTATCTTATATGCAATCAGATGTTTTGGATCCATCTAAAAATAGAAAGAAAAAAAAAAGATGGGAGTGTGTAAGAGAAATAACAATGATGGAGTTTCCTTCATAGTGGAATCAGGGAGCTCACCAGGGCATGAGTCTGCCGATCTTGGTCCATCTGCTTTTCGTAATGAAGAAGCCCACGATAGGGTCGGTCACCGCACCCCAGGCTTTACCAATGAACAGCACCATGGAGGCCTGGAAGGCATTGATCTGCAGAAGGGGAACAGAGTTAAAACACATGCATGCACACACACATTTTGCTTCTCATATACACACTTTCCTCATGGTCAAACACATTACCTGAGCCACATCCAGCAGGTAGATTTGCAGGAAGAAGGCCGTGGCGCTGGCAGCCACCTCCTTTGGCGCCCCGCCGATGGCGAAACACAGCTTGCTGGATAATGTCAACTTGTGACCCAACACGGTCTGCAGAGACAGAGGTAAAAAACGTATTTTAAGATGATGGTGGCCATACAGGTCAGGCTGCTAATGAGCAAATTAACTTTCTCCACTGCAAGTCATCTGATGAAGACTCTCATTCCTCGTGGGAACGGGGGAATAAAAGGATGCCCAACGCTGAAAAATGCCTGCTGTCACCAAACACACAATAGAACAGCTTAGCGTTGAGGTTTAAACTAAGTGTTAGGTAATTGCTTCTGACAATGTTTTTGCATTTATGGACATAATGCACCATACATTCAAGGCTTGAGTAAACATATTCACCGGATCAGGAAATTGGTGTGTGTACATCCTACTTTTGTAGTTGCTAGTAAATTTCATCATCATTTCAATTCCAGGAATGGGAAATGAGTAGTTTGTCACTTTGTTAGCCAGTACAAATGGATGATTCAGTCATAACACGATAAACTGTAAGTTTGTGTTTATGCATAAACAGTAGTAGTACTTTAAACTGAAGCCGTGAAATCCAACCAACTAAACAAACTTCTTACCTAAACTTTAGACTACTTCCCAGACACACCAACGTGACGCGAGGTGTGTCGCCCTAAAAACCAATTAAACCATGAGAACAGACCTATGACTCATAAATATTGAATCCTGTAGATGCTCATAGTTTCAATTATTTCCAATTCTATTTCAGGTTCTCCTAAAATAACATTCCTTCTCATCTTCATGTCGTAACACAATGACTCATTTCAAAGACAAATGTGCTAAAGTGCTAATGCGTCACGCTGCCTTTGCAATGATGATGTGTGTTGATGATGTGTAGTCTCTCAATGAAACTGACACACACATTGTTTAAAACTGCAACCTTCGATCCTCGAGCTTCCTGTATCTTCGTCTCCCTATAGACTTACTGTAACAGTCAGGAGAGACGCTCATGTATAAAATATGCGTGTGTGTTAAATAGATAGAGGATCAGGAGGAGCCCCACTGCCGGCTGTTTGCATTGTGGTCCGTCTGCTCAGACACCGAGGCCCCTGAAGAAACCCACCGAGTCATCCACAGCTCCGTTTCCCCCTCGCCGTGCTCTGCCAAAAAACCATCACACACGCGACTCTGAGCGGGTGTGATGGTGTGTGTGTGTGTGTGTGTGTGTGCAGCTTTCATCTTCACACATGAATAAGACGAGTCACCACAGTCTGGGGAGCCCAATATTTACGACTGTCTCCTGAGGGCTGTGCACAACCTTTCCCTGTTTCCCCCGGCTCTGTATAACCTTTGGTGTCAGACGAACACACACACACACACTCACAAACACAGTGTCACTCCACATCCAGTGGCCCAGGCTTGGCCCCCACTTCTACTCCAACCCCCCCTTCAAGAGCTTCATGAAAGAGGGAAATCACCAAAGTAACCACAGCCGGCACACTGTTATTACCCGAACCCACGTTTTCCCTTCCTCCTTTCTTTTTTTTTTGGGCCCCATCAAAACACGGAGGGGTTTCGAGAACGACAATTACCAGGAGGAAGGTGTGTAATTATTCAATCTTAAGACAAGCGGGTCAGAGGTATAAGTAAAGGCTGCGCGGCTGGTCCCGACTTCAAAACTCTCTCTTCTCCCACTCTCACTGCAATTACCCCTAATTGGAGAGAGAAAAAATTAAAGTCTTTGGTGTCTGGAGAATGCTGCTTAACTGATGATGTGCAAAAATACTCCATCTCTCTCCGTCTGACTCTAAACTCTCATTCTTTCCCTCCAAACTCTAACTCTCAATCTTTCATTACTGCGTTCTTATCATCAAAGAGGATAAACAGGATTTCCCGTCTACTGTTGTCTGGATGCACAAACAGCACCACACACACACACACACACACACACACACACACACACACACACACACACACACACACACACACACACACACACACACACACAAACACACACATAATTCAGACAGAAACGCTGGCTCAGACTAAAGGGAGCATCTGCAAAGTTAAGACTGTCAACAAGCAAGGGACAAGGACAGATAAGACTAATCTCTAAAGTTAATGAATCCTTAACCACTAGAGGGGAAACTATTTAAAGTGTCTGAACTGCCAGTGATTTAAAATCAGGATTGAGGATAATTTTAGTACAAAGAAAGGAGAAAAAAAAAAAACCTCCAGTGCCAGCTAAGCTATATTCTCCAAATAAAAATGTAAATTTGCGGGCTTAAAAGTTAAGCTGGTAAAATGGAACCATAAAGCAGTTTAAAATGTTCATTCGTTGGAGGATTTTCTGACAATTCTGGCCATCAGGGTCAAACCGAGCGTTCTAGTTATGTTGAGTTGATAAAACAGTAGCTTTGTGCCGCCACTTCAGATTATGGATTATGAGCATGAACGCAAAAAAAGGTTGATTATGTCAGTGATGGAAGCGAGCCATCGAAATGTCAACAGTCGCCAGAAAATCCAGAGATGGACAGAATTTATAGCTCCCTGTGCGTGACAGTGTGACAAAGCTGCGTATGCTGACCATGGACCTATCATTTATTCACATTCACGATGGGAGAAACTGCTTTCATTCAATATGTCCCACTTAGTTTACCTTATATGACTTTTCTCATAAATACAACCTAAAGATTCCTTTTGTGTTCTTCCTTTTACAGGAAATCATACAAGTCTACGTTCTTTAAAACTTGACATTTATCTCATCAAATTTAAAGAAATGAAAAGCAGATTTGCAGCATGCATAGTTTAGAGGGTTTTACTTGTTTTGTAGTTTGAAGAGAACACCTTTCTGTCTATATTTGAGACATGTTAAGTCATGGTTGTTCCCTTTTGATTTTTTAATGAAAACAATGATAACCACTGTGAAAGTAGTGCCCACTTCAGTCCCTACTTTGAAGCAGCACTGGCCCAAAAGTGGTTAAAACATGAGCAGCTACAGCTTAAAGCTATTTTCGGGAAATAAATAACAACTATTTATACTGAAAATTGGTCAACTTTTCTTGCAAATTTGAATTCCAGAGAATCAGCGAAAGAAAAATGTGAATTATTGTGCGTTTCCAACCACCACTCTTTTTCTGAATATTAGGATTTGTGCGTATAAGGATAAACAATGGGTTGCTCCAGTTCTGCCATCTTCAGAAAAAAAACAAAAAACGATCACAATGATTTTTCGTGATAATTCTAAATCCCAGATGTCAAATCTAACTCCACTGAGTCCAAAAAAAACCCCCTGCATATTAGACAGAGCTTTGGCAGAGTTGAGATGAGACAGTTGCAGAACTGGTTAGATCGAGTGATAAATGTGTGATGTAATGCCGTTTTTCACGAGCAACCTGAGTCAACAGAAAAAAGAGTGACTAGCTTCCATGGCATTGCTTTACGACAGTATTTGAGAAACTGTCTGCTTCATCTGGTATCTACCTAAATGTAAACTGGAACACAAACACAAACACATGCTCACACGCAAAAACTTTTCCTCTCTTCACAGACTTATCACCTTCTAGCACTCAAATGGCAGTCACCCATAGCTCAGATATGATAAAGCCAATATGAGATAAGTCAACACAGTTATTCCCTTTCTACTGTCTTGCTTCCTAATATGTGCTTCCTAGCTTAAGTCCACTGATCAGTAAAAAGAAAAAAGAAAGCAATCACACTGTAGCAAATTCATCAGTCAGAACAACTTTGCTCAAATGAAAACAATCAACTTCCCAGGCGTTGAATCTACCATCTAGTGGATTACAGTTCACAGGAAAACAATTGCAAACAGATAAGCGACGCTTTGACATCTTCTTCTTTTACTCCCTCACAGCCAAACTAAGCCTCAAAACATACACATTGGAAATTCTCACTCAGATTTGTGCCCTCACTGTACAACACAGGTCAAAAAACAAGCTGTGATTTACATTTTGGCATTGTATTTGATGACAACAAGGACACAGGAGAAGCACCAGGTGGTCTTACCTGCTGAGGGGTTTTGGGGAACAGCGGTTCAGAGGGCTTGATGAGCTTCCCCGCGGGGCCCTGAACTCCTTTCTCCCCCTTGGCCATGGCTGAGAGGCTGTGTGTGAGACGACAGCCGTACTTCTGCACCGGAGTGTGTGAGGGAGCGCCGAAGTGTGTGTGACTGTGACTCCTCGTGTGAGCGAGAGTTCGAGGAGCCGGCCACTGGGAGGTGGTGGTGGAGTTGGAGGCGGTGGTGGAGGTGGTGTGTGTCAGAGGCTGAAACTGGATGTGGCTCTGGCTCCGGGTGTGTGCGCGGTGGGTGTGTGTGACAACCCCGGAGGCCGAGAGCTCCTCCCGCTCCTCTGTGACAACTCTGCCGCTTTCTGCCGCCATTCACATGCTGTTGTTGCTCTGGAATGAGGCCAGGGAGGTAGAAAGGGAAAAGGGAAGGGCAAAGTCAGACGGACAGCGGTGTCACACACACACACACACACACACACACACACACACACACACACACACACACACACACACACACACACACACACACACACATAATATGCAAAAAACAACAACAATAAAACACATATATAGGCACACACACTCACTCAATGACAGGCATGTACTGCATCATACAAGAACAAGAATGCAGGCACGCAAACACACACACACACACACACACACACACACACACACACACACACACACACACACACACACACAATGACTTTGGATGCATGCACAAAAAACACATAAATGGGACAATGCACAATAGCAGAGATGAATACAGATGCAGGAGAATGTAACAAGAAATCTCTCACACACACACACACACACACACACACACACACACACACACACACACACATGCTCAAACTAATCAACCTTTTCTGAATAAATATCCCACTTAAATTCAAATGACAATCAGGTTAAAATCATCTGCTGTATTTGACATCTTGCACATCTGACTACTATCAATAAAGAGCAAACAGCAGAGATGTCCTGTGCAAGAGTGTGTTAATCTGCCCTCATTTTACCACTACTGTGCATGTAAGTGCATCCATAAACAAGAACCTTTTAAACAGTCATTTTTATTTTTTAAAGGAGAAAACAGATGTATGCTCCTACCTCTTGCTGATGGGGAAAATGCTCCGTTAGTTGTGCGGTTGTGCGGTGATGTGCGGGTCGGTCGGTGGGATGAAGAGGAGACTGCGGAGGATGAGGAGTCGGTCTGCGCGTCTCCGCTCCCGGTTTTGCTCTCAGTGACGGAGAGGCGCCGTGCAGCGGCCGTCACGGTGCACGACACTCATGTGTGTGTGTGTGTGTGTGTGTGTGTGTGTGTGTGTGTGTGTGTGTGTGTGTGTGTGTGTGTGTCTATGATAGGATTATGGCAGTGTGTGTGTGTGTGTGTGTGTGTGTGTGTGTGTGTCTATGATAGGATTATGGCAGTGTGTGTGTGTGTGTGTGTGTGTGTGTGTGTGTGTGTGTGTGTGTGTGTGTGTGTGTGTGTGTGTGTTTTGGATGCAGCACTACAAGAGGATCATGCAACATGTTTCCATCATACTTTATAGAGCTGTATACAGTACCAGTCAAAAGTTTGGACACACCTTCTCATTCAATGGTTTTTCTTTCTTTATTTTTTTTTTTCTACATTGTAGATTAATATTGAAGACATCCAAACTATGAAGGAACACATATGGAATTATGTGGTAAACAAACAAATGCTCAACAAACCAGAATATGTTTTATATTTTAGATTCTTCAAAGTAGTTGAATGAGAAGGTGTGTCATAACTTTTGACTGGTACTGTATGTAGAAAAAAATCTTGTCAATTTACCCTCTAATAGTGTAAATACCTTTATTTTTATTCGGCTTAACATAATGATTTATTTAAAGATTTAAATCAGCCTTAATATATTTAGTTTCATTTACACTACCAGTCAAAAGTTTGGACACACCTTCTCATTCAATGTTTTTTCTTTCTTTCTTTCTTTTATTTTTTTCTACATTGTAGATTAATATTGAAGACATCCAAACTATGAAAGAACACATATGGAATTATGTGGTAAACAAACAAATGCTCAACAAACCAGAATATGTTTTATATTTTAGATTCTTCAAAGTAGTTGAATGAGAAGGTGTGTCATAACTTTTGACTGGTACTGTATGTGTTTTTACTGAGATAGTGACAACATTGTGCAATCATATTATTCTTATAATATTCTACACTTGACAGGGTATACAATAAGCATAAATACTTGTTCTTTGGCAAAAGTGTTATAGTTTTAATATCACATTCCATATAAAAAGCATCCAACTATTTGTTTACAATCACTCACCGATCTGATATCAATCATGTTATGGTGTATCATTATTACATCCACGCTGTCACCAGGCGGAATGTATAAAATGCAGTTTGGTTTCACTTCCCTTATGGAGTGATTCTTCAGAACAAGGAGCCGGAAAGGTGTGAACTCAACAAGGATGCACTCAAGCATGACTACATAGTTCCCAGAATGCATCATCATCATAATCATCATCATTATCATTGTTATGATAGGTTTCACTTGAATTCCACTGCAAAATAGTTAGCAGTAAGTGCGTTTGTATTTGGTTGCTTACTTTTACTGCAATGTCAAGTTTACCTTGTTAGGTTTTTTTAGGTAGGCCTACTTAACGGGCTACGCTACTCTGGATAAAGTTGAGGGACTCACAGGAAACAGATTGTTTTTTTTTAAAGAAAAAAAGATTTTTGTCATCATAGAAGCAGCAGAGGCAGAGATATCAAAACGTTTAGTCTTTCATTTCCATGACCAGGTGTCAACTTCCGGTTCTCAAAAGTGAAGCCAATGTAAAAGTGCCTTAAACTTGCATTCTTTCGAATAGCCAGCAGGGGGCGACTCCTCTGGTTGCAAAAAAGAAGTCTAATAGAAGTCTATGCAAAAAGGTTCCTACTTCTAACTTGAATTATTCCCTCAGTAAACATTGTAAACATGAGTTTATGGTAGTTTCAAGTCTTCTTCAATACAGCATGATGTTCATTTAGTAAATTATGGTTCCATTTAGAGTCAAACAGACCATAAAGCAGGGTATGCTTTAGGACGGGGCTACTGTGATTGACAGGTCAATACCACAGCGTTGTCTGGTCTGGGAGCTGTCTGTGTTTTCATCTTAAAACTTTTATCTCAAACAGTATGTTCTCACTTTAAAAAAACAACTAGATGGCAACGGCCGAAACCAAGATGGCGGTGGCCTAAACGACCAACTCCAGGCTTCAGAACAGCAGTCCAAACACCAATGGGTGCGCCAAGGTAATTGCATCCCTTCTTACATACAGTCTATGGTCCTGCTAGCATTTAGGGGGCTAGCTTGCCAGCTACAGTAATTTACCAACCAGCCCCTGAGTAGTTCCTATACATCACAGAGCCTCTTACACCAAATAATTCATAATTCATTTCACTTTCCACTTCTTTCAAACCACGTGCAGGCTTAAAACATTTAACTTCCGAGCCCTGTAACCCCATCAGGGTTATTTTTTTTTCAAACTGGTGTTGCATGTACTTCAAGCTCCCAGAGACACACAAGACATCATAAATATGATTCACAGGTCGAGTGTCGTCCTCATCACCAGTTAACTGAACTTTATGTGTAAAACCAGTACAGTAACATTTATAATGTCTCTCCTAACTTGTTTTGTGGGGTCTACTTTTTCTTGTATGATTGCTACTTTGTTCAATTTAGTGGGAAATAAAACCAATATATGTAAATAGTTCCATCTAGGCTTGACAGTAAGCCTTTTCTACACATATCTGTCTTGTTTGAAAAAGAGAGACAGTTCCACACATACTTGCAATGCTATTTTTTTAAGGCCCTTTTATCAATCTGTCACTTATGATATATTGAGTGCCTTTCATTTTCCCACAAAGTACTTTCATAAGCAGCTCCTTTGACGCTCACTCTCCACAGTAAGCCTCTCCTCAGAGCATGACAACAAACATGTCATGGAGCCCTCGGCTGGTGAACCCAGACCTCTCCGTGAATCCCAAGCACGCAATCCCCTCAACCGAAACCACATTATCAACAATGAAAAAAAGGCACCGCTGCAGAAAAAGTCCGGCATATGACCTGCATTAGAACGGGTATGTTTCCGATAATGCGTGAAGAGGAATGTGCAAAATGAAAAAGGTTGGCTGGTGCACAAGTAAAAAGGCTCATTCTGAAAGGAAATGTGGGAGTTAAAGGGAAAGTAATTCCCTGCATGCTTAGCCTTATTAAATATGTAGCAGAAAGGAAATGTGCTCTCTTTAACTCTTTAGCCAGACCCCCCTCTGGCTGCAAACCAAACGATGCCCAGAGCCTGCACATTCAGGTCAAAATCTTAAAATGTGGCCTCTCAGAGAGGTAATTCATCAGAGGGGATTATTCAAGACAACTCTTCCCCTGACCTTCACCGTCCCGAGGCTGTCATCTCCTCTCCCTCAGCCGAGAGCAAATACAAACCCTCTTCTGTTCTGCTCACCCCTCCCTCCCGCTGCTTTAAATATTGAAGATGGATAATGGTGTTCGCCTTCCTCTTTTTCCAGAGGCCAGGCGGACTGCTTGGAGACGGAGGAGTGAGCACACGCTCGTGTAAAAAGCACACGCGTGTCCTGACGTATGCCAAGAAACACAAGATGCCTCATTCAAGAGGAAAAGCGGGGTTTCAACTTAACTCAACACAGTGACCACTACGATTACTGTCGTTACACTTCATACAATGAGATACATTCTTCCCGTACCATGTGTTCTAGTGTAAACACTGAAGTCGCCATTCCTGCCATTCGGACTTCTTTGACATCAGGAGCCTCTTAAATCTAAATCTCCGTTAAAATCTGTAGTGACAGCACAGATGTTCCAGAACAACATGGAATAAGGTGCTGCTTGGTGTCATGTCATAATCACATCCAGCTGATGGATGCCTCAATTATCAAATATTTCAGTCAGCAGTCTCCACACCTTGGCGGTAAATATTAATATGAATTTGAACGTTCGAAGGGCTTTGAAAATATACTTCACGTCATTTTGTTTTACGTCAAGAAATCAATACAAATGTGCAGAACTTTGAGGATTTTTATTGTTCCTTGATATACTTTGAAAGGATGCAGTCAAATAAGACAATACATTGTACATTCTGAATTAAACACCCCCCCTCCAAGAACAAAAGAAGGGGAAAAAGCGCAAAAATGGCACAAAAACAGTCGACCCAAATAACAGTAACAAGTTGTCATCTTTCCCCCTTTTAAATCACAATAAAGTGCAAACAATACATATGTTCATCAAATATAAACTATACATAATACAAATTGAAATATCAGCCTCTTATATTTAAGTTTTACTGTAAATAGTGCAGAAAAACTGGTGATCACAGTTTGGGAAGACTTTAAGAGAGTTGCTTGGTGGTGCTGGTGGTGGTGAAGGTATTGTGCATGTGTGTGTGAAGGAAGGAGGGAGAGTAACATATGGTCGACCAACAGATGGACACATCTGCATCTGCACAGGAGACAGGGAGTTTGGGGGTTTGGGGAGATCTGTTGGCAGGTAAACGCTGTCCTCCAGAGGAAGAAGACAGAGAACGCACTGACAACAAACAAACTGATTATATCTCCATTAGTTCTGAAGGTAATCCCACACGGAGATTTAAATATCATAAATGCAGCACAAACTTTAGAATAAAGCTAGATTATGAATTATAGGGGGGCTTTGAGACTGCATTCAGGGTCTTGGTGAGGTGTCAGTGAAGGGGTGAGCGGTGTGTTGTGTGCATTAACGGGGAGGGGGCATTTTAGTCAGGAGTGTCCAAACGGAGCCTCTGTGTTCAGGGGTCTCTGGACGATGACGGCGTTGGCCAAATCGGCCTCTTCTAGACTCAACTCTTTGTCGTTGAGTTCCCGGAAAGGAACCGACGTCGTCAGGACGAAAGGCGGGCAGCTCCTCTGGCAGCGCGCCACGAAATCTTGAACATCGGCGATCCTAGAGGAGAATCAAGAGACAGAATCAAGAGACAGAAACGAAGAAAAAATCAAGATGTAAGGTAAGAAAAACATAAGAAATAATAGCAGAACTAATCGTCAGTAGCAGAGCATCGTCGGCAGACTGCTCTCCCATACTCTTGTGACACATGATGTCTCTGTGTTCTCGTAAAAAGCATCCATTATTAATCACGGCCTCACCATATACGAGCGATCCTATGGCAGCCCTACACTCTCTGAAGGGTGGAGGGGTCCAGCCCTCCCTATCCCTTAGCTAACCCTGTTATATAAATGCTGCATCCCAGTTATGCAATCCCTCTCTGGGGATTTTATAGATCCACTCCGTTGCTACATCTCAGATTATGTTTTCTGCAGCCCCATGCACTGTGTCCGGGGGGGGGATATATAACATGCACGGGGCCTTCAACTCCAGCAGAACAAAGCATTACGTAATCCTCGAACAAACCCCCTATCGCCAGCTTCCAAAGCTAGTACAAACAAAAAAATCTTATGTCATCCCTTGAACTACTTCTTTCCTGAGATGCTCGAGATTATGGGATTTACAGAAAGCATAGCAGGGGTGGAGAGTGTCAAGACACTCCTTGCACAGAATACTTAGTGGATCTTTAATATGAAGGTATGGTTTGATGTCAAGCTCAGATGTGCGGTGAGATGCGTTTGGACTTTGCGATACACACCGATGCGATAGGTTAAACCTCTGCACCAATCTCCTGCCGTCAGCCAACCAGATCTGCAGCGAGGTAACGGGAAGGGCGTGGTCTAGTGTTACCATGGGAATAGGAGGAGATTCTCCATCCTCGTGCACAGATGGTGACCTGGCCACTACTCGGGGCGCAACACTGGGAGTGGACAGGAATAAATAACAGATCAGGAACCAGTTAAAAGAGCGTGCACACAGCTCATGCATTGTGTATTTTTTTATAAGTGATTAAAACTAGGTGTGGGCAAACAAAAACTAACACAAAATATTTTGTGACTCTCTGGACTATTTAGTGTTTATACATTGTTATGGAAATGTTGAGGTTCTGAATTCCTCAGGTCTGTTTGCTCAGATTTGCTTGTGGGTGTTTTGATACCTGGATTTAGAGTGACACCTAGTGGTGTAATGTAGTATAGCATCTTGGAACTTGTGACAGACACTACTTTAAAAACAACAAAGCCACCTCAACAAGTACATTATTGATTATTTGGGACCAAATTTATATGCTAAATTATTATTTTTAAAAAGGTCAAATTGTGTATCAAAATATGTTATACTCAAAAATATATTTCATTTGTAATAATATCACAACAGCCATCTCTTACCTGCCAAGTCGGTACCCTTGGCCGCTGAAGGGGTGAAAGGCCTTTTTCCTGGGAACATAGTTTTCCTCCGTCAGATCCTCCACGCTGATCTCCAGCTCCTCCTCCTCCGCTCTGCTCTCCCACTCTTTGGGAAGCTCCCTGGGGGAGATAAAAGACCGAGATCATGAATGAATTATCTTATATCACCTGTTTGTGGTCTGTTGGAGGGACATCTTTACTGCTAAATCCCCCTTTGGAGACTGATGGGGTTTGACTGTAAGGTAGTACAGGTATGTTACTTTTGAGTAACATACACAGTATACAGTATATACATTTTACATGTTATGTGAAGCGTTAAAGGTGCAGTGTGTAGGGTTTTGGTACATCTAGTAGTGAGGTTGAGTGTGTAGGAGAACTACGGTGGCCTGGCGCAAAATGTGAAAAACGAGATTGGCCCTATGTTGAGCCAGTGTTTGGTTTGTCTGTTCTGGGCTACTGTAGAAACATGGTGGACTCCATGAAGAGAACCAGCTTAGCTTCAAGATATAAAAGCTCATTTTAGGGCCACGCAAATGCATTGATTCATAATTTCAGGCTAATATCTTAAATAAAAATGCTTTTTTAAATTATTTTCCATTACTGCCAATAGATCCCCCCTTAATGTTACACACTGCTCCTTTAAGTGAAATCTGAAAAATGAGAGGTATTTATATTAATCAAACTCAGTGCGTAATTCTGTTTTAAACTGTGGTTTACTGTTATTAAAGGGTTTTTAATTATTTTTATTTTCTCAAGAAATTGTATCAATAAGTCACTGATACAGGCAACAGTGGTTTGTCATGGACACAAGTATAATTTTTCTCAATACAACCCAGCACCAACAGAAACATCTAGTAATAAAGTAGAATGCCACAATAAAAGAGTAGAGTAATAATAACAACACTGCTTTGTTATTTGCTTTTGTTGGCAGGAGAATAATTTGTGTTGCAACACCCAACCATGGCATGTAGCACTGTCCTCCATCTTTGATTGCTTGACAAATGTGAGAGGAACAAATTCTGTTGTTTGAGGCACAAAGAACGTGTTCAAGTAGTTGTTACGTCACCGAAATCAATCAAAGACCCTATCAGAGCTTAATATATTATGTTTCTTTTGTGCTTTAAGGTTGTAAATTCTCACTTAATATAATACTCACATTTAAACATTTTGTCTTGGTCATTTTTCACTCACCCCCTCTTGATGGAGTCCAGGAAGTCTTGATTCTCTGGTACGGTGTAGCTGCGAAACTCCTGATCATTAACGGTGAAGCCATCCTTCCACAGCCTCACCACCATCTCCACCTGCAAGGATAAATGACCCCTGATCAGAGTGAGACGCAATGATCGCTGTATGTGCTGAACTCCAGCGTTTAAAGGAAGGTCAGCACATGTCACTGTAGATCAGAACAATGTCCTGTGAACTCTTTAAATGTTAGCCTAAATGTAATTCCCTACGCTCGTTTTTTTTATTTATCAAATACACATATACACCCCGACAAACATTCCTGTTTTTATCTTTGAGATTTTGGGCTACTTTGCTTCCATTACATGTCTTCTTGCACTCTAGTGATAATGCCTCATTTGCATATTTAAACATAACATTTCAGAAAACTTGTGATACAAAAAAGAATTGTCTTAATGTAAGTAATCAACTGTGGAAGTTTCATAGTGTTATATATTAGTTATATATTAGTTAAGGTGTCTACCCTATTTACCATTAGTCTTGTTACGTATGTTATTTGACAAACATAAACAATGTTTTTTCTCAGATTATGAGCCAGAAATCTTCCCTTCAGTAGCAC
The DNA here is from genome assembly GCF_027596085.1 of Anoplopoma fimbria. Lineage (NCBI taxonomy): Eukaryota > Metazoa > Chordata > Actinopteri > Perciformes > Anoplopomatidae > Anoplopoma > Anoplopoma fimbria. Next base: position 4,127,616 of record NC_072466.1, read on the forward strand.
TAACATACACCGAACTCTTCATTTAATTCCTATATATATTCTGAATGTTTTAACAGGGGTTTTGTCATACATTGTCATTCATATAAATTCATAGAACATTTTATTCCTAAAAACATGCCGAAAATATATAATCTTTAAGAAATGATACAAAGAGATATTCTAAAATTTCCTCTTGATTTTAAACCTGGCTTTTTTAAATGTTCAGATTTCTGTTATGGAAATGGTTTCAAATTAGCAGATATCTTATAATATAAGGGCTAAATTGCATATTTAAACATACAAAACAATTATTGTCTTAATATAATATTAATATATTACGTTTTTTGTGCGTAGGTGTTAACTCTACTAAGGTATTCATCATTCTTAGGCTACAACTCAAACTAAAAAATGTATTTATATAGTTAATTAGATATAAACTGCTGACAATCTGAAAAGAGGTTTGGACATGAATAGGTTTTCCTTTGTCCTCCAGCAGAAATGTGGCCCTGAGAATCAGTGGTGTGAACTATTTGCTGACCTTAGACGTCCCCGAGGCATCGTAACAGATCTTCTCCACCTCATCGAGGAGGTCTTCTACCGAGAAACTTCGCTTCATTGGAGCCTCGTCTTCGTTTTCCTCACTGACGAACCCATAAAGAAACAGACAAGCGTGTAATTCAGTCATTCTAGATTGTTTACTGATTGCAGCCTGCAGTCACAGGCTTTAATGTACAGAAACATTGCATTATTGAGTTCTCACCCTCAAATGATGTTACAGCGTGCAGGCTATGCAGAAAATAACTGCTCTCCTTGACCAACCTAATTGATTTCTCATTCTTGATGCGTCACACTTCATACTGACCAATAAAATCCAGTAATTGAGTTGTATTGCTTTTTTTTTTCAGGAAATACATTGATAGGAGTAATGGCAATGATTTTTTTTTGTGACTTAAAATGGATGGAATTTTAAGTTTTCATTACATAATAATAATAATAATAATAATACACACATGTTGATGGATAGATTGACCAATACTAGAGATAAATAAAGGCAAATTGACAATAAAATAAGGAAATTCAAAATAGTGAGTTATTGCAGTTATTTTGTGACTTAAAATGGATGGAATTTTAAGTTTTCATTACACATAATAATAATAATAATAATAATAATAATAATAATAATAAACACATGTTGATGGATAGATTGACCAATACTAGAGATAAATAAAGGCAAATTGACAATAAAATAAGGAAATTCAAAACAGTGAGTTATTGCAACTCTTAAATGCAGTTGTTCCACATGTGTTGACTTACCAATGCTCATCTTCCTCACCCCCCACAGTGTCAATCTCTTTCATGATGTTGTGTGTTTCCCATCTAAAGAAATGAAAATGAGCAGAAAAAAACATCATAACATGGCACATCACAGCTTGATATGCATATTTAATACAATGCATGATAGCATTGTATTAACAGTTTCAATGCATTGACAATATATATGTATTATTGTTTATTTTATGCAGGTGGGCGTGACGCAGAGAGCCGTGGACGCGCACGGAGGGCCTGTTTATGATAATATGATTAATATATGAACATAGATGCTCATTGTGCATGCTCCTATCAGAAGGTTAAGGTCATATGCTGAGTTACCAGTCCGCGTTTCCTCGGTTGATCCCCGGGCTGCACATCTGCAGCGGCCGTGAGGTTTCGTGCAGCGGCTCCTCTGCTGTGGGCGATGCGTGCGTGTGACGTCAGGGCGCCGTGTGACGTCACGGTGCCGTAAATCGACTCCTCTCCTGTCGTAGTGAAACCAAGCTGCTGGTTGAGACTGATGATACACAGTATTAAAAGACAATGGAAACACCATTAATGTCTATCTATCTATCTATCTATCTATCTATCTATCTATCTATCTATCTATCTATCTATCTATCTATCTATCTCTATCTATCTATCTATTATCTATCTATCTATCTATCTATCTATCTATCTATCTATCTATCTATCTATCTATCTATCTATCTAGCAGTTTATCTATCTATCAGTTTATCTATCTATCTATCTATCTATCTATCTATCTATCTATCTATCTATCTATCTATCTATATATATATATCAGTCTATCTCTCTATCAATTTATTTATCTATCAATCAATTAATCTATCAATCAATCCATCTATATCTATCTATCAATCAATCAGTCTATCTCTCTATCAATTTATTTATCTATCTATATCCATCCATCCATCCATCCATCCATCCATCCATCTATCTATCTATCTATCTATCTATCTATCTATCTATCTATCTATCTATCTATCTATCTATCTATCTATCTATCTTCTTCCTTCTCTCTCATCTATCTATCTATCTATCTATCTATCTATCTATCTATCTATCTATCTATCTATCTATCTATCTATCTATCTATCTATCTATCTATCTATCTATCGACCCATCTATATATGTATTTGTCTGTCTCACACTGCATTCACACACTCATACCATAAGAATCAGAATCAGAATCAGCTTTATTCCTTGTATGCATATTATTAGATGCATACAAGGAATTAGACTCTGGTTTCTTACGCTCACTGATACACAGAAACAGACAAATAAACAAAAAACACAAGGAGATCCAAAAACAAAAAATAGAAAAACATTTAACTATTTCGTACACATGAAATATGACATGCAAAAGTAAATATATGAACATAAAACACAATAAAATGTAGATAAAAGTGCAATGATGGGAAAGTTGTAACAGGATATTTTATGTTAATGAGGAAGTTGAGATGTCATTTTATAATTTATAATTAAAAATGATTGCACATGGATTTGTTCCTGACAGAGGATGAATGATTAATTGTTCATAAGAGTGAAGGCCATGGGGAGAGAAGCTGCTCTGGGGTCTGCTTGTTTTGGGTACAGTGCTCTGTAGCGCCTACCAGAGGGGAGGAGCTGGAACTGGTTGTGTCCGGCGTGTGATGGGTCTGCAGAGATGTTTCCTGACTCTGGAGATGCACAAGTCCAGGATTGAGGGCAGGCTGGCACCTTAATGACAATAATCAGGGTTTTATGATATTATCATGATACAGGAAATTCCCTAATTGCCTGCACTAATGGTTGCATTTCCTGTAATCCTTTTATTATATAGTGGTGTCTCTGTGGTAGAGTGAGATAAGACCAGACCACATCTGGACTGAATAATATTATCATCCTCTGTGGTATTTTAATAATCCTAGATATATCTATATCTATAGAGGACTATACACATTGTCCCTACACTCTTTGCTACACCTGTCCCTCCTTTGGACAATGAACAGTGGAGCGCTATAGTTTAATTACATTTATCATGACTCTATCTTGTCATGCAAGTATATTATCATTTTACATTAAATATAATTTTTAAAATAAACACCACAACAAGTCCATCCTTAACTTTACAAAGAAAGTTTTCAGTTTGAAGGATTCCAGTGAGGGACGTTCCTGACTATCTACATTGCAATGCCCCCTACTGACCACCAGGAGTAAATACCGTATTTTCCGCACTATAAGGCGCACTTAAAAGCCTTTAATTTTTGAGCCGGTCGGTCCACCGGTACCGGTACCGTGAAAAACGCCGGTAATCCGGCACACCGGTATACAGGAGGATGAGCCGTCCAGATAAACATCCGTGAAAACATCATGACGTGGCGTCACTGCACCGCGACTGTGACAAACGCGAAACATTAAATAAAGATAATAAAACATTAAAAGAATACCACAGATAATAGATGATATTGCAGCCTTCGTGGCATCAACTTAAGAATAAGAACTTGAAAATTTAAATATATACATATATATATAAATATATTGTGTTTTATATGTATGAACAAATGTCTCAATAAAGTTAGTGAATTTAATTTTTTTTTTTTTTTTTTTTTAAATCTACCCGGCATGCAATGCGCGGTGATCGCCGGAACCTATTTCCCGGTCACCGGGATTCTACCGGGACGCCTCCTCTAGCTCCCAGACGGCTCAACCTCCTCTAGCTATGCTAGCTATAGGAGGTTGAGCCGGTCGGTCCACCGGTACCGGTACCGTGAAAAACGCCGGTAATCCGGCACACCGGTATACAGGAGGATGAGCCGTCCAGATAAACATCCGTGAAAACATCATTACGTGACGTCACTGCACCGCGACTGTGCCAAACGCGAAACATTAAATAAAGATAATAAAACATTAAATGAAGATAATAGATGATATTGCAGCCTTCGTGGCATCAACTTAAGATCTTAAAAATAAGAACTTGAAAATTTAAATATATACATATATATATATATAAATATATTGTGTTTTATATGTATGAACAAATGTCTCAATAAAGTTAGTGAATTTAAAAAAAAATTTTTTTTAAAAATCTACCCGGCATGCAATGCGCGGTGATCGCCGGAACCTATTTCCCGGTCACCGGGATTCTACCGGGACGCCTCCTCTAGCTCCCAGACGGCTCAACCTCCTCTAGCTATGCTAGCTATAGGAGGTTGAGCCGGTCGGTCCACCGGTACCGGTACCGTGAAAAACGCCGGTAATCCGGCACACCGGTATACAGGAGGATGAGCCGTCCAGATAAACATCCGTGAAAACATCATTACGTGACGTCACTGCACCGCGACTGTGACAAACGCGAAACATTAAATAAAGATAATAAAACATTAAATGAAGATAATAGATGATATTGCAGCCTTCGTGGCATCAACTTAAGATCTTAAAAATAAGAACTTGAAAATTTAAATACATACAAATATATATAAATATATTGTGTTTTATATGTATGAACAAATGTCTCAATAAAGTTAGTGAATTTAAAAAATAAATAAATAAAATATCTACCCAGCATGCAATGCTAGCTATAGGAGGCTGAGCCGATCCACCGGTACCGGTACCGTGAAAAACGCCGGTAATCCGGCACACCGGTATACAGGAGGATGAGCCGTCCAGATAAACATCCGTGAAAACATCATGACGTGACGTCACTGCACCGCGACTGTGACAAACACGAAACATTAAATAAAGATAATAAAACATTAAATGAAGATAATAGATGATATTGCAGCCTTCGTGGCATCAACTTAAGATCTTAAAAATAAGAACTTGAAAATTTAAATATATACATATATATATAAATATATTGTGTTTTATATGTATGAACAAATGTCTCAATAAAGTTAGTGAATTTAAAAAATAAATAAATCTACCCCGGCATGCAATGCCTTGGGCGTCACGGAACCTATTTCCCCGGTCACCGGGATTCTGCCGGGAGCCTCCTCTAGCTCCCCAGACGCTCCAGCCTCCTCAGCTATGCCAGCTATAGGAGGGATTGAGCCATCGATCCACGGTACGGTACCGTGAAAAACGCCCGGTAATCCGGCACACGGTATACAGGAGGATGAGCCGTCCAGATAAACATCAGTAAAGAAGCATCATTACAGCACAAGCGTCACTGCACGACTGTGACAAACGCGAAACATTAAAATAAATATAATAAAACATTAAATAAAGATAATAAAACATTAAATAAAGATAATAGATGATATTGCAGCCTTCGTGGCATCAACTTAATGTCACTGTACACCATGACAAGAACTCTGTAGCAACTTTGGGTGGCATCCTAAATTGAATCCTAAGTTAAATGCTGTTACTTAAACTAATGGTGTCTTATGGGAAAGCTTCTTACCATCATTTTTAATACAAATTCATGGGTTTATATTTTGTAATTTAATTATTAATAACGTTAAATATTTTGATATAAATTCATTATTACTTATTAAAACGTCTTCAATCAATTAGGCTAGAATATCATAATAAACACATTTGTACAGATTATGGACTATAATAGAAGCCTATAAATTCTTACCCTAACAATTAATTCTGGTGGGATGTGATCCCAGTGATTATAATAATTGTGTGTTGTATAATAACTGAGAGAAACAGTTCTCACCTCCTCTGTAACCGTCTCAGGCGAGGTGGTGCTGGTGTCCATACCAACCGACGGCCCCGTGGAAAGCTGGTCCATCGCTAACTGTGAGCGGGCTCCCACGCCCACGACTTCCTTCACTCAGCAGGACGTCCACGGCAGCACCGTCTGGTACGACACTTTGGCAGCGGCACCAACAGCGACTCCTTCCAGTTCCAGGTCAGTTCTGGTTCTTATACTGTGTTTACATCGGAAGTGTTTCAGACATCCTTCATACTGGGGTCTGATTGATTAATGATAATTCAATCAAAGCAAACTTTCCTGCTTCAAATCTGTTTTCTCTAACCTTTTTCAGTGTTTACCTACAAATCATTTCGTGTTCTTTCCAGGGTTATGAGAATACAAAGTATATCCCCACCCGGAGTAACAGCCTTCCCATAACACTGCTCCAGTGTAGAATCTATCTTTTGCATAGCAACCAGCTTATCACGAGTTATCGGTAGAGGCAATGGGTCGAGACTAAGGCCAGCACACACACGGCACTGTTCTTAGGACTGCGCCCGTGTAACAGCACCCACTGGAAAAATCCCAGGGAATCTCTCGGCTAACTCATCCTCAGCGTTAGCTTCGGGACAGTCCAATACCTCCAACATAGGCAGCACTCTGCCTCCAGCAATATCATTGCCCATGATAAACTGAACGCCTTTTACCGGCAGGTTATGACGTACCCCGACTTTGAAAATTCCACTGACTAAATCACATTTTAAATGTATCAGGTGCAAGGGGACTGGCACAAACCCCATCTCTATGCCCTGAACCAAAACACTGGAACCACAGAATGAATCACCTGACAATGGCACTGCATCAGAGAGGATAAACGACTGGGCCGCCCCAGTGTCACGGAGAATCTGAACCTTTTGCTGGTCCTTTGGATCACCGGTCAGTGACACGAGACCACTCAAAATGAATGGTTTGTAGCTGGGGTCAGGAAGGTCAGAAATGCACACATTCGGCATAACTGCCACAGAGCGAGAAACTGTACTTATCAATCCAACCCCCTTTGGTTGTTGAACGAGCGGTGGATGATTTCTCATACGAAGCTGACAGTCAGCAATTAAATGGCCAAGTTCATGACAATAAAAACACTCCCGTTCCTCCCTAGAGCGTAAAGGTAGCGAAACTGACTTGCGAAACTGAGTGATGGGAGAGGTAGAGAACAAATGAGCGGGCTTGTGGGTGAGTACAAACTCGTCCGCTAATACAGCTGCCTGGGACAGTGACATCACTTTTTGCTCATTCAAGTATGTTACTATTCGTTCTGATACACTATTCTTAAATTCCTCCAGCAGGACTAACTCCCAAAGAGAGGAAAAATCTGTAGTTTTAGTGGCGGTGCACCACCGATCAAACAAGGTGGCCTTCTCTCGAGCAAACTCCATGAAAGTACGATCAGGAGACTTTTTGCAACTCCTAAATTTTTGTCTATATGCCTCAGGCACTAACTCATACGCACGAAGAACAGTGGTTTTAACAATTTCGTAATCTAGACTGTCCGCCAACGAAATGGACGCCAACACCTCTTGAGCTTTACCAGATAGTTTACACTGAAGCAAGAGGGGCCACACCTCTTTAGGCCACTGCATAGAAACTGCGATGCGTTCAAACACACCAAAATAAGAATCGATTTCCGATTCCCGGAACTGCGGAACCAAAGCCATTTGTTTAGTCACATCCAATGTGCAAAATGAGCTAGCTAGTGGAGAAGAGAGGGTGGTTTGGGGTGAACGTGCTGCACTTGCAGCCTCCAATTCCAACCTCCGTAGTTTCACCTCCTTCTCTGCCTCAATCCGTCGGATCTCCAGATGGTGCTCACGCTCAGCTTGCCTCTCTCCACGCTCAGCCTCCATTTGCAAGCGGGCCAACCTTACTTGCAGACGGGCGTCCTGAGTCGACATTGATAAAATAGGTGACAACGGTTTAAAGCGCGGTAAGGTAGCGGGTGGCTTAGCCTCTGCCCCAGCCTGCATGTCCGCCCTGGCATCACTACAAGGAGAAGCCACAGTCACACCAAGCACCTCCTTGTCCACCAGCATATCCACGACACACTCCTTAAGTCTCGCTTTGAGCAGGGTCCCCTGAACTGGAAACTCAAAATGAGCCGCTATGGCATATAAATCAGCCTTCCGGCATCTGTCAATTCGATCCATAGACGGATCAGCCAAAAAGATACCCAAATCAAAAGCCTCCATAACGAGCCCTACAAAAACAACTACTGCCTATCCTATACACACAAACCAGCTACACTATGCGCACACCTGCATCGAACAACTCACAGCCAGCCCGACGTGGAGTCCTACAATGAGGATCCCGGACGAGCCCCCAAATATGTTACGGCTCCAGGATGTTAGCTTGCTACGTCTAGGGGGAGTAGGGGAGCCATAACACATGTTACTGTTAGACTGGCTGGGAGAACAACAAAAACAGGGCACAACAGCAAACTTGGTACATAAGTGTGTTTATTTGGCGGGCGTTCCGCCAAGGGGAATAGGGAACTATAAGCGGAGCCAAATCAAAGAAAACAAGATAAAGTGACAACTAACTAGTGCACACATACAACCTAGCTAATACATACAGAGGGTGGCCCCGCTTCTAACCTGATGTGATAACAGAGTAAATCTACGTGATGGTAGTGTAAACCCAAGGGTATCTTACCTATTCACCTAAACCCCTATGGCATCTCACAAACAAAAGGCAACAGCATGACACAGCCAAAAACACAGGCAGACAATGGCTTTCCAATGGAGACAAACAGGTGCAAGTTATCAAGGCCTGATGACACTGATTGGCCAACAGACAGCTCCCAGATTGGACAGGGGGTTGGACGATGGTGGAGGAACAG